>NC_089234.1:68823893-69132684 GCF_963924675.1 Phocoena phocoena | reverse complement strand
CAAGGACAAAAATATAAAACTGAAAGTACACTAAGGGACACAGTGGATGAGAACCCAAAGAACCAAAAGAACAAAAATAAAATAAAGAGTTTAAAAACATCAAAGAAAAAGTGAAAGACATAGAAGACAGGCAAAGAAGATCCAACTTGTGTGCAACTGGAGTCCTTAAATAAGAAAAATAAAACAATGAGATAGGACAGAATTAATGTTTTCTGGAGGCTTTAACTCCAGGAAAACCTGAAAATAAAAGAACTGAATCTACATATTTAAAAGGCACTAAATGAGCTAAAATGCTCAGCCGTAGTCACATTCCAGTAAAATTACCAGCCTTTAAGATAAAGAAAACATCTTTCAGCTTCCAGATAAAAAGACCAAGTCATTTACAGGGAAAAAAATCAGTCCACAAAGGAAAAAAAATTAGACATTAGATTTGTTGATAACACGACAACAATGGAGCAAGGTATTCAAGAAGCTCAAGGAAAGAAAGTGTTGGCCAAGGATTTTGTATCCAGCCAAGCTGCACTTTAGGTACCAACACTAAAGAAAAGCACTTTAAACATGCAAGAATGAAGAAAACTGCACTCAGGTTGTGGAATCTACTAGCTCATGAGCTTCCTCTAAACAAGAGATAATTTTGGAAAGTACAACAAAAGGACAGGTAGTGAACATTATATATATTTAATTGCAGATCAAAGACTAAAACAAAGGTGAAGTTACAAGTACAAGATTAGTATGTAAACACTATCCACCTACCAAAGGAGAAATACAACCCTAAAAAAAAAAAAGAAAGGTAGAAAAGGAAGACATGGGAAAATAGAATAAGTTCATTGATTTCTACACAGAAAATAGTAAGTGGAAACAAAATGATATCATTTAAAGCAGAAAAACAAAATAGGAAAAGCCTAAGAAAAAAGAACTAAGGTCATTATAAAGTTATCAGTATATAGTTTTTAAATATAAAGTTCTAGTAACTTCTATGACCAATAAAACTCTTCTTAAATTAAATAAAGAAAACAGACCAGGCTTCCCTGGTTGCACAGTGGTTAAGAATCCGTCTGCCAATGCAGAGGACACAGGTTCAAGCCCTGGTCCACGAAGACCCCACATGCCACGGAGCAACTAAGCCCATGCGTCACAGCTACTGAGCCTGCGCCCTAGAGCCTGCGAGCCACACCTACTGAAGCCCACGTGCCTAGATAGGGCCCATGCTCCGCAACAAGAGAAGCCACTGCAATGAGGAGCCCATGTACCGCAACAAAGAGTACCCCCACTCGCCACAACTACAGAAAGCCCACGCACAGCAACGAAGACCCAACGCAGCCAAAAATAAATTAATTAATATTTAAAAAAAGAAAACAGACTACAGGGTAAAAGACAAGCTATAATTATAATACACATAAGTTAACATAACATAAAAGAACATGTGACAAAGCTGAAACCAAATATATCAGTAATATATATGTAAGTATGCTTAACTCCTCTAGTAAAAGGATTTTCATATAGGCTTATAATGTAAAACCGAACTCTGGGATGAATACAAGAAACACACCTTCAACCAAACAATTCACAAAGGCTAATAAACTAAAGAGATGGGCAAAGATACACCAAACAAATACAAACAATAAGAAATCAGGGTATATGATCTTGTTCTCAGGAAACTGTAGAACTCAGATCCAAAAGCATTATAGGACAACAACAACAACAAAAGGACACTTTTATAATGCTAAAGCCTGCAACTGGCAATAAATATATAACAAGTACTAAAGTACCAAATGTTTCATAAAACATTAAGTACAGGATATACAAGGGTAAGACAGCAAAACCTTAATAACAAAAATCTTAACCTATCCCTTTCAGTCAAAGATAGTTCAAGCGGTCAAAAGATAAAAACATAATCAATAACATAAATCTTTTGCATATATATAAATATATATACATATCGAACTTCGTACTCTGAAAAATGAAATATAACTTCAAAAGCCCTTGACAGTCATGAAAATTGACCATATTAAGTCAGAAAGAGAATTTCAAAATATTTCATAAAGTAGAAAAAACTAAAAATTTATTTGCTCAAGATGCAACAAAATGAATTTATCTTCTGGTAATGTTGGAATAGCTCATATCAGAGAAATTCTCCCATAGAAAACAATATAAAATATGGAAAAACTATTAAAAAACAACTACCTGAAGGGACTGGCAAGCAACCAAAACCAGGAAGAAATTAGAGAAAAGTCAACCCCAGAGGAAAGAAGTGGCACCGTGGTATATTCATACAGTGAAATATTACTTACCAATAAAGAGGAACAAATCACTGATACACGCTAGCTACCTGAAGAATCTCAAAAGTATTATGCTGATGAAAAGGATAGGGTACACACTGGACAATTCCATTTGTATTAAGCTCTAGAACAGGCAAAACATATGGTGGGGGGAAAAAAAGCAGAACAGTGGCTGCCTCTTGAAGTGGGAACAGAGGCAGGTACTACTAATCCAGCTTTGGGGAAAAAGAAATACAACATATCCAGAAAGCATGATTTATTCAAAGAGGGAAAAAAAGGCAACCCCAAACTGACACAAGTAACAAATGACTGTTTATGAAACTGATAACATAACCATACAGAGAGAAAAAGATCATTTTAAGTAACTTTTAAACATAGTCTCCTAAACCCTTTATCCACAAGAATGTATGTATACACACACACACACACACTCACAAAACGGAACTTTCTTTGAACTGCATCATAAAAAAATAAGATGAATTGACAGATAAATAAAAGGATATAGGATAAAATAAATATAGTAAAATATTAACTGCAGACTCTAGGTGATGGATATATCAGTCTTCACTGTACAATTCTTTCAACTTTTCTGTATATTGGAAAGTTTCCATAATTTCTGTATGTTGGAAAAGAACTACAAGGACATCTTGAACTTGCCCAGGTGGGTTTATGTCAGCAATCATATTGGTACTATAATTATGAAACTATTTTATATAATCATAGTATAAAACAAATAAGAAACATATAAAACAAATAAGGAAATATATTACTGTTGGTTAGCAATTAAGATTTTCAGCATAAGAGAAAGAGATACAAATATAAAGTAATTCAAGAAAACAAAGCCTATAAATATCAATATAAACTCATGATTTTTAAAAAAGTCTTTCCCATAGCTATGTCCTTTTCAAGACCTAAAAGAAGTGATCCCTAATAACAATGAGCACACCTAGTGCCCACATCTTGGTTTCAAAGTACTATTCACCATTAAAGGGAATCAGGAGTCATTAGAGAAATGGCCGACTCTAGGTCTAAGGCACAGAAAATACAAGGCAAACCTGGGTCACCTCTTGGGCCAGAAAGTAAGAAAGCTCTTAAAGACTTATACAGAAGCAGGTCAAAAGAAAAAAGAAGCCAGTTTGACGGAACTTCCACTGAACAAAATTAGGAAAATTTAATCTATCAAAATGATTAATGACTATAAATGATAAAACATTGAATAAATAAAAATCCAGAAAGAAGAGGAATGGCCTTCCTTACAGAAGAATATTAGCTAAAAAGTATAGAAAAAAATAATAGAATTAGATAATCACTGTCTTGTAAAGCCCTAATAATTTAGGCAAGGATCATAAATGGATACAGTCATTAAGTGAAAGCTTGTTGGATAACAGAATATTCTCCCAGCCCCAATGTAATAGCCCAAAGGTTACTTATGAATTGCAAAGGGAAAACCATTATATCACAGAGAAATGTGGCAACCGCCATCTAAACCAAGGGATCAAACTCAGCATCATTTAGAGCGGTAAAAACAAATATCACATCATACCACACTGGCAGCATATACAGTACCCAACCTAACCAAGAAAAATTCTTGCAAAAAAAATGTTTAACCTGAGTCTGATTAAGTCTGATCCAACTTCCAGTTACAGCAAAAACAGGGAATGTGAGAAACGGTTCAATAATACCAAAAGAAACAATTAGATGATGGGGTTTGTGGGAGGCCACCCCAAAATATGCCAAAGTGGAATGTTGACTATTTTGAATTAAAGTCACTTGAGAGGACTTTCCTGGTGGTGCAGTGGTAAAGAATCCTCCTGCCAATGCAGGGGACACGGGCTCGAGTCCTGGTCCGGGAAGATCCCACATGCCGCGGTGCAACTAAGCCCGTGAGCCACAACTACTGAGCCCGCGAGCCACAACTACTGAAGCCCACGTGCCTGCAGCCTGTGCTCCACAACAAGAGAAGCCACCGCAATGAGAAGCCAGTGCACCACAATGAAGAATAGCCCCTGCTTGCCGCAACTAAAGAAAGCCCACGTGCAGCAACAAAGACCCAACACAGCCAAAAATAAATAAATAAATAAATTTATTAAAAATAAAATGAAATCAAGTCACTTGAGAAACAGCCCATGCAAGAAGAACACCCTAATCCTCCTTTGTTCCCCTGAAAGCAGGAAACAAAGCTCCCATGGGAAGATATCCTCCCTATGCTGGAGGATGGAGGGCATCCTTATTACCAGAGATACAGAGTTTGGGGCAGAGGAAGCTGTATAAACAAACTTCATTACTTCTTCATTAATTTGCTACTCCAAGCCCAAACCCTTTCGTTTTGTCAAATCTTCACAAATAATTTACTCTTTGTCTAAAAAGGTGTATAAACAACATGCTTTGGTCACCTCTTGAGTCTTATACCTATGGGACCACCATATGTACGAAATTAAATTTGTTTTTCTCCTATTAATGTCTTGTACCTATTTAATTATTAGACCAGTCAAAAGAACCAAGAGGGTTAGAGCAGAAATTCTTCCCTCCTCTAAATAGACAAATATATAGTGCAGAATATTTTTAAAGGATATTTTTTAAAGTCTAGACTCTTCAAAGCATCAATGGCAAGGAGTTTTTAGATAAAGGTAAAATGATTAAAGAAACATAACCAAATGAATCTTGACTGAATTCTGGTTTTGGAAAAGGAACTATAAAGAATTTTCTTTTGACAACTAGGTAAAATTGAATATGGACTGAATATTAGTGGACAATTACGCAATTACTGTCAATATTTTATATATGATAACCATATTTTGGTTATATAGGAGAATGTTCTTGTTTTTAGAAGATATACGCTGAACTACTGAGATATACATGCCATGTTGTCTGCAAGTTATTTTCAAATGGTTCAACACAGAAAAAGAAAAAATGTGTATGTGTGTACATGCATGCATGCATATGTGTGTGAGTATGTGTCTGTGTGTATGAGTACCAAGATAGAGAAGGAGAGTGGATGAACATATATGGCAAACTATTAACTGGTCCTTCCAGGTGGAGAATATACATGATGTCTATACTATTCTTAAACTTTTTACATATGAAATTTCATAATAAAAAGTTGGTTTTAAAAAAGTGAACGAAGTAGAAAATAGTAAATGATAATCTGGAACATGTCAAGCACAGAGGCCAACAAAAACAGGAAGAACCTAAGAACATGGAAGAAAGTAACAAGAAGAAAAATGAGTAACTGCCATATAATTAACTGTTATTAAATTATAAGCCCTATTTGCTCATGATACACATGGAAGGGAGGAGGAGGCAAAACGTTATGAAGCACAAATTATATTGCTCTTAAATAGTTATATAGCACTGTTAGGTGTTCTGGGGATACAAAGAAGAAAGAGAAAAGAATCAACATTAGTTGAGTTGCCTCCAAGCTCCAGGCACTAAATCCTCAAAAATGACCGTATGAAATGAGTGGTGATATCATCTCTATTTCTTCATCTAATAAGTAAGAACCAACATTGTCCCTGCCCCTAAAAGTTTATAATTTAATTGATAATACATGCTCATAAATGGAATATAGAATATAGTATACTACAGTGAGATATTCATGGTTCAGATGCTACTAGAACTAAAAGGAGGCAAATAATCATTTTTTGAGTCCTTACTATGAGCATAAAGGAAGAAGTGATCTTTTTCTGAATACAATTTCAAGGGAAACTTTGATGATGCAAGTAGGGTATTGCAGAGCAAAAGAGGTCTTATGAAATGGGAATGGAAAATAGGGCACTTCGGTATAAGCAAAAGCACTGGAGACAGAAAAATTCAAGAACTGTTTTGGGGATACAGATCAAGCATTTGGCTGAAATAAATCTGTAAAGTAGAAAGTTAAGAACTAATTTGTAAACTACTATGAAAGTAGTTTGAGATCAGACCACGAAGATCCTGGAATGCGATGCCTACCTAAGGAATTTTAGTAAATGGAAACCATTAGCTGTTTTTTAAGAAGTGGACCAATATAAGCAAGTCTTTTAAGTAGGTATATATGGCTATAACATGCAGAGAAAAGGCAGGGAGATAGTCTCGCTTACCACTTAAAAGACTGGCATATTGACAGACTGCTGTAACCAAGTAATCCTACCCTTTGAACTAATAAGGCAGTCAGCTGTCCGTGCTCCACTCCATACCCTCACTAGCTACTGTCTACTCAACCTAGAAAACTTTCCATATTCTACTTTTTTTTGAGTCACCCTGACTCTATTATGAATTTTACACAAACCTGGGTATCTTTCGCATATTTAGATGTAAAATAGTATACCAGAAGGTGTTTCATAATTATGAATTTTACACAACTCTATTATGAATTTTACACAAACCTGGGTATCGTTCGCATATTTAGATGTAAAAAATAGATAGTATACCAGAAGGTGTTTCATAATTACATACATTTAAGGAGAACAAAGCTTCTGTTACATTATTAGAACATTATGGTAATGGAACATTTAACCAATTACCAATATTCTCAGATAGGTGGTTAAAAAAAGAATAAATGATATGACTATATCACTGATTTCTCAAGTGGGGTTCCTCAACTAAACCAGAGAATGACTATTTTCTCAATTCTCCCAAGAATGGTACCAAACTAGTACTATTCTAAATACACGGAAGTTAAGTCATTGTATACAATGCATGTCTTGGGGCATTAGGGCTTAACTCTTTCCTGGAACCCCAGTTTAAACAGGCTGTAAAATGAAGTAAGACTATTTGCTTACTTTAATAAACTCATAATAAATTGAGAAATAAGTGAAACTGTTTGCAGAATGGTTGTTACTGTATCAAGAGGACCTTGAGTAAATATCTATTAAAAAAACCCAAAACTCATGCACTAGTTTTTATCTCATCAAAAGTTACTTATCTGATCACTTCTCTATCTGCCTGTTCTTAAATATTTTCCCTAAAAATTTATTATTTCAATTATTTTGTCTCACCATCCTTTTCAATACTCTACTGCCAGATAACCTTCCTAAACACCTGTTTTATCATGCCTCTTTCTTACTGAAAATAAAATGGTAAAAGATAAATAATGAAATAAATGTAAAGCTCTATAACAACTTAACAGGGCAGCTTGGGGTAGTACAAAATACATGGGCTTCTCTGGGGAGGGTTAAGCAAGGCTCAGGCTTTTAAGTCGTTTGGGTTCACATCCTAGTCACAGAGTCACTGTGTGCCCTTTGAAACAGTTATCTAATATTTTCCAATTTCCTGTTCCCAAATCTTTAATAAAGAGGTTTATACCTCTCTCAGTTTGTGATGTGGTATTTGTGAAACCCTAGCACAGTATCTGGCACCTAGAAAGGCTATCAGTTAATACCAGTTAACCTGATGTCATTGTAAACTTTCTTGAATTTTGCTACCCACGTCCTTTTCAACTTTGGCTTGATCTTCAGCCTCAACCAAACACATCTCTTCAATGTTCTTGAATTCATGCTCATTTTTCACCCTAAGCTTTTGTTTTGCTATTTTTCTTACTTTTAATCTGCTTTCTTTCTACTCAACAAACCAAACACTACCCATCCTTTATGATCTGGAAGATTCAGACCCAATTCTTCCATTAGACCTTTCTCGATTCTACCATTTCATACTGATTTGATTCTTCTTTGAAAGAGTCTAGATGTATTGTCTGTATTAATTTTTTTTTACATTTTATCATAAAATTTTAGAGAAGGAAGACTAGTGGTAGGTAGGAGACTCGTTAAAATGCTATTTTAATTCTGGTAGCAAAGTAAAAGTGGAGCACTTTTCTATCTTAAAGACCATCAAAACCAAGCTAAGGAACAGACTACTGAGTCTCTAAAGGTAAGGTATTTGACTGCTGAATATACAAATATACTCACATTTCGACAAATTCTGTTCTTTGAATTTGGATACAGTAGCACAATACTAAATAAGTGTTCTACAAGTAGTAGATATTCAATAAATATTGGATTGACTAATCAAATGGCATAATTTACATAACTTTCTTCAAGCAACTAAAAAAACTATCATGGATTCTCTTTTATCTTTAGATCATTTTTATATAGTAAGAAGGAAAGTACTATAATTTCCAGTTACGTTTGATCAGTAACCTCAGGTTATATCTGCACATAACAAAATGAAGTTGTAAACAAAATAATTCATATAGAATATTCAGATTTTTAAAGAAATAATTCAATAATTAATGGAGGCAAGAAGTGATGAACAAATATAAATGTTCAAATATAAAACAAATATAGCATCAAAGCTATTTTCATCTATCAAAGATAATCAGTAAAGAAACTGAAAATTGTACACATCTTCAGTTGAGAGTCCCAGATATTTTTTCTTATCTTTGTTATAAAAATCCAACAGGAATTAAGCTTATTTAACATTTTTCCAAATCAGCAACTTCAGGAAAGTTGTTAAAGAAAATGGCCCAGTTCACAATTCATTATAAATACTTAAAGAACATGAATATGAAGGGTAGACATGATTCCCAGAGGAGCATTCCATATAACTGTGAGAAATGATATAATATTGAGTGTTTAGTCCCACACTGTACTTAAACCAGTGCTTCTGGGCTTCCCTGGTGGCGCAGTGGTTGAGAGTCCGCCTGCCGATGCAGGGGACACGGGTTCGTGCCCCGGTCCGGGAAGATCCCACATGCCGCGGAGCGGCTGGGCCCGTGAGCCATGGCCGCTGGGCCTGCGCGTCCGGAGCCTGTGCTCTGCAACGGGAGAGGCCACAACAGTGAGAGGCCCGCGTACCGCAAAAAAAAAAAAAAAAACCAGTGCTTCTAAAATTCTTCCACTTAAACAGTCCCACCCCTTGACAACATATTGTTATAAAGGCTGGGGAGAAGGAACATGTATCCCGATGAGTAGCATAATCCAAAACCATGCCACAATCCTAAATTCCTCATGCTTTATCTTAAAAATTCATGCTATAAAAAGATATGCCATATTTATTCCTTGGCTTTGCATATCTTGTGATACAAAATCATCTACTCTAAGTAATATATTTGACACAGCTGGTGAAGCACTGACTTAGTCCAGTGTATGTGTATCTGAAAAGTATTTTCCTGGATTATGATACTGGAATAATTTCATTTTATAATGCCAGGGATAAATAATAGTGAAAATTGTTTGACATACGTTGAGTACTAATTACATAAAAGGTATTATTAGGTTTTTAATATATATCATCTTAATTTTCAAAATGTAAATATTATTATGTCAACTGTAATGAAGGAAATAAGGCACAAAGAGAGTAAATAGCTATCCCAAGGGAATAAAGCTAATACATATTAGCCACTTCGTACATAAGTGTTTATTATACGATTTCATCAATATTCTATTTTTACAAAAATCTTTCTCTGACCTGTGTTTTTACCTTACTTTGCAAGAATTTCATGGAGGTGTACCATGAACAGCCCAATCAATGGCCATTAATGTCTAAAAAGAAACTTTTAGTTAGTGTTACAGCTTTAAGACCGATCAACAATGGATAATGTGAAACCATTTATATTAAAAAGGAAACCAATATCTAGCCACTAAATCGAGTCAATCCTAAGGTCCAAATAAGACTTGGCATTGTAAATAGGATAGGATGTAAATTTCATACACAAAATCCAGACCTGATCCAAAAAGGCAGCATGTAGTGACAGAGAGAACAAGGACCAGAAGTTACTTAGCAAATGGTAAGTAACCTCTCATTAGCTTCTGTCACTAGTTAGAACACTCACTAGTGTTCTAGCGTCACTAGTGTCACTCAAGTGTCCTTGAGTAAGTCACTTGCCTCTCTGGAACTTACACTCAACATATGAAAGGAATGTGTTAGCAGATTTTTAAGTTCCCTTCCATTCATATCTTTAAGTCTATTCATAGCTTTAATCCCATTCATAGCTTTAATTCCATTTATATCTTTAATTTTGCTGCCCACTCATTTCAATTTCTAAGTTTCCATTACTCTCAGCTAGTATCTTTCTGTCAGTTTATTTTTAAGCAATTAGTTTTTTTTTTTTAATTTACATTTCTATACACTCAGATATCAGTCTTAGTCCTTCTTCTTAAAATATTTCCTCACTCCTTGCTTCTTAACCACTTTATTTTACAATCTGGAAGTACTGAACACAACAAAACTGGCCAGTAAAAACTGCTGCCTTAATAGTAAGTTTACTCTGAGCCCTACTTAAAAATGTTTATGATATCAGAGGCTACTTCAGTGTATTTTTTAAAAGCTTTGGTGATTTGACATTTCAGGTTAAATTATACGGTGTTGTTTTTTTCGTTTTTGGGGTTTTTTTTTGCGATATGCGGGCCTCTCACTGTTGTGGCCTCTCCCCTTGCGGAACACAGGCTCCGGACGCGCGGGCTCAGCGGCCATGGCTCATGGGCCCAGCTGCTCCGCGGCATGTGGGATCTTCCCGGACCAGGGCACAAACCCGTGTCTCCTGCATCGGCAGGCAGACTCTCAACCACTGCGCCACCAGGCAAGCCCTATATGGTGTTTTTAATGTAAATATTTAAGTACATTAAAAGCCATAGGTAAACAATGTCACTAACCATCTTCCAATTTGATTTGCAATCTGCTCTTCTAATTTCTGCAGCTCCAATGTGTAGGCCATTATTCGAGCATTGCACACCATGAGATTCTTAACTGCATGCAAAATCTGGTCTTTCTGAGTGCTCAGAGAAAGGAGTTTCCATACCCCTTCTCGTATTCGAATTTCTAAATGTATTTTTTCTTGAATGCTGCAGTCCTTAAAAAAGAGAGAGAGAAAAAGCATTTTTAAAAGGTAGCAAAACCCAAAATTATAACATTTCTTTTTACCCCTAATAGATGGAAAATGTACTATCTAGTATTATAATTTTATAATACATTGGGAAAGTAACAAAGTTTTAGTGTATGATAGTATAAAATCTTTTAAAGGCTCTGTGCAAAATCTTAATTTCTTGCTTTATTAGGAAGTCTTTACAATCTACTAGATAAACAGAACAGAAACAAAGGTGAGAAATAATATATATTCTTACTGTAACTGTACAAGGTTGAATAGTGTCCCCCACATATTCCTGTCCTCCCAGAACCTTAGAATGTAACCTTATTTGGACATACTTTTGCAGATGTAATTAGTTAAGATGAGGTCATACTGGATTAGTGCGGGCCCTAAATCCAATGACTGTTGGCCTCATAGGAAAGCCAAGTGAAGACACAGAGGGATACATAGAGAACTCCATGTGAAGATGAAGGCAGAGACTGGAGTAATGAGTCTACAAGCCACGGAACACCAAGTATTGCCAGCAACCACCAGAAGCTGGAAAAGGCAAGGACAGATTCTTCTCTAGTCCCTTCAGCAGGAACATGGCCCTGCAGGTACCCTGATTTCAGACTTCTGGACTCCAAAACTCAGAGAGAACAAATTTCTGTTGTTTTAAGCCACTCAGTTTTGGTAATTTGTTATGGCAGCCTCAGGAAACTAATACAAGAATATAATAACCAATGTGAACAATACAGCACATGCATGTATTGTGTAAGTTGCACTGTGAGATGGCAAGATGTAACTGATGACACTAAATTAACCAAGGAAAAACTTTCTAAAAGAACAGATGCTGAATAAAGGAACTAAGGTTTAACAGCAGAGAGGTAACAGGCTATTTGTTAGGGTAAGCAATGTAAATAAAATCTCAGAAGCAAGAGAGTGAAAGAACTATGCTAAGAAAATGTCAGAAGCTTTAGCTACCTGGAACAGAGATTTAGAACACAGTTTTTGGATATATTTATTTTAGTTTTAAGAGTCACCATGAAACTACTAAATCATTTTAGTTCTGAAAGTCTTTCATTCTGTACAATGATCTTAAAATGGCCTGGCTCTATAAACAAGTTTCATATGTAACATCAAAATTCTATAAACTGAAATGTATTGTTCTGATTTAAATTCAGTGACTTTTTAAAAACTATAAATCACTAGATACTCTTTAATATACTACAAACATGTAATAATGCTTCAGTATGTCTATTTCTAAAAATGAAGAGATCATCCTAGCTTCTGCGGTTAGAAAAAATGAACGCTATAGTTTACCTTTTAACTGGAATAAAATTTATATCAAAAATCTGAATGAATCTAATAACAAAATTTCCAGATATTGAAAGGACAATCTTTTCAAAAAGAAAAGCTGAAAGTTAGAGCAATAGTCTATGATTACCCAAAAAGAAAAACTGCAGATGATTTAACTTGATTATCCAAATCAATCAAATGTGCTATTCACACGCAGAAAACAGATCTGTTTAATTACCTCCTGTAATTACATCATGTAATCGCCACAGAAAAACCTTCTTTTGTAGTATAACTCAAAACTGATGTACTATATAAATGTAGTCATTTGCTGCTTTTCCTTCTTTACACATGACTGAATTTCAACAACTCCATCTCATCTTTTTATGACTTGTCAGTCCCAAAGTAAATTCTTCTTTAATGTAATTAGTAATCAATTATAAGAATTATCTATGTGACCCATATGTCTATAGAAATAAACTCTGGCAGGCGGGTTAGCATTGGAGAGTCTACTTAGGGAGAAACTTGAAAGTGGGATGAACAACTTTACCCCACAACTCAAATATAAACGAATACCATCTGGTGCCATTAAATTCAAGTTTGCTTTTTAAATACTACAGTCAGGCAGCCAGTTTAAATACTACAGTCAGGCAGCCAGTTGAAGGACTAGCACAGTCCTTCTTAAAGCTGGCTGCACATTAGAATCACCTCAGGCAGAGAGGAAGGGCCTTACAAAAGTACCTAAGCTTATGACCTACCCCAAAACAATTAGGATCTCTGGAGGTGGAACCTGCACTTTTATTTAAAGCTCCTCTGGTGATTCAGTGCACAGCCACAGCAGAGAACCAGGGCTGCACTACTTGAAATTCCCCAGCCATCTGGAAAGTTGCAACAACCTTTAGAAACCAGTAGGTGGCCAGAGACAACACTAAGGAATCAGTTCGGACTTCTAAAGGTTTCCATCTGGTAAATGAAGATTGTCTTTCTTCACTTATTGATAAAGACTTCATAAAAGTAGAGAGGCATGGGATATAGTGGAGAAAGGAAATGTAAAGTCAGGGTTTAAAAAAAATTACAGTATTTTTAAAATTAAATATTCAGTAAGGAAATGAGATATAGCTAGCAGATATTATATTAGAATTCTGTCCTTTAGAGCAGTGGGCAGCAAACTATAGCCTGGCCAGTACCTGTTTTTGTAAATAAAGTTGTACTGGAGCACAGTCATGCCCATTTGTGTTGTCTATGGCTACTTTCAAGCTACAAAGGCAGAGCTGAATAATTTCAAAAGAGACTGTGTGGCCCACAAAGCTGAAAATATTTACTATTTGTCCTTTTACAGAAGTGGTTTGCTGATCCCTAACCCAGCCAAATGAACATACTTAGTAAACTATGACCTTACCTCCCCTGCTCTACAGTGAGTGGATGTGGATCTGGGAGGGCTGACAGAAGATGGGTAAATTAAGTGTATGCATTTTTTTTTATTGGAGTATAGTTGATTTAAAATGTTGTGCTAGTTTCTTTTTTTAACACGTTCAGGGTGAAAAAAAGGACCATTGTATTAGCCAGTTTTGTGTTCTCCATACAAGTTCTTTTAGTATAGTATATACTATAATATATAGTACACATCTATACTTTACATGCAGAGAAAACATCTCTGGTCAAGCAAACTACTCTAGCCAAGAAAAACATAATGGAGTCAAAGGATTTGTTTTAAGTTACAAAGGGGTACAAAGTGCTCCTAGGCTAGGAGTGATGTCTAGTGCGAACCACAGAGAGAACAATGATCATGTAATGAGGGTGGCATTCAATGGTGATGCTTACTGACCTCAAAGAGGAAGAGTAGGGAGCGAAAATCATCACTGCCTCAACCATAATGGCAGAGTCAAGACTGACTAGGGCCCGGGACAAAAGCATGTTTCCCTGTATGCATCCCTCTTAGAAGTGTGTGAATTCAAGCCTCCAAGAAGAGCGGAGAATGGGGAGAGAGCCTTCCTTTTGTTATTGCTTCTTCAATTTTCTAAATAAGGGCTTGCTGTCAGGTCAAAGAGAAGCCTTATCTCGTAGGTATTTAAAGTCAGGCAGGTAAAAATAAATGGATAGGGCAAGGCTAAGAATGAAACAGATGACTTAAATGTGCAAACTTAGATAATGTAGAAAATGGAAATATACTAGATTTTAAGAGCTAGAAGGGCACAAAGGAAGTACAAAGAAAATGACTTTAGTGTTGGAATTAGGCACTGACTAAAAAAAAGAAAAAAAACAAAAGAAGTTGGGCTGCTGGTAAGAAAACTGTAGTAATCCAGATAGAAACTATCACCCAACTAATGGGTATAGTTAAACCATGTTAGCTAAAAGAGCAAGATGAAAAAGATTGCAGAAGAGTATATACAGTATACATTCTTTCCAAAAGAAATTTTGTGTATTTTAAGAGTTGTTTACATACAGAGAAAAGTCTAGAAGTTGTTAACAGTGCTCATTCTGGGGAATGGAATTGGAGAAAGAATTCTTAAATTCATGTTTCTATGTTTACTTTTCTGCAATGAGAAAATATTATTTCTCAAATTTTATTTTTATAAAAATTTCAAAAGCTTAAACATTTGTAAGAAAAGGTAGGTGGCTATGCCAACTATTCAGATGAATGGGACAAAAGATAATAACAAAAATAAGTCATCTCTCAAGCGTGTATGAGTGCTAGGTACTGTGGTAAGTACTTTAAAGAGGTTCTCAAATTCCAACAAACTTCTGTGATAAGCAGTTTACCATTCTTCAGCTGCAGAAACTGCAACTTAGAAAAGACAGGTAACTTATTCAAGGCTGCACAACAGAGTTGGATTTTACCTTAATCTGACTCCAAAGCCAATATTCTATGCTGTGAGTAGTCACAGATGACTCCAAGGTTTGAGTAGAGGTATTACACTAGTGAGTGACCATCTCAAAATCTTTGGTGCTATCCCTATTTGACGGCAGGTTCGTTAGGATCAAAGGAAACACAAAGAGTCAGTGTTAGTCAAGTATAAAATTCTCTCACTGACCCTCAATATTCCTGTTAGGTTAAAACCTATTACTATTTTGCAATTTTTCTCCAAGATCCAAACAGAAGGAATTCCACAACTCAATTATTTTAATTTGTTGCTGCCTAAGAATCTTTAAGTAACGTACTTTCCTACATGTAAATAATCCAGCCTTTACGTATATTTAAATATTTCTTTTCATTCCATGTAGCTAAACTTCTTTTATGACCTTACCCTCTTATCTCTTTTGTACCATACAAAAACATTTACTGGTGCACACAGCTCAAGAAATATACTTGATCGGCCTCACCAACACCTACGTGGTAAGTGCAAGAACCTCAAGATCACCAATTCACTAGAAATCAAATTTTAAAAAATAATTAGTACAATCAAAGGGAAACAAAGCAGGACCCTGTGGTCCTTGCCCCCCATGTCCTCAGCCTGCCTTTTTGCCCGTGGAAAAACTTGAGTCAAACGATAAGTTTAATCAGAGAAGTGAGAACATGCGGAAGCAAAGAAAAGCAGTCAGATGGGACAAAACAATAATAATTTAGTCAGTAAGCCAAGTCGAGGGCCTTCAGTTCCTTCTCAAGGGCTATAGGTAATATTCTGAGCCACATCCTGGGAGCTGTCTGATAGGTACTGAAACCCCCAGCAGGTGGACGTTAACTACATGGCGACCAGACTGCACCGAGACATAAGCTGCCAGAATCCGAGAACTAGCCTCAAAGAAATGGGAACAAACCAACCCTGGAACTGAAGGTTAACTGTGCTTAAAATAATCACGACGACGCTGGTCAGACCACTGCAAGACCAATTTCAAGACGGCTGTCAGAGCTGGCTGTGCCGTTTCCACATGTGGCCCCTCCCTCTGTCTACAGAAGCTCATGTCCAGAGGTTGTCAGCGGGGCAGAGTCAGCCTTTGGACAGAAGTCCAACACCGCACCCCACCACCCGACCCCGGCCTTTGCCGGCATCCAAAACAAAGCAAACTCCTTTCCACCAATCTTGCCTCTTTATTGGCTTTTGAGCAGCCAGCAGCCGGGCCCCAATATCGGTAACAAAAGTACATAACAGGATAGAACAGAAAAGAAACACTCTGCATCGAAATGTTTGAAATTTTTGGAAATGCTGGCATAACACAGCATAAATTACTGATAAAGTTACTGCCCTCTTTGCATAACGACTCAAGGTCTTGCTTTCCTTTTCACAGCATTATGGAGACTTCCTAACAATTTTCTATCTGCTGAGGGTTCTAAGGTTTACAGAAAAGAAAATGGGTTGCTAAGCAAAGGTAATAGGTGGGGCAATACAAAATTGTTAATATTCTACCAATTTTGACCTACAAAACTCGGAATTTCATATGGTTTAATCTACTTTAAAAATAGGGAAAACACGGTGGAGAGTAAACTGGAAGTGGAGATCCAGCTCAAAGACATCAGAGTTCTAAGTCCCATCTTTTAAGTTTTCTTTAAAGGTTAAGAGTGGAAAGTATAAACTTTTAATAACGGCCAAGAAATAATGTTGGACTATATTAAGTAGAAAGGTTCCTAACACACATTTTACATGGATAAATACCAAACACCAAACTGCTCTCCTATCCAATTCAAAAAGAATCCACTATCAGACCAACTTTTTCTCGAGTTCAGAGGTTGCAGTTTACTTCTCCATCCCTCTCCACCAAGTTTATACTGTGTGTAGACAAAGCTCCTGCAGTGATTGTGCTTTGCGTCAAATCTAGTAATAAGCCAAGTGTCCTCCACGGGCCTCGGGTGGGCTTCCGGGATATCCCGGGGCTCCCATTCCCCCTGCGTCACCCACCCTTGCAAAAAGACAAGCGTCCCAATCCTGGGAGGAGGGGCGGCGGACAGGTGCGCCCCAAAACGCGCTTCGAGACTCCGGCGCCGCTTCCCCATTCCGGGCCTGTTTCCTCCCTAAGAAAATTGGGGGAGTGAGTGGGGAGACGGGAACGGGGAGATTTCCAAGCTCCATTAGGGCCTCAAAAGTGCAGTCGCCTAGTTCTTTGTTCCTGGCCACGGGCGGAATACGAGACGCGAATGAGCGGTGGGGGGGGGGGGGGGGGGAATTTCCCGTCGTCCAGGCAAAACGACCGCTTGAGGACCTGAAGCCGGCTCCCTTCCTCACTCACCTGCTGAGCGGGAAGCCCCGCCGGGCGGAGCTCGGGTCCCCTCAGGATCTGCCCCTCCATTACCAGCGCCACAGCCTGTGCCGCCGCCACTCTTCCAAAGGTAAGATTTGAAAAGCCCGCCCCTCGCTGGAGCAGCGGAGGACGCCAACCGCCGGGACGTCCCGGCCGTACCAAGTCCCGGCGTAGAGGGGGCGAGGGGGCCTGCGAGCCGGCGCGCGCACGCGCAGTGGGTGCGCCCCGCGCCGCCCACGCCTGAACGTTGCGGAGACCCGAGTTCTCAGTGCCTGCTGGACAATAGGGAGCGGTGGGCCGACTTAAGGCAATGCTTGGGGTGTGGGCGGGCCTGAGACAGGAGTGGGCGGGGTCGTGGGGAAAGCACTGGTCACTCAGAGCACCTGACCTGGTGCACGATTTCGGCTGCTGGTTTTCAAGGCCAGCCTTTTGCGCAGGGAGCTTTCGGCCTGCATCCCCCCGTAGGCCCTCCAAAGCGCTCGGGGTGGGCTGACCCAAGGCTGCAGTCCCTGGCCTCCCACAGACAACCCGTGGTCTCACTCCCAGAGAACCAAATGACACTGCCCTCAGCGATCACTCACACACAGCGCAGATTGTCACCCGGGGTCACTTAGAGATCATGGCTTTATTAATCAGGCTGGTGAGACACCGTGTCAGGCATTTCACAAGCCCTTTTCTTGTGTCCACAGTGTTTCTTTGTAATTCCAGATGCCCCTCCCCCCCAGCCGAGTAGTCTGTTATTTCTTGCAAAAAACCTCTTTCATTACTCTTTCCCCACCAACATCCAAAGTGACAGCTGAATGAGGTATCATTTCCCCAGAGTCCCATTTCTTGCTGTCACTAAAGACCAATATAAAGACCCTTTTAATCATAATGGGAAACTAATTATTGGGAATTAAATATAATGGCAAAGCATGGAATCTTTAAAAATCAGAATTGAAGTGCCAAAGATTTCAGGCCTTTGTAAACTCTTTAAAAATCCACAGTCCTGGACTTCCCTGGTGGCGCAGTGGTTAAGAATCTGCCTGCCAATGCAGGGGACATGGGTTCGAGCCCTGGTTGGGGAAGATCCCACATGCTGCAGAGGAACTACACCCGTGCGCCACAACTGCTGAGCCTGTGTTCTAGAGCCCATGAGCCACAACTACTGAGCCCATGTGCCACAACTACTGAAGCCCACATGCCTGGAGCCTGTGCTCCGCAAGACAAGCCACTGCAATGAGAAGACCACGCACCACACCAAATAGTAGCCCCCGCTCGCCACAACTAGAAAAAGCCTGTACACAGCAACAAAGACCCAACACAGCCAAAAATAAATAAATAAACAAATTTATTAAAAACAACAACAAAAAATATCCACAGTCCTTCCCTTGAAAAGGCAACAGAAGTCTCTGGCTTCTGACAATTTTTTCTCCTGAGGGTAGAATCTATCAAATCAACCATCCCAGCTCACCTCATAAAGGCCTAGGTCACTTTTCATTCCATATATAAAGTGACTGTTTATTTGCCTGAGACAGTCTTTGTTTGGGTCTGTCGTCCCAATGTCCCACAGATCTTGTCTTGTCCTAGGCAAAGTGGATATTAAGTTATGTGGTCACATTATCCACAAGACTTTTTTAAACCAGTTAGTTTGGAGATGAATTTGTGAAAATGTAAAGAATGCCCTTTCTCTCAAAAGGGTAGTTTGCCTCTTCAAGGCTCTGGACCAAGTGACACTAGAAGCTGCCCATCTAAGAATGGCTCTCCCCTTACATTAGGAATGTATGGGTCATTAGGGATGACCCATATCCTTACACACAACTATAAAATATGTAGAGTTCAAAACTACCAATACAGAGTTCAACTCATTCTCTCCAAACACAGACCTGAATTCTAGAGTCATTAGGTACCCTTCTCCCCTTATGCACACCTCTCTCTCATGCTTACCACTTTGTGGTATAATTATCCCCTATTCAAAGTGAGCCTTATGAGCCTAGTATAGTACCTGACTCAGAAATACACACAGGGTATTTGTTATCAGCCATATATTATTTCTCATATACACAGCTCTCAGACTCAGAACAAAATACTTAGAGAAACCATCACTTCATGGAAACAGGACCAAGCCAACCATTTTTTTGTTTGTTTGTTTTTAAAGAATTGTTTATTTACTGAACCTGGGGCAGATTAGATACACAACCAATTTTAAATTTACATCTTTTAACTCAGTTTTAACTGTTTAAACACACACACACACACACACACACACACACGCATGTGCGCAGGCACAAATTGGCATGCAACAGTTGTCCTAAGGTAAAACACAGTCACCTTAAACTGATGCAAGTTTTTTCACCCAAGGTTGAAAAATCATTTATCCTGAACATGAAAATCTGTAACAAATTTAATTATATAAAACTCGTTACTTGTAGTTTTCCCCTTGTGAAATTCCAAAAAAAAAAAAAAAAAGAATGTACAAGTAACTAATATAGATCAGTCACAACGTAATCATGGATCATCCCCACACCAAAACCAGATGCTCCTTTAATTTTAAAGGAGACCATCATCAGAGACCACGAGAAAGTCATTTTGTTTTATACGAAACAAAATTCACACGTGCCAAAAAAGCAAGACCCAAGAAAAACAAAAACAAAAACCTTAGTACTGACAGTGATGTTCAGTACCCTAATTAAAGTAGCAAAAATGCCACTAATCAAAGATAAAATAGCAAGCCAACAAATTTTAAATTGGACACTGATGTAGGAATATTTGATGAGTAAATACTAGGTATATAATTGGAGATGCATTTATACTAGAAAAAAGAGACCTAGGAAAGGTCATATTTAGTAATTATCTGTAGAACAGACAGTTGCTATTAAAACTTTTCTCTTTGGAGAAGAAGGTACAATGAGATTCTATCTCTTTATTACTCATCAAGGGATGTACCCAGGAAGTGCTTAAGACACAACTATTATATGGTGATTAAAATACCTCAGAGTAGGAATGCTATTTCTTTATTTATACTCAGGTCCTTTCTTATTACTGCTAATTTCATCAAACATAGTTTTCTCTGGTGTATGTGATGTACATAAAAATTGAATAATCTATGAAAACTATCAAATGATTAAAGGTTTCACATGCAGTGGTTTGATCAGCTTGAGGGTGAATGAATGAACGAATTTAACAACTCCCAGAAAGTAAGAAGTACTACATTTCACCGTCTCAAATGCTTGACAGGTAACACTTGGGCATCTCTCATTTGAGAGCTAACAGCCCACCCACGTGGGCTCCCACAGTAGGTGGTTTCTGACTCAACTGCCCAGGTGTAGGAGCTTCAGCCAGAGGTTGAGTGATGGAATTACTGCCCTATCAATATCACTTCCCATTATAAGTTCAACATTTAATACTAATTATAAGTATTAGTTATAGCTAATACAACAAATATTTAGTAATTAATAAATAAATAGAAAATCAGTATTTGACATAAATAGAACAGCCAATTTAGATAATACTAATAAATATTAAAGTACATTTTTCTTCTCTTTATTCACTGTATTCCTCTTTTTAACTCTCTAAAAGGCCAAAAGAAAGAAAAATACTGAATTTGAAATCAGCTTTCTTACATAATAGACCCATTACTTTCAAAAACGTGATTTGCCCCAGAACAGGTAACTGTTGTGGTTTCTGGTATCCTCCTGGACTTTCGTTTTTATTTTTTTTTTTGCGGTATGTGGGCCTCTTACTGTTGTGGCCTCTCCCGTTTGCAGAGCACAGGCTCCGGACGCGCAGGCTCAGTGGCCATGGCTCACAGGCCCAGCCGCTCTGCGGCATGTGGGATCTTCCTGGACTGGGGCACGAACCCGTGTCCCCTGTATCAGCAGGTGGACTCTCAACCACTGTGCCACCAGGGAAGCCCTGGACATTCTTTTTTTAAAAACCCTATTAAATAATCATATTGGAGCTTCCTTCACTCATCTGGATACTTACATTATCTTGTAGGTAATGAATTTAGAATGAACTTCATAGACTAGAGCTGTATCTTGAATTATAAACATAAAAAAGAAGGAACTGAAGTAAAGATGCTAAGCAGAAGTGCAGCATTTGCTTAAATGAATAAGCCATCATCTATAAACAGCTGAAGCATCATATAATCATAAGGGGGATATGGAGTATGGAGTCTGAGGACTTATTAGCCCTGTGACCTTGGGCAAGCCACTCAGTGTCCTTATCTATAAAACAAGTATAATAATACCCAACTTCTCTTTTAGAAGTTGTTGAGAGACCCAAATGAGATAAGATTTGTGAGAGTGCTTTGTAAACTGGCTATCCCACATAAACATGAGGCATTGCTACTGCAGGAAGAAAACACCAGTACCTATGAGCTAACGTACAGGACCTGAGGAACACTGAGAACTGAATGAGAAAAGCTTATGTGAATAGGGTTGGATATATTCAAGATACATTACCCACCACTGAAAAATAATACCTAGATTATATGGGGAGAATTCCTACAAATCAAAAAAAGTCCCAGTGGAAAATGATCAAAAGTTATGGTAGGCACATATTACAGGACAGTAAATCCAAATGGCAAATAAAATGTGAAAAGTTGCTCAAATTTATCATTAGCTTTAACCTGTAAAATTGAGATAATATTTTATAGTCACTAGATTGGTAATAATAAGTTTGATAATACTAAGGATTGGTGAAAGTGAAAATCAAGAAGATATTATACACTGGTAGAGGGGATGTAACTTTGTTCAATCACTTTGGAAAAAAATTCAGAACTATCTTAACAGAGTTGAAAATGGGAATACCCAGCAATTCCACTCTTAGATCTATATATCCTTAGATAAACTCTTGCAAATGTGCACCAGCAACACTGCTTGTAATAACAAAAATATTAAGACAATCCAAATGTTCATTTCGGGAGAATGGGCAAAAAAATTGTGGTGACTTACCCAATGGAATATTATATATCAACAAAAATGAATGAACCATAGATACATGTAACATCATGGCTGAATCTTAGAAATACTGAATGAAGAAAGCTAGTTGAAGAAGAGTACATAAAATATATTATTTTTATAAAGATGAATAAGAGAATCTAAACAATACATTGCTTAGGAATACATACATATACTTATATATGTATTTACAAGTTTATATTTAAAAAGGAAGAGAGTGCTAAAAACAAAACTCAGGAGAGTGACTCTCTGGGAGAAAAGCAGTGGGCTGGGATGGAAACAGCATGCTTTAGTAATGGTAATGCTTTAATTCTTATGTTGGGTGATGGGTTCACATGTATTCATTTTAATGTTTACCTGGTAACTTACCTAAATATTACATATATTCTTTTGTGTGTCTTAAACATTTCATAATAAGAAATATTTCTAAAACATTTAAAATATTCTTGTACAAGTTAAACAATGGTAATAATGTATGGTATTTTAACAGATAGTTACTTGAAAAAATAATAATACATTTTTTGGCTTACAAAATTTAATTTACATTTAATTCATTTCCAGTACATTTTATACTATGTGAAAGTTAAAAGTACAACCGTAATGCATTGGTGCCCATGCCCAGTGAGAGACAAGAACTGGCCATGTGGATTTATCTGTGAACACTTAAGAGCCGCTGCTTAGGAGCTTGGGTGGAGGGTTGGGTGGGTGGAATTTGCAAAGGATGAGAGGTTCTGTCAGCAGGTGGGGACGAAATTAAGTGCAATTTGAGTTATTACTGTTAACGTGACATGCGTATTACACACAGGCCTAAGGACATTCGAATGGCGTTAAAATCAGAGGGCTCCATACTGAGCAAGCAAATCAGCCAGAGGAATTGGTTTTAGGACTTGAATCAATGAGCCACAAACTAGAGCACACAAAGACCTTGTCAGGGTTTATATAGGCTTGGGCAGTTTTAAAGGAATCATCATCATGATCTTCAACTTATATTCCCCATCCTATGACCTGCCTGCTCTCTAGGCTTCACATGAGGCCCCTTTTCACAGCCACCTGTTCCCACTTGACAAAAGAAAGGCATCACTTTTACCCATTCCTACTGTATGCCCCAGGGTATAAAAGCCATCTGGGAGCCAAAGGGACAATTAAATTTATCGGTATTGATGTTGCTATACGCAATGAACCACAAGCTTAGGGCTTACATTTATAAAAATGAAAACCAGATGTGGACTTGATGTTGAAAGCTGGCTCATTCTAGCATTATTTGATATTCACCCATGGATACATAAATTAATTGGAGGGAAGAAGAGGCTCATCCATCTCATTATGAGGTTCATTGCCAGGAAAATTTCACTTTTGATGTTTAATATTGATCCATTATAATCTGTAATATACTTATTTTGTTTTTATCAATTGTGTACTACTAATGATTTTAATAATGCCACCCAAAAGAAAACTCTTGACAGTTAAATATAAAATTCCAATTAACATGCATATGTTTGCTGCAGAGAAACATGATAGGATGAGCAATAAAGACCTCTCAAGCATAAAAATATTTTATATGAGCATAAAATTCTGTGGAGGAAGTGGAATAAAAATACAAGTTCAAGTAGGAAAAGGAACACTAAAATCTCCAACTTATAGATTAAGTTGTTCATATATTTAAATGGTGGCTGGGTCTTTGACATTTTGGATTCCATTGGATACACTAAATAAATATGTTTTAAATTTTAAATTATATTTTTTTAATACATCAGCAATTACATCCTTTGTAACTATTTAGATGTATGCTAAAACATAACAGATGCCGCCTTAAAAATATGTAAGGGGTAAAAAGTTTTTAAAAATTCTTTTAGGTGTTTTGCACGAAAATGTTTGAAAACCGCTGACTTACATATCTAATAGCATCATGCTACAATACTCAGACCCATCTACGTTTAACAGAGGGCATACCTGCAGACTCACCTCCTCAAATTTTTCTAATTCTGCTTCTTCCACTCCCCATCTTCCCTCACAGCCTCTCATATGCACCCCTCGTTTCCAAGACAAACCCAGCTCCTTCTCTAGGTAACTTTTTTTTTAGGCGCATTAATGCCATCAGTTAGGCTAAAGACAAACCCTTCTCTTCCTGCTTTGGTTCTTTTAAGGTTCTCTTTATGGATATGCACCATTGTTTTCTCCGTCTCAAGAGTATCCAGCCAACATACTAGGCCTGTGCACTCTCACATAACATTTTGAATCAGCTTTTCAAGTTCCAAAGAAATAAAAAAGAAGCCTACTGGAATTTTTATTAGAATTGCACTGAATTTAGAAGGAAATGATATATTTAGGTTATTGGGCGTTCCTATCCGTGAACATCACATATGTTGCAAATTTAGATTCTTTAATGTCTTTAAAGTTTTACAGTTTTTTCCACATAGGCCTCGCATATCTTTTGTTCCATTTTTGGATTCCATGTATCTCTTCTTGCTATTGGAAATAATGTTTTAAAAATATGTCTTCGATTTGTGGTTAGTATATAGAAATAAAACCGATTTTCATCTGCTGGTTTTATATCCAGATGCCTTGCTAAATTCTCTTATTATTTCCAATAAATTGTCTGTAGGTTTTGGGGGGGAGTATTCTATGTAAATGACTCAGTGTGAATAATAACAATTTTGTTTCTTTCTTTTCTAATTTTCCTTATTCTTTTTATCTCACTTAGTGCAGTGGCTGAGACAGGCAGCCATTATAGTGTTAAATGATGTGGTGATAGTGGGCATATTTGTTTTCTTCACGATTTTAAAGGAAATGTTTCTAATCTTTAACTCTTTATCTCACTAAGTATACATTGTTCACCTTGTAACTTTGGATTTATTTTCTCCATTCTTAAGCATTAACTCTTCAAAAATTGCCTTTCTTCTGTTCTCTCTATTCTGTTATTCAGGGACTACAATTAGACAGAGGTTAAACCTTATTCTATCGTCTTATTTATTGTGTTCAAATTCAGCTAATCTCGACTTTTTTCCAGAGAGGATTTGCCTATGCTTCTGCTTGGAGCCAAAAGGCTCTAGGTACCTAAGACCAGTCAGGCCAGATTCTTAAGTTTAATATAAGGTTCCCAGGTACAGATCCTTCTACTTGCCAGTGACAAAGCAAAATGCTTTGTGTGTCAGTGCATATGCATGTGTGCACATATAGCTTACAGCTCTGGTTTCAACTCAAGGTTTTTTTGTTTGGTTGGTTATTTTTGTTGTTATTCTAATTTTAGTCCCTTAGAGATTTTTCTTCTTTCTGGAGATCTCAGCAATGCTACAAAAGTTATATTTTATGCAAAATTTATGTTTCATGCAAAATTACTCAATAGTGAGAGGAACCATTATTCATGAAGTCCACCATGCTGCTGATATAAAAGTCCACAAGAAAGGGTATTTGAACACCACAAATATAAGAAGTAAATAATTACAGAATAAAAAGCAGTCAAATTGCACATATTTGATTTTAAGGAAAACTCACCATATTATCTTTGCTTTTCTCCTTCTGCGCATGTAGCCACTGAAGAAGCTGCTCTGTGTCCTAACAAGGTCATATTCTGATGCTCACTTTGAATGTGTCCAAAAAGGAAAATGGAAAAGACAGCATTTTTCAAAGGTTAGAACAGAGAGCCACGGAGAATAAGTGGACTGGGAAGCCCCTTCCGGGTCTAATCAAGGAACATTTCTCTCGTCTCGGGATAAAGGATCCTTACAACATCTGCCTACTGGGATTTCACACCTGCTACACACCAGCAACTGCTGTGTCTCCTATTTTTCTCCAGGGAATAGTTATTGAGGTTACCCTGAACACAAGTTTACCAGTGTATACTGGATGTTTAGGGAAATGATGACTTGCCTTTTTAGTTCAGAAGTTTTTTGGATCAAGCAGAGCCACACTCAGACATGAAGCATGTTTCTTCCTGGTGTAGGGACTACACTGTATCACCCATAGATTCTGCTCTTTGAACTTGATGTTCTCATTGAAAGACACTTCTGGGTTTTCTCCTTCAGGGACAGGTGAGTACATATTGCCTATAGGAAGAAGAGTGAATTGAATGTTTAGTGCCTAATAGGACTGACTGTTGTAATCAGTGACATTCACAAAATAGTTTTTGTTTGGTTCCCTTGCTCCTAAGTTTGCCTGTTTGCAGTTGACTGTGCCTATGAGCCATGCTTTGGCTGATGAACCGGGAGCAGAAGTGTCTGTGCAGCAGCTTTAAGAGCAAGTATGTGATTTGCTATAATTTTCTTTCCCCCTGTCCCAGTGACAGGCAACCTTACAGACAGTGGATGGTGCAAAATCCTGGGTTTCAGAGTGAGAGAACTGGAGAACCCACAGACATCTATTGATGGACATATATTAGGAGCAAGAAATATATCTTTGTTGTTTTGAGCCTCTGGATCTGGGGATTGTTTGTCACTACAGCATTACCTAGCCCATCCTGATTGATACAAGTACCAAACTAAGAGATGGTATTAAAACTATAGTCTTAGCCCTGCCACCAAATATCTATGCACCAAGTCACTTGACATCTGTAAATGTAAGTTTCATCACTTGTGATATAGGATTAATCATTCTTCCCTTGTCACTGGATTTTTTTTTTTTTGGTATCCAGTATTTGTGAAAGTGTTTGAAAAATGTAAAGCATGTGCAAATATATGCCAGTAGTATCATTAACAACACTGAATTGGTTTATTCTCCCCTATATAATCCTAATCCCAAGAAGAAAACATTAGGGAAGTTATGAAAACTCTAGATTTAAATCAGATAACAGTGGAATGAATGACTTGATAATTTCAGCATGAAGTAGTAATATTTCCATCTAAAGTAGCTAAATAACTATGCACACCTTCTTTTACAACCATAAACTTCTTTAAAGAGTCTTTAATGCTTTTAAAATTTTATTGTAAGTTAAAAAGTTGTGGCTAACAAAAGTAAAACCAAAGGTAATTTTAGAAGAAAAAAGTTTATTTTGACCTTAGAAAATATTACATTTTTGTTTTGTGTGATGTCAAGGTGAGCACTGAGTTGGCTTGTTTACCACAAATTGCAGAGTCAAGCTTATTAAACTGTTTTGTTTTCAAACTCCATCTGCCTTTCCTTCACCCCCGCATTCTGAGTTCCAAGGGCTTGACCCCTGTCTTCCATTGAGATCCTCACATTGGAAAGAATGAATCACAGAGTCTTGTAAAAATGCTGTTTCTATTATTTTCTGAAAACCTAAAGGCAGGAGAATCCTTTGACCACTTTGCAAAGTGTGTGAGCCTGTTGAGCTCTTCTTCACTGGTTAACAACGACCGTAAACTGTTCACTAGAGCTGTCCGTGAGAGAGAATTCTGGGTCTTATGGGAATGTTATTTTTGGCTTGCCATTTGCTGTGTTATGAATGGCCAGGCAGGTAGGATGGGGCTCCATGCTAATTCTATAAAGTGCTTGGTTGTCTGGTGCTATCACAGTAATGAGGATGATGTGTGATGAATAATTATACATGAAATGCTGAGTTACTTCTTCAAATCATTTCTCTGCTACTTACAGAAAAATATTCCTTTTGTAAAACATGCACTAAACTCTTTAGTTGAAATAAGTAAAATATAGAATAGTATATTGTATAGCATCAACAAGAAACTTGTCACTTATAACTCAAATAATGTGGCTCTGAGTTCTTGAAAGGACATTTGTGCATGCCAAAGCATATAGTCATTAGATGTACATCTGTACTTTTTATGTCCTAACAATATCTTCATCTTTTGGAGTTTCATTTTGTTGCTTTGTAGATGTTAGTATAACAATGTCACTCTTTCTCCCTAGCATAGTATTAATAAAACCCTAGATTTTACATGCAGGTTTAATGTGTAGGTTCCTTAATGTGTAGCTCTAAATACTTTGAAGAATTCTATGTACTAATCATACACTTGATTTTTACTTGAAAAATATCTAACCAAAATATTCTTTTAAATGTTGCTGTACTGAGAAAGGATATTTATACTAAATAGAAAAGATAAGGTAGTTTCCCTGTTGAAAGAATTTTCTTCCCAATGCCTAATACCTTATTTTTCTGCATAGTTTTTATTTAATTGAGTTCTACTTTGCATCTTTGCTTAATAGTTTCTTATGTTCAAGCTAATTATAGAAATTACATACAAAATGATACGTATTTTATTACCTAATGTGAAATTAGTTTCCCCTTTTGAACATTATATTTATTTACTGAAACTAAATTTGCCTCTGTTATCTGTGTTTCAAATTCATAAAATTAAAAAAATTAAAATAATGGTTAACAAAATCGGGATTACTATGTTACTTTTTAACATACTGCAGTTTTAACAAATATAAGTTTTATAAGTTGAAGATGTCTGTAGAATTTTCAATATTCTTGGTGCTTCCCTGGTGGCGCAGTGGTTGAGAGTCCGCCTGCCGATGCAGGGGACACAGGTTCGTGCCCCGGTCCGGGAAGACCCCACATGCCGCGGAGCGGCTGGGCCTGTGAGCCATGGCCGCTGATCCTGCGCATCCAGAGCCTGTGCTCCGCAACGGGGGAGGCCACAACAGTGAGAGGCCCGCGTACCGCAAAAAAAAAAAAAAAAAGAATTCTTAAAAGCCCTTAGTGTATCTTTTTTTTCTATGCCTTAATTCATTAATAGGGGAAACAAACTAATTGTTGACTAAGCATGTCAATCACCTTTTATTATTCAAACAAAATATTTCCCCCTGAAAAAATGTAGGTTGTCCCAGAAAATTCATCTTAATAGAATAACAGATTAAATTTATTAAATAAATAGAAGATCTTACAATACATATTTTGAATATGAGAATGGTTTATTAATTATCACCAGATGAACAAGATAGGTGCTATACTATGTTTTTCTAAGGTATAGAATAAAATGTATTGTGTAACAATGTTAGCAAAAAAAGATCTGGGTTGATGTCAATTCTTTATGGCTTATCAGGTCAGAATTTTTGTGACTATTACTAAAATGTACTATAGGACTTTCAGAGCAAAAAAGATTCAATCACAGAATTTTAGAAATTAGAACAAGCCTTAGAGATTATCTATCTAGTTCTATTCCACAATTGTATAAAAGAGGATAGAAACAATGTAATGATTGTAAAATGTTATAAAAATAACAAAGAATTTACTTCTTATTAAATACCTTTAATATGCTACTGAGGCATACTGGCAATCTCTTCCTAAAGATCTTTAGTAATATGATAAATTGCTAGCTTTCATTTATTATGTATTTGTATAAACACTGATATATACTATAAGGCATCTTAAGGTGCAGTTCCTATATCTGACAAAAGAACATTTCATAAAGTGGTTTTCTGATGTGGCCTTTTTGATGATAACATTTACTGAAGGACATGAATTGGTTGTTAATGGTTGGCTACCACAATATTTTTCCATCACTTTAAAATGACTGCTTACAGTATTGGTAAAGGTTTCACCCAGGTAGCAATTTATGATTTCCCCAATGGCCATCTCCTCATGTTCATCAACATCAACAGAAATATATGAAAGGCTCCTGCTATGGTTTCTCTTTCAGGCTGTGAGCCTAAAAGTTTACATGTACTATGGGACATGTAAACAGTTAAATGGAAAGAAAAGAGTGAGAAGGAAAAGATGCCTAGTATTGAAGATCCTGCTGTGCCACTTGTTTTCCAGTCTTCCATATCCAATTGTCATAGTTTATGTAAGATTCATTAATCACCAGGAGCTCAGGGGTCGTGACAGCTGTAATGTCTTTTAAATAAAACGCTTCCTTGACTGCACTATGGTACAGCTGCACTAACCAAAAAACAAACATATTCATTTGTCCACTGAGAAAGTAATTTTTTTCTTCCTAGCAGTAGCAGCAATTTTTCTTTTGAAAAATAAAGCATAATCTAGCTTTTAAGATAGAGCTCTTGATCAGTAGTCACATCTCAGTCTCTCTAAAGTCAAGAGTCAGCCTTAGTGTTGTTGAATTCATTTTCAGGTTTTATTAGAGAAAGGTTTCTGTTAGAAGTATAACCAACATAGGATTTTACCTGCTTAATTTTATGTACTTGATTTTTCAGATGAAAAGTATAAGAAAAAGCCTTGCCACCTTCACCCTCAGTCTCAATTCTCCCATATACTTTATAAAATGCTGTATGTTGAATTAAATAATTCCTCAGGATCATTATTATTTATTTCTGTGGCTATAAACCCCAAATTAACAAGGTTAATATCAAAAGGTTATACAAAACTAGATAAAATGTTGGTCTGATGCCATGGTAATCAATTTAAAAAATGAGACTACAAATCTGAATCTATTATTATGATCATCATATTTATGATTGTATGAATAACATTATTCACTCCAGAATGTTAACAAGATGTCTTTCATGTATCATTAAAATAACTTGTGTCAAATACTTGGCTAAATTATTGAAGTACTTTCAATGTTAATAATTTCATACAAATGTCTAGCAAGAACAACCAGTCAAAATTAATTAATGATCAATTAGGATAGATTATTTCTCTTGGCTCTCACTTGCTTTCCTAATAATCAACTTGCTTTTTTTCTAAAATAGGTCAACATGAAATGAGTGCTAGTCATTTCACACTTTTAGTTTTTAATAAACCAAAGCTGTTTAAAGAAATGAGTGATTCTCTTGTAAGTTATTAATCCTTATGGATATTATAAATCATGTTTTGATCCTTTAAATTTGATATGCTCATTTTCTCTTTAATTATCATATACTAATATGATAATACCACAGTAATTTTATTAGTTCTACTTCTAATAAATTTTGTAAAATTGATTTACTCTAAAATTAATCATATTTGACTTCAGAGTACAAACATCATTCTCATTATTACACTATTGATTAGGGGAAACTTATTTTCAAGATGTTTAGCTAAAAGTATAAAAGGGGACATTAACATCCTTAATTTTTAAATTATTTTGTACTCTGGTTTGGATTTTTATGACTTCATGTTTGGTACACAAATCTGTCATTAATTTAGGCTAGAGTCCAAGAGATTAAGGATCAAACTCTTTGAATTTTCTTTTAGCAGAGGATATAATACTAGCAAGAGTCATACTATCTAACAAGCTATAGTAAATAATATAGATCTGAAATGTTGAATAAGAATTAAACCTTTGAATCTTAGGCATGTTGAAGAGATGCTGGGTTTTTGACAGAGGCTTAAGCTCTTCCATAGTTTCTATATTTGAGAAAGTTCATTCCCTTTATGTACTTATAGAATTTACCACTTCATTTAGCAATTGCTAAGTTACAGATGAATAATAAAATGGAAAAAATTGTGAAAATAATTGCAGGATAAAGATAAGCAGAATCATTAACCTGAAAACACAATTCTTTTTTGAAAACTCTACCAACCAATTATTCTTTTTTTTTTTTAATTAATTAATTTATTTTTGGCTGCATTGGGTCTTCATTGCCGGCATGGGGTTTCTCTGGCTGCGGCAAGCGGGGGCTACTCTTGGTTGTAGTGCACAGGCTTCTCACTGCAGTGGCTTCTCTTGTTGCGGAGCACAGGCTCTAGAGCACAGGCTCAGTAGTTGTGGCGCTCGGGCTTAGTTGCTCCAAGGCATGTGGGATATTCCCGGACCAGGGCTTGAACGGAGTTCCCTGCATTGGCAGGCAGATTCTTAACCACTGTGCCACCAGGAAAGTCCCCCAACCAATTATTCTTAATGTTAAGTTTATCATTTAAGTTAATTGGGGCCAATTCCTTTCTCACCTACATCACTTAAAAGTAGCACATATTTTCCTAATGGCTTTGATTTCATGGCTTATTTTTCTACTCTTAAATTGTATCTATGGACCTTAGTATGCTGAATAAATGGTATGCTTAGGAAAGCATGCCATTTTTCTAAGTGTTTTCTACATGTTCTAAATATTTACCACGTTTAAAAATGGAATTGGAGTCTGTTTGCTTAGATAATAACTTAATCATTTCGAGAAACTTATATAAACTATGAATTAGAGACTTTGCAAATAATTAATTTGGAATTTAGAGTGTCTTGGTGGGAACTAATGGAGATTCAGGTGGGAAATAAAGCTCTCACAAGCCATTCGTTGGTAATGGCTTGGGTATACAGTTGTGAATAACCCAGATATGATTCCTGACCTTATGGGGCTTCTAACTGGAATGAAATTTCTAACATGTAAGGCCTCATTTCTTGAAATGTGGTTCTGCCTCAGATGCATCTGGTATGTTTGCTCAAACCTGATGTCCAGGCCTCACTAGGTCTCCTGATTTTCTTTCCACATGGACACTGATATTCAAACTTCTTGCTCTAGCACTATTTTTTCAAATGTATAAAGTAAATGATACAGCATTTGATTGGCACACAATTATTTTAGTATAATTGAAAACATTTCTATAGTATTATACAATGATCAAGGATAACAAAAAATTAATATTTGGATATTAGTATTGCAAGTTGCAGTCATAAGGTACTTTAAATATTTGCATTTGGGGAGGGTTACAAAACGCTGAGAAATTTTGAATTCACACAAACTAGTCATGGAAATTGTACTACTTTTCAACCACTCACCTTGCAATTGCAGTATGTTCTTTACTCAATTAAACAGTGATGGCAGACGTAACTTCACTCTTCAGTGTCAGGAAAATCAAGTTAACTTTACTTATAGGCTAACAGATAGGTAAATCTCCAAGTTGGATTATTTTAAATGACAGTTTAAAAAAAATAATTGGAAAAAGTGTTTAAAAAGTGAAATTTGAATCAAATATTTCTGAAAGTACTTCTGTGGGACCCCAGGGTTGAGGGGGGCACTACCTGAAAACTACAGTACTGAGCATTGTGTCAGATTTTGTTCTGTCTACCTAATATAAGACAGTGATTTACCAATAATTTTAAGTTGATCAATAGAGCCAACCAATATAGATTAAAGCAAATGCACTGTGTTTTTCTCTGGCCAATTAACTTATTAATTAATAACTCAGTACAAAATTAAGCTGTTACTATAGGGATAGTGTATGAGGCTAAAACTATTCGAAAAGACATGTCTAAATATTTTTAAATTATTTATTATAGCAAATATTAAACATAATCTGAAGTAAAAGAAACTAATTAAGTGAATTCTCATGAACCCATCACCTGACTTCAACACTATCAACTCATAATCAGTCTTGTTTTATTTAAGTTGCTCCCTCCTCCCAACCCCAGCCCTCCTGGATCAACCTTGAAGCAAATCCCAAATTCCATATCATGTCTTCTGAAAGTATTTCAGTAGGCTCTCTAAAAGATAAAATCTTTTTTTAGGGACATAGCCACAATCTCACAATTACAGTAATTCCATACTATTATCAAATATCCATTCAGTGTGTTCTTACTTCTCTTATCGTTGCACAATATTTTTATACTTTGTAGGAATCAGGGTAAAAATATGTTCCATACATTGCAATTGGCTGATGCCTCTTAAGTCTCTTTTAACCTCTTTTTCTTTCTTTCTTGCAATTTATTTGTAGAAAAAACAAGGTCATTTGATCTGCAGAATTTCCCACAGAGTAAATTTTGTTGATTCCATCTCCTGTTCCTCTGTCCTCTGAATTTCTTGTAAATTGGTAGTTGGATCCACAGTAGTGGTTCTCAGTGGGGGTTAGGGGGACAATTTTGCCCCCAGGGGACATTTGTCAATGCCTGGAGACACTTTTGTTGTCACACTGGAAGTGAGTGCTATTGGCACCTAGTGGGAAGAGACCTGGGATACTTACTAACTATCCTACAATACATGGGAAAGGCCCCCTGCCCCAATAAGAATTATCTAGCTCAAAGTGCCAACAGTGCCAAGGTTGAGGGACTCTAGAGGCCCAGTCAAGTCAAGCTTGATATTTTTCCCCAACTTTTTCCAGTTTGTCTAAATATTTTTATCATCTTCACATTTTAGACAGTAATTGTTGGCATTAATTACATCAATTTTAATGATTTTTAACATGATTTGAGATATACCATAGATTTTTTAAAATTTTGAATGACTTTAAAGAGAGTTCAAAACTGCAATTATTTGCATGCCGTGGTCTCCTGGAGGTTCATGGAAGCTGGTAAAAAAAGCTCAGATTTTTCCCATGAAGTGTCATTCTGCTTCAAGTTATATTAAGTCTATGTGTATAGACTTTTAGATGTCTCTTTTTCTTCCATTTCTCAGAGCTCCTCGGTAAAAATGATCACCCACTCTTTTTGTTGTCAGGGTGTGCCTCAAACCAAATGAACATGTTTTGAAGCTAAACAAATAGTCCATCCATTAAATTAAGTTTCTTGGAAAAAAAAAAACTGCAATTAGGATTAGCATTCACCTTGCTTCCCTGATCAGATTATATTTTTATTCACTAAAATATAATTATACTCATAAGAGTTCGATATCTCAATATAATTGTGATTGGGGTACAAGGCACATTTTTTAATACTACTCATTCCAAATTTGTCCAGCTGTCCTGCTGATATCTATTTTCTGAACCCATTATGAAACCTGAGAAAATTTAGTATGTATAAAATTGTCTGCAAAATTTTGAGAAAATTCATGCAAAAGGCAGTGACAAGTTTGCTTCTCATATGCACAGCTATAATTAAATTTGAAAATAAAAAAGCCATCTGTCCTGGCTTTTGAAAAAAATAAAGCAACATCATTAAGAAAAAAAATTGGAAAGAATATCTAATTTACAAATGGTTCAAGTCTTTAAAAGTTAGTCACTGAAAAATACACTAAAGAAATACATTTTTAACTGGAAGTAGCCAAGATTTTTTTTTTTTTTTTCTTGTGAAGTACAGAAAACTTCTGAGTCCCAATTCTGCCAGTCAACTGAGTACAGCTTTTATGTCTTTACACTCTATGTTCTTCTTCTGTGAATTTCTTTTAAACAGTGAGCAATGGAATGACATGCATTTGCAGAATGTGTGGTGGATAAAAGAGCACACTAATCTTAAATTCTAATCTCAGAGATCGAAAACAAGATAACAGTGAATAATTCTATAAAATATTAACTGATTTTATGTTGAAATTGTACCAAAACCCTATTTGTGAGATAATAGCTCAATTATCTTCTCAGTAAGTGCATGAATGCTCTACTTAACATACATGAATGTTTGGGTCTCCTGAAAATATGGACAGCAAAAAAAAAAATAGCCTTTATAATCTTCATAATTTTTTATTTCTTTGGAAGTGGTATATAATTTATAAGAAATTTATCTTAAATATTAAGAAATTTATAATAAAAAATAAATGTGTAAAATGAAATATTTTGTTATACATGATTTGTTGTAAGGGACAGAAACTGACTCAAAGAGTCTTAAATAAATTAAATATTTTTCCTCATGTACCTGAAAAACCCGTGGAAAATCAGTGTTGTAGACCCTGCTAGTGGTCTACCTCCCCCTACCACCTTTTTTTTTGCTTGCTGGAAGAGCCTGTCTCTCACTGTGGAGGTGAAAAATGACAGATCTGCCCTTACCCAGCCTCCCTTGACCTAGATATGAGCATGTGACCCAATCCTGGCCAGTGAGACATAAGGAGAAGCCAACTTAGGGCCCTTAAAAAACTTTCCTTCTTTATAAAAAGAGAAAGTCCTTAAGGAGAATCCACTTTTCCTTCTTGTCTTTGGACATGGTTGTGTGAAGTGATGCTGCAGTGATTGGACAAGATGTGTGGGCCAAGAGCCCTAGTTTGATCTATTGAGTCATTGCTAGAACAATCTACACCTGAACTCTTTGTTATATGAGGAAAAGAAATGCTCATTGTAATGGAATGCTTTATTTATAGCCAAAAGCATCCTAGTTGATACTGCTGATTTCAAGCATTGCAGTGTTCAGAAGCTTGAGGGATATTAACAAATATTTATCTGTTCTCTTCGCAACTCTTGTTTTCCTCAGTGTTGGCTTCATTATCAGGCTCCAGGTAGTGGCCCCAGGCAGGTTCAGACTAACATCATATTTACTGCTATGGTTTCAGCCTAAGGATAACTTCCTTCAATAGAGTTCTGAAAGCAGTCCTAGGATTTAGTCAGATGAATCTGACTTGAGTTCTATATCCTTTCCTAGAACAATCCAGGATATTACATAGGTGCTGAGGATACAGAATTTCAGAACACAATACCTGTCATCCCAGTCTGGTGAGGGAGATAAAGGGAAATCCGTGATTACAACATAGAAGATAAATGCCATGTGCACTGCGTGTCATGGTTTTACAAGAGAACGGCAAAGGAGAGGCATCAGTTTCTGCCAAAAAACTTTCCAAGAGTGGGTGAGATGAAAACCAAGTTTTAAAAAATTGAGATGATGAGAACACCATGAGCTAAGTCAGAGGGGCAGTTAAACTCTTGATGCATTTGGCTAATTCTAGGCTACTTCCAACTCTGCCAGTGGCCTTGGACAAGTGTTCTAGCCTCTCAGTATTCACATCAGGAAATTAACAGTGGGTGGGCTGGGAAGTAGGGAAAGGGTGGATAGGACTTTTCCAAGGTTCTTTACAGATTCAGAATCTAATTATTCTATTACAACTTCTTGTTACAAATATCTCCAATTGATACAATAAAGACCTAAAAACAAAGAATTACTGATTTTGATCAATCATGAAATGAAATGACAACTTACCCAGTTTTCTAATTATTGCTAGAAAAAAAGACTTAAACACTGAATAACATAATTAAAATGATCACATTTGGAAAATGTTCCCCTAAAATTAACTGCCTTATAGTTAACAACTAATTTCCCAGGGATACATTTTACTGTTTTTCTCTCAAGTGAGTTCTCCAAGAAGCGATGTTGTTAAAGTCAAAAGTTCATTTGGTGCTTTCCTGAGTTGTTTTGTTTTGATAATACATATTCTGAAAGCTAAAATTCTCTTGGCCTTCCTTTGAGGCTTCAAGGATCCATTCACACTCATTTACCTACATGCTGGAACCTGTTTACTTACTGTGAAAAGCTGAATTACTAAGCCCCTATTGCACCACCACTGCACAGTACAGTAAAGTTCAGAAAGTGAAGAGGAGAAAGTAAGGAAGCAGAAATAATGTAAGAAGGTTGAAGTTGAGGAAAGAAAAGTTCTTCTGGGGCAGATCCTATGGTGACAGGTTAAGAATACCTGAGTCAGATTACTGATCATCCTGAATTTATCACCTATTTATTCTTTAAAAAGAAAGAGAGAAAAAAGAGAGAGAGCATTTCATCTCTTAATACCTTTTGTTTAATAAATATGGATTTAGGAACTTCCCTGGTGGCACAGTGGTTAGGAATTCTCCTGCCAATAGAGGGGACACGGGTTCAATCCCTAGTCCGGAAGACCCCACATGCTGCGGAGCAACTAAGCCCATGCGCCACAACTACTGAAGCCTGTGTGCCTGGAGCCCGTGCTCTGCGACAAGAGAAGCCACCGCAATGAGAAGCCCGCGCACTGCCAACGAAGAGTAGACCCCGCTCACCACAACTAGAGAAAGCCCGCGCGCAGCAACGGAGACCCAATGCAATCAAAAAATAAATTAAAAATTGTTTTAAATCATCAAAAAATAAATATGGATTTATTCTTCATCTTGACTATTGACTTTGGCCATGTTATCAAAGAAGGACTTTTGCAAAATAACCCCCCCCGCCCCGTTTTTTTTTGGCTACACCAAACAGCATGCGGGATCTTTGAACCTGTGCCCCCTGCAGTGGAAGCGCAGAGTCTTAACCACTGGACCTCCAGAGAAGTCCCAAGCCCCCCTTTTAAACTTATGTTATTCTAAAATGTGTCTTAATGTTAATATTAACTTGGAATAGAGCTATATTTATATACAATCTAAATTCATCATAGAAAACATCTTCCTCTATAGAAATAAAGAAGGTTCTCATCTCTTTCCCACCTTCTTTTCACTACTCTAAAACATCAACAGCAATGGAAAATCCCACTGTCTATTACATGGGACAAAAGCTAATGTTTGTTGGACAAATATTGAAAGATTTCAGTTTTGAGGCTTAACATTTTTAGTGTCCTATATTTCTCATTAGCTTCGAAAAATTATGTTCAAGAAAGGAGGAATTTATTATGCTTCTGTTATTTTTTCAGAAATTAGAATGGTAGGAATAGAAATAAGCTTTGAAACTATTCGAAACTGTATAGATCTATTCTGCTGCCATGGGCCTGTTTATTCCAAAGCTTGATAGCAAATTTATAAGAAAACAATAATGCCATACTTATTAACTGTGTGATACATTAATTTGAAAATATTCATTATGACAAATCATGAGAGGAACGGAATGCTCTATTTGTTTAAGTGATCAAAAAACTCATCTGGAGGAATAATGGACTTTCTCTGGGAATCTGACAGGAAACTACGAGAGGGCACACACAGCTTGTTTAAAGCACATCTTTGTGTTTGCTTTTATTGGAAAGTTTCAGCCTTTTGTAGATGAACCCAAGGTAATTATTTTGGAAGACAGTGTTCTTAGGTTGTACTAAGCTAATGGGATAGTCAACTTGCTGCAGCTGGTGAAGTGGAATATCCAGGACAGGAAAAGGAGAAATTACTACTATTTAATATGTGTTGGGATCAAAGAACTCATTTTAATTTACCACTCTGCACAAAAGGGACCTCCCCCTCCTCTGAATTCCATTAAGGGCAGTCTGTTAAGATGTCACTCCGTAAACCCCAGACAGTATTGTTCTAATCTGTTCTCTCACCACCTTGGCTGCTACTACTTTCTATTCACATGCTTGGGCTGCACCTGGAGGGCAAGATCGTGATGGTGACCACTTAAGGTCACACAGGCCTTCCTTTTCTGACCCCTACAACCACCATCACAGACACCCGGGGCACCACATCACCCTGAGGCCATCAAGGAATTTTTACCACAACTATTGCTTCAGTCATCTTTGGCGCACCACCAGCATCAAAGTTTTCTCTCAAATTAAAAACTTTTGCTCTGTGAAGGATACAGTTAAGAGGATGAAAAGACAAGTTACAGATGAGCGTGACATACTTTTAAATCACATCTCTTACAAAAAAGACTTGTATCCAATATATAGGGAGAATTTCTTAAACTCAACAATAAGAAAATAAACTCTGTCAATCAAAAAATAAATAAATAAAGCAGAAGACTTGAATAGACACTTCACCAAAGAGAAGGCGGCAAATATATACATAAAAAGATGTTCAACATCATTAGTCACTTGGAAATGCCAATTAAAACCACAATGACACATCACTTCAAACTATTAGAGTGGCTTAAAAGAAAAGACAATGTCAGGTGTTCTGCCACTGGAACCATCAAGCATTGCTAATGGGAATACCAAATGGTAGAAGCACCCTGGCAAACAGTTTCGCAGTTTCTTACAAAGGTTAACATACAGTTCTTATCCCTCAGTCGCACTCCTACGTATTTACCCTAATGAAATGAACATCTATGTTCACACAAAAACCCATACACAAATGTTTATAGCAGCTTTCTTCATAATCAGTAAAAACTGGAAACAACCAAAATGTCCTCCAAAGGGCGAATATTTAAACAAACTTTGGCACATCCAAACAATGGAATACTGCTCAGCAATAAAAAGGAACATGCGGGCTTCCCTGGTGGCGCAGTGGTTGCGAGTCCGCCTGCCGATGCAGGGGACGCGGGTTCGTGCCCCGGTCCGGGAAGATCCCACATGCCACGGAGTGGCTGAGCCCGTGAGCCATGGCCGCTGAGCATGCGCGTCCGGAGCCTGTGCTCCACAACGGGAGAGGCCACAGCAGTGAGAGGCCCACGTACCACAAAAAAAAAAAAAAAAAAGGAACATGCAACAACTTGGATAAATATCAAAGACATTGTCCTGAGTGAAAGAAGGCAGTTTCAAAAGGTTACATACTGTATGATTCCATTTAGACGAATTTCTCGAAAAAGAAAAACACTACCAATAGAGAAGAGATCGGTGATTGCCAGGGGCTGGGGTGGGAAAGAAGGTGGCTTGCAAAGGAACAGCATGAGAGAGTTCTGGGGTCATGAAGCCATCTATGTCCGGACTTGGGTGGTAATAAAATGAATCTATAGTTGTGTTAACATTCATAAAACTGTACCCCTCAAAAAATTCAACGTTATTGTATGTTCATTTAAAAAATAAAATTAAAAACAAAACAGGAAATCCTTCAGCACCTCTCCTCTTCCTAAAAATAAAAGAATAGCCAAAAAAAAAAAAAAAAAAAGAATAGCCAAGACAATTTAGAAGAAGAAGAGGTACAAGGACTTACTGTACTGGATATCAAGACTTATTATGAAGTCATGTTAATTCAAACAATATAGTATTATTGACACAAGAATAAATAAACCAATGGAACAGACTAAAGCCTAGAAATAAACCTATGTATATATGGACATATAACTTATGAAAACGGTGGCCCTGCAGATCCAAGGGAGAAAGGATGGTCACTCAAATCAATGGTGTTGGGACAGCTTGGGTGTCCTGAAAGAAAATTCCACTATAGTTATATTGTAGATCTAAATATGAGGCAAAACAATAAAGCTTTAGATGATAATATAGGAGAATATTTTAATAACCTCAGAGTAAGGAAAGAGCTTTTTACTATTTTTTAAAATTAATTAATTAATTAATTTTTGGCTGCGTTGGGTCTTCGTTGCTGCATGCGGGCTTTCTCTAGTGGTGGCGAGCGGGGGCTACTCTTTGTTGCGGTGCATGGGCTTCTCATTGCGGTGGCTTCTCTTGTTGCAGAGCACAGGCTCTAGGCATGCGGGCTTTAGTAGTTGTGGCATGTGGGCTCAGTAGTTGTGGCTCGTGGGCTCTAGAGCGCAGGCTCAGTAGTTGTGGTGCATGGGCTTAGTTGCTCCGAGGCATGTGGGATCTTCCTGGACCCATGTCCCCTGCATTGGCAGGTGGATTCTTAACCACGGCACCATCAGGGAAGCCCAGGAAAGAGCTTTTTGGCACCATCAGGGAAGCCCAGGAAAGAGCTTTTTAATCAGAAAGGTAGGAATACTGATATTTTTCATCATATCATGATAGCAAGAAATTGGAAATAATTTAAGTGTTCAATAATTACTGAATGCTTAAATCACAAATGGAAAAATATTACCATGCAAGTAATATTTTCAAATAATAGTTAATAATATGGGAAAATATTAAGAGACAGGAGAATGATCCAAACCATGCATTAGTTATTGGAAATATATTGGAATAATTACAGAAAATATTATCTCTGGTCTATCAGTCAGGTTCCTGACAGTTACGATTGGCACACTCAGAGCAGGTATTTTGAGGAGAATTTAATAAAGGGACTATTTACAAAGATGTAGAAAGGATTTAAAGAGAATAGTTGTTAGAACCCAGAAAGTGGCTATGTGGAGAGGGCCGTCTAACAGAAGCTGAGGCCTTTTATAGAAAGATACACCCAATCCATGGAGATCTAGCAGGAAGTGAACAAGGAGAATAAATGCCTCAATTTCTCTGTTTTCCATCCTTCCAGTCTCTGGCTGGTGCTTCCCATTAGCCAAGTCTAATAGGAGTCCAGAAGCCAAAGGGGGCTGGTTAATGCAGCCTATGCAGATCAGGCTTCCAGAGCTCAAAGTAGGGTGGAAAATGGATTTTCAGAGACAAAGGGAGGGTATCTAGGACATCAGGTGATACAATACTAGAAATGATGATTTTCTTTTTTTGTTTCTTCCTCTACATTTCCTGTCATAGTTATGTTATTTCATATATTACTTTTAAAATGTAAAAACGTGCTATTAAGTCCTAGATATACTTTCTTATTATCTAAACAAAGCGTGTGTTTGGTGTTAGCGGGGTATGGGTTTCCAAAGGAGATAGGAAGGTATAGATATACCCTTTCATTATAAAATCCTTTATCATAGCATCGGAAACACCTCAATGCCTATCAACAATCAAATGGATAAATAAAATGAATCCTGTATGGCAAGGAGTAGAATAAAGCCTAGATACCTTACCTCAGCTTACAAGGTCCTGGCCCTGCCCACCTCACCAACTTCATCCCCCTCTTCCTTTTTGCTTTAGCCATTGACCTTCCTGTTCTTCAAGTGTGTCACTTATTCTCCCTTAGGGCCTTTGGCCTAGGTGTTCTCTCTTCCTGGAATGAAGATCTCCTGACCTTTCTGTGGCTGGCTGCTTCTTAGATTTCATCTTAAATGATACCTCTTTAGAGATGGCTTCTTACCACCCAATCTAAAGTAGCTCTCAAATCTGCTTTAATTAGATATATAATATATATATTTTTAATATGTATGTATTTTTCATTTCATCCATCATGTTTTCATATATAATACAGTACACAGCATTCATATATATGTATATACATATATATACATATATAGCTTATTCAGTTATTGTATGATGGCTATTTATAGTCACATCCCACCAGAATGTAACCTCCCTGAAAGCAGGCATTTTGTTGGTCTTGAACACTATCATCTCTACCTACAGTGTCCAGCCCATAATAGATGGTCAATTTCTATCTGTTTAATGAATGTATGTACACCACACATGTCCCTATGTGCAGGGAGGTGGAGAGGAGAGGACCACCAATCTGTTTATCATTGTAACACCAAATGAAATAAGACAGAACACTTTTAGGTTTGTTTTGAAATCGACTGTTGAAATGGTGATAAGAGATTATTTAATGTTATACAAAATTTCAATAGTAATTTCCCACTTGCCAAGAGAAAATTGTTTGTTTTTACAGAGCCTACTATTTCTTTTGAATGTTAACTACCCAATTATGCCTCAGAAGTTGGTTTATAGCGCTGTGGCGAGTCTGATTCTCCATTTAATATACAGGAACAGATGTTCCATGCACGCCAGGGACAGGGGAATCTGTCCTGCTTTCTCTCGTCTCCCTCCTACAGCCCCACTGACTGCTCTCCACACTGTGGCCACATCCACTCTCCAAACTGCGCAACACAGGATCAGGCAGCACGCTACCAATTTCCTGACATTTGATTGTCATTTTGCTAAAAAACAAGTTTAGGCTAATAATAGAGGTGAAATCCTGATACAAGTCTGGAACAATCCAGGGAGAAGTAGAGGCTGAGGGGTAAAGCTGAGGGGCAGAAAACAATTTGCGAGAGTTAAGAGACCAATTTAGAATGTGTTATTTTGAATCTAATTACATGTCCAGTGGTGACTGCTGACCAAGGACTGAAATCTTGATTCATGTCAGTAGAGTCAGAATTTATCTTTTAGGAATTCTACTTAAATAATTATTTCACTATTGTGCCTTCTAATATACTTTGTTTCAATGGATCTAATATATTTTGTTTCAATTTTGACTGATGTAGTCATTAGAACTTACTGATGATTTTTTTCTTAGGAATTCACATTTAAGACACATAGAAGAGTGTTTAATTTGTTTAGGTCCTATTTTCCACAGTAGGGGGGCCTGGAGTGTGAAAAAGAAGCTGCCCATAGGGCGGCCCTGGGAAGTGGAAGCTGTCAGGGTTCAATGCAGAGAAGATGGACAGCTAAGAAGTGATGGTGCACCCAGAAGGGCTGTCCAACTCAGAAGGGGAGAGGACTGAAGGCATTAGCCCTGTGGAAGGGATGGGACAAAGATGAAAAGGTAGGAACGTAATAATACTGGTGGCCAGGAAGGGTTCTAGATACTTTTAAAAAATTTTTTTAACTGGGTGGAAGCAACAGAAGGCTTTCAATTTCCTATGTAAGAACATTGTGGCAGATACTCCCTGTTACCTACTCAGCAGCCTTTTCCACCTTGCTAGGGGACAGACTTGCTCAGTTAAAGAGGGGAGATCCCTGGTCTTAGGAAAGATAGGTTTCTACTTCGGGCCTAAGGGTGAATCATGAGACTCTAGACCAGTGTGTCATTCAGGATTTGGTCAGAAAAATCCAGTTCTGGGCCCACTACATAATAATACTATAGCTGTAATAGTGATAAATATTCTAAGCCTCATTTTTGTAGTCAAACTTTTTCAGTCATAAGATTGTTGTAAAACAAAACAAAACAAAATTAATCGATGTAAGTGAAATGTGATAAAATATTACTTATTTTCTATTCTCTTAACAAACATTCATTGAGTGCCATCTTTGGGTTGTGCTTCTGTGCTAGGAGCTTGATATATAAAGCTTCAAGATACAGGCTGTAATCACAGGTTTCATCTCTAATGTGGGGAGATAGATAAATATATGTAACTATATGTGTGTATTTGTGTGTGTGTATGAAGTTCATTTTTTTCTTTTTAAGAATGCCTTCTAGACAAATGGAAGTAAAAGCTCATATAAAAGTTTCATTTTAAAAGACTTCAAAGTTTTGTTCTCATATTAGTGGAGACCCAGCCCAATATTTGTCGTCATTTATATCTGTTATTGTAGTCAGTGGTACTAAATGTTTAAGATGTGATGCTGAGGCTCAATCTTTGTTGTGCCATTTGAACCACCAAAAGTTAAATCATCAGTACACAGTTGGGTGTGATATTCTGGTTTGTTTTCATAGATGTGAAAATTAGTCATTCATATGTAGTAAAAATGGTCACTCTCTGGAATTTTAGCTTGCCATAACACACTACTACTTCATGATGACAGTGCCAGATAAATGAGCTTTGTCTATTAACAAAGAAAAAGGCTTTTGGCTTGAAATTACGGACTGTGCAAAGTAAAGGATTTGTGGATGAATTGAAAATGATTGTGCCAAAACTGCAGTCTTTTAAAGAAGAGAATGAGTTAGAAAGATTGTTCCTACAGCTAAACTTTCTCAACAGTTCAAGCAGAGCCTTATCTATTTAATTTTAAATTAAAATAGAAAGTGTAAACTATCCCTTTTGAATCTTCAAAAATAAAGAGTCCGGGGTGTTAACTCAGTCATTAAGAGTTATTTGGTTCGCAGGTTCTACAACTGATTGACCTGAAGAGATTGAATTTTAAGACTGGACCGATGAGGTACTTTATTTGTTAGCTCTATACCCACGTCCTCAGAAAGAGGCTCAGAAATCGCCCACGTCCACATTCTCTCTTAAGTAGCCTACTTCTTTTTGAAAACCATCTCACATTCCTACCTGTGTTTAGTTTAATCTTTATAAAATACGCTATATAAATGCTACCTGAAACATGGAGCACTTAAAACCTTCCTGGAATAATTGAGATGTTCTCAACAAAACTGAATAAACAACACAAAGAAGTGGATAAGACTTCTTGAAAATTCATTTTGGCAACTTTATAGGAATTTAAAAACTCTAGATTGCCTTGTTTTTTATATAATGGCCCTACTCTGCTTAATTGGAACCTAATTGTTCCTGTTTTTAGATCATTATAGTTCCCTGCTTCCTTCCTTTTCCCCTTTTGTCCTCAGCAAGAAACTAAATGATATGACTTTTAACATTTTCTTTATAGATAGTTCTTGTTATGAATAAGACGGAGACATAAGACAAAGCCATTTATGGAAACGAAGCTCATGGGTGACTGGTTGATAATGGTTTCCTGTTGAGTGGCAACCCTGACAAGAGCGATGACCTTGCCCATCATGTTCAACACCACATCTCCAGGACCTGGTATGGGAGCTGGTACCTGATAGATGTTCAGTAGATACTAATTGGATAAATAAACTAATTGGATAAATAAACTCAGCTCTGTCTTGGGTGTTGCTAATATGTATGACACAGGCTAATTGTATAATCATGATAAAATCACTGTAATAGGAATCATGGAACTTGATTGGCCAATAACTAGATATAAATCACATAGCATCCCTGTGCCAGTACTGTAGGTCTGAAAGCTGTCACAAGCTTGTCAGATGCTAGGGGAGGGGCTAAGACCCCACCTCTCAGTGGGAGGAGTGTCAAAGAGTTTGCAGCCATGTTTTAAACCTACCAGAGTTATTCTACTCTTCAGTCTCTGTCTTATTGCTGCAGAAGTAAAGGAAAATTGGTAGGTGTGAGTAATATATTTCTCTCCACAGTCTTAGGAGAAGAATATTACAAGGGATTCCACACTTTTTCGAAAATTCCATGTTGGAATTAAATGTACCACGCCAAGCCAAATGACTACTGGGTTTCTTGCGTTCCATGCTTCAGGCAAGCCTCAGACCTGTGCAACAGAATGTTTTGGCAGAATTCTTTGCCATTGGTATCATTCACTATAAACAAGGCTTCTCTAGTTAGGACATACTAAACCACTCAACCATTGTTTGGATAATGGAAACAGCACATGCACATTTGGAGGGCTGCTTCTAGAATTGGGATTCTAAGAGTTCCTGGCATGTAGGTTTTGTTATGCAGCTAGAACCATTTGGATATTTTTTTCCTGCCTCCCAGTAATATTAGAAACAAATAAGTTGAAGCCATAGAATGTATGTTGTCTGGGGAAACATACTGAATGCACTTTTGGACACAACTCTTTTCTTTAAAATGTCTTATAGAGTGGAAAGAGAATGTGAAAGTGTTTAGGAGGCTAAATTTCTTATTTTCCTTTGTACTGTTAAAAGGACTTGGCTGGACTTTTTCTACACAAATGAAAGGTAACAGGGAGTACTGTGTCACTATCAAAAATGATCTTTTTTTTTAACCTCTGTTAACTCTACACGTTGCCTGGAGAATTCTTCTCCTAACGTGGAATATATAACTCAAAATGTTTAAAGACACATAATGGAAAATAACTTCAGGAATCAAATTACATTGGTGGAAAATTGCCATAGAATTGTTTCACAAAACTAATGTGAGAGTTAGTTTTAAGAACCGAGAAATATGAGAGATTTTCTTAGTGTCTTGCACAAGACCGCTTTATACCAAGTGGATCTGCAGTCGATAAGGACATAAATACCAAAATGTCTCTCCTAATCATCACAGTTGTCTCTAAAATTAACAGTACAGGTCAAGCCCTTTGTTTAAATGAAGGTAATGGGTCAACTAGAGTTCTTGCTATCCCTCAGAAAGGTAATAATAATCATTGGCAGGTGCTGCAGTATTATTATTTAGATAACTTGCCATTACTGAAGGGAAGGGAGGGCAGTGTTCTGAAAGCTTGAGGCACAGAGAAAGTAACTGTGACTAGAGCCAGGAGAACTGCTGGGATGGCTGACCAGAGAGAGGCATCAGGAAGGGAACCCCGCACCTCAGGAGGCAGCACTGGGATGCTGTGAGCCAGACGCACAGAAAGGAAAGCTGGGGTGAGAAGCAAGGTGGAGGGGTACGCCCATGAAAAATGCTGATCGTGCTGTTTTGTATAAGGGTGTGCCTATCTCTGTAAGTTTCCTGCTTAGGAATATAAAATAACCTAGTTAACAACTTGGTTATGGTTAACTTAATCTCTATTCTTCAGCCTTACCGGGTAAAGTGTTAACAAGATTGTAAAGATTCAATGAAATGACACACCTGGCAACGTCTTAACACAAAAGGAGTTCTTGATAAAATGATAGTTGTGTCGTTAGAAACAGATAGCCCATGCAGCTGACTAACTTGAGGAGCATTTTGTAAAGGAACTCTTTATAAAGGCCTGGGAAGGATGTGGTGAAACCCCAAGCTTAGTACAACTGTACTATTCACCTGAGGCCTGAATAAATAAGAAAAGGGGGTATTTACCAGAACCTGGAGACAGAGAATAGTTGGAAAGGGATGCCCAAGAGAAGCTGGGACTTTCAGTAGACGGATGAAGCCAGTGTGTAGCAATCCCACAGGAGGGAGCCGGGGGAATAAATAATCCAACTGGAGCCAAAGAGTAAGAGAGCTCACTGATGACATCCATATGGGTCAGCCTCCCAGGGGTACAAAGCAGGGTGCATGGAGAGTGGCCTTGGAGGGGCAAATGGAAAAGGGACTCAGCATAACCATAATTATAACTATTTTTTCCCCATTATTCCAATATCTAGTACCAGAATCCTCAACACTTAGCACAGTGCCTGGGACCTGGATTTTCAATAATAATCTGTTGAATGAATGAATAAATTCGCCACCCATGATTACCTCAGTTAGGAATTAAGTCAGGTTGATATTAAAAGAAACCCAACTACAGTAGCTTAAAAACACAAGAATTATTTTTTACATAAGAGATTTCCAAAGAGGTAGTATTTTTCTAAGTACATTTTTACCTTGAATAAAATCTGCTATAACTAAGGAAGAAGGTCAGCATTCTCTTGATCAAATAGGATGGACATCAAAGACCAAATTTTCTCACTTGAGAAAAGAGAGTTATGGGAGAACCACATAAGTTATCTCCCTTTATCTGTTTCTTAGTCTGAGTCTGAACTAGCCAAATAAACTAGTCATCTGCAACAACTATCTGGATAGTGGAAGAGAAATAAACATTAACTGGGGTATTGTGTGTTTGTGTGTGTGGGGGGGTATCTTCCATTTTTAATTTTCTAAACCCCTCCCCACCTCACTTTTTGTACAGCTCACAAACCAATCATGATTCTGAATCAAATCCCAGCTTGTTCCCCCAAAATAGTCCTAAAAAATGGCCCTATCAAAATAGGCCCCCCAAGATAGTCCCCCCAAAATAGTCCTAAAAAATGGCCCTATCAAAATAGGCCCCCCAAGATAGTCCCCCAAAATAGTCCTAAAAAATGGCCCTATCAAAATAGGCCCCCCAAGATAGTCCCCCCAAAATAGTCCTAAAAAATGGCCCTATCAAAATAGGCCCCCCAAGATAGTCCCCCAAAATAGTCCTAAAAAATGGCCCTATCAAAATAGGCCCCCCAAGATAGTCCCCCCAAAATAGTCCTAAAAAATGGCCCTATCAAAATAGGCCCCCCAAGATAGTCCCCCCAAAATAGTCCTAAAAAATGGCCCTATCAAAATAGGCCCCCCAAGATAGTCCTAAAAAATGGCCCTATCAAAATAGGCCCCCCAAGATAGTCCCCCAAAATAGTCCTAAAAAATGGCCCTATCAAAATAGGCCCCCCAAGATAGTCCCCCAAAATAGTCCTAAAAAATGGCCCTATCAAAATAGGCCCCCCAAGATAGTCCCCCAAAATAGTCCTAAAAAATGGCCCTATCAAAATAGGCCCCCCAAGATAGTCCCCCCAAAATAGTCCTAAAAAATGGCCCTATCAAAATAGGCCCCCCAAGATAGTCCCCCAAAATAGTCCTAAAAAATGGCCCTATCAAAATAGGCCCCCCAAGATAGTTCCCCCAAAATAGTCCTAAAAAATGGCCCTATCAAAATAGGCCCCCCAAGATAGTCCCCCCAAAATAGTCCTAAAAAATGGCCCTATCAAAATAGGCCCCCCAAGATAGTCCCCCCAAAATAGTCCTAAAAAATGGCCCTATCAAAATAGGCCCCCCAAGATAGTCCCCCCAAAATAGTCCTAAAAAATGGCCCTATCAAAATAGGCCCCCCAAGATAGTTCCCCCAAAATAGTCCTAAAAAATGGCCCTATCAAAATAGGCCCCCCAAGATAGTCCCCCCAAAATAGTCCTAAAAAATGGCCCTATCAAAATAGGCCCCCCAAGATAGTCCCCCAAAATAGTCCTAAAAAATGGCCCTATCAAAATAGGCCCCCCAAGATAGTCCCCCCAAAATAGTCCTAAAAAATGGCCCTATCAAAATAGGCCCCCCAAGATAGTCCCCCCAAAATAGTCCTAAAAAATGGCCCTATCAAAATAGGCCCCCCAAGATAGTCCTAAAAAATGGCCCTATCAAAATAGGCCCCCCAAGATAGTCCCCCAAAATAGTCCTAAAAAATGGCCCTATCAAAATAGGCCCCCCAAGATAGTCCCCCAAAATAGTCCTAAAAAATGGCCCTATCAAAATAGGCCCCCCAAGATAGTCCCCCAAAATAGTCCTAAAAAATGGCCCTATCAAAATAGGCCCCCCAAGATAGTCCCCCCAAAATAGTCCTAAAAAATGGCCCTATCAAAATAGGCCCCCCAAGATAGTCCCCCAAAATAGTCCTAAAAAATGGCCCTATCAAAATAGGCCCCCCAAGGTAGTTCCCCCAAAATAGTCCTAAAAAATGGCCCTATCAAAATAGGCCCCCCAAGATAGTCCCCCCAAAATAGTCCTAAAAAATGGCCCTATCAAAATAGGCCCCCCAAGATAGTTCCCCCAAAATAGTCCTAAAAAATGGCCCTATCAAAATAGGCCCCCCAAGATAGTCCCCCCAAAATAGTCCTAAAAAATGGCCCTATCAAAATAGTCCCCCCAAAATAGTCCTAAAAAATGGCCCTATCAAAATAGGCCCCCCAAGATAGTCCCCCCAAAATAGTTCTAAAAATGGCCCAATCAAAAATGGCTTGATTGAATTTTTGTCTTTAAATTAAAAAAAGTAATAATTGAGAAAAAAAAATCAGAAAAGTACAAAGGACAATACATCAAACTCTCATGTCCTCAACAGTTACAACAGAAAATTAACATTTAAAAAAGACTTGCTCCTTTTAAAAGTAAAACTTATAAAACAAAATCCCCCTCTAGACCAAAGCCAAGTGTGTAAGAAAAGTGGACAGGATGCTAAGGGCAGAGGCCTTTGCCCAGGATCTCTTCCTGGGTCTCTTGGGAAGATAGCCTTGTAAGTTTCCCACATACCAACATGGAAGTTGGCCATATCAGTGTGAAGTGGGAAGTTCTCTCTCTGGGAGATATATGTAGGAAGAAGGTTTAGCTTTCCAGTGCTCTTCTAATTTGTGTATGCCACTGATTGGGTCCAGGGTTTCCTGATAGAGGAGGTGGGGAATGGGGTGGGGGGCTGGGGGTCAAATCAGAAGATTACCCTGTGGAAGTCAGCAGGCCTGGGAAGGATGATCTTATAGTAGAGGCTGTGGGATCAGATGCAAAGCAGAGCCAGCTGGGGGCTATGGGAGAGACCCGGGAGGTCCTGAGCACCATCAAGTGCTAAGATAAGACCAAGTCAGCCTGGTAGCACCGCTGGGCCAGACCACGTTAAGATCAGACAGTAAAGGACACCAGTTGCCAACTTCAGCTGCAGTGCCAGAGGGAAGGCATGACCAGGCAAAAAAGAGAGATGGCCAGCAAGGGTCCAAGTCCCTCCCACCGCATTCTACCACCATTAGATGGCTTAATCTACCCTAATCAGATGCTATTCGTAGAGCATTAGGGTAAGTCTGAGGGATGGATCACTTTACTCAGTCACACAAAAGATACTATTTGAAACTATGGATTGAATGTTATTGCTTTAAAAAATATGCTTCATTTTTATAGTAAATATTGACATGGTCCATAGATTTATACAATGTACAGAAAAAACTCTTGCTTTCCCATCCACCCCATTCCTAATCCCCCAATAGCATTCCTCTCAAAGAACACAATTTTAATTGGCTTCTTGTGTATCTTTCCAGAGTTTCTTTATGCTATTACTAGAAATGTTAATACATATTTTTAATCTTATTTTTACATTTTCTTAAAGCAAAGGGAGCATAACTATTTTTGGCCCTTTTTCCCATTTAAAATGTATCACTGGGATTTCTGTATCAGGACAGTATATAGTGTACCCATTCTTTTGTTTGCTTTTTGGAGAGTAGTGTAAGGATACTTCATAATTTATTCAACTCTTTCCTTATTGATGAACACAGATAAAATTTTGTTATTATAAGCAATGCTGCAATGAATAGCCTTACAAATATGTTATTTTGTCTACATGCAGATATATCTTTAACAGAAACCGAGCGAGTTGAAATTTAAATAAATGTGTTAAGTGGATGGAAACATTTATGCCACAGAAGATTGGAACATTGCCAAGTCTGATTGTCCCAGGCACCCAGTGAGAAGTATCTTTTAGGGGATCAGATCAGTTAATGGAGAAATAAAGAAGCAACGTAATCTCGGTACATTTAAGAATTTTGTTAGTAAGTTGGCGACTCTACCTCATATCCATAGATACATGTAAGCAAACATTAAAAATAAAATTGGGCTGTCTACACATCCTTGTAACAGCTGCAAGACAGAGATCCACTGAGGCCAGTCCTGAAAGGATTTACAAAGAATGACAAGGAAATTGTCTTGGAAATCTAAGAACAGGGGCCAGGTTAGGGCAGGTTCCTGTGCAAAGGGCTGGAGTCTGGATCTGGAGCCCAGGCATCTGCCAAGAACCCTACAGCAGGAGCTGGAGTCCCTGCTGCAGAGCTGCGTTGACAGCATCGTTGGCTGCCCTCCATCTGCCTGTTTGCCCCGCCTTCAATTGCTCTGTCTACTATTCTTAATTTTTGTTCCCTCATAGTTTCAGTTTACTACTTCTTACAGCAGTTTCTCAATCTTTAATCTACCTTATTGCCTTTTAACTGAGCTCTCACTCTTATTGTCTCATGATTTCTGGGTTTTTAGTACAAATTTCAAACTTTGCCCTGCTGTGTTTCATCCAGCGCATACAGACAATAGGTTGCTGGCAAGTCTACTAATTGGCTACCCTTGGATCTGTTACTCTCCTGAGCCAATCAACAATAGTGGAAGGAGGAAACATGGTAAAGCAAGGCCCCGCTGCCTGGCTGCAAGAGGAATGGGTGGGGCTGTTTCCCTCACAATGGGGTGTGGTCAGGGCAGGTATGTTAACATTTCCAATATATAGAATCATGGTAACATTTTTCCATGTTGTTTAATATCCCCACGTGATTATAAATAACTTCATAGTCATCTATCATATGGAAATTCTGTAATTTATATTATGAATTCCTATTACTGGACATTTAGATTGTCTTAAGCTATTTTGATAATTCTTTTAAAATAAAATGAAATGAAGCCAGGTTTAAAAATCCCTCAAGCTGACAAAAACCATTTAAGCCACTTATGCAAAACTAAGTGGTTCATTTCATGAAGGTAAGTGAAATGTAATTTAGGTTATTTCTTGTCAATGTCTTTGATAATCATAAAACTTAAGTCATCTTCCCCAAATGGTATAAGATAATCACTTTTCACCAACCTCCTGCAGTCTGGAAACCCCCAATGTAATAACTAATCATTGTAAAGGCTACACAACATCCTCCTTTTCACTTTAGAAGCTATCCTGCAATGCCATGCCTCTGAACTTTACACAAGTTTTGGGTTTGAAATCTCCCCGTTCTTGTTTCTCATTCAATAAATTATTCATATCAAGTAAAGTTCTCTGACTTTTCTTTCGACAATACAAACAACACTCCACTAAAAATCAAAGAAAGAGGTGCTTTGAGGGTTAGAAACAGGGCTGGCTTCATGGGTGTGACCCAGGCCATTGTGTTCAAAAGGGCCCTGTGCTTGGTTTAATGTTCTGCTATAGCTGTCTTGAAATTAGCAGTAATTTCTGAACAAGGGGCCTTGCATTTTTATTTTGTGCTGGGCTCCTCAAATTATGTAGATGGTCCTGGTTAGAGAATATATATAACAAGGAGAAAGGGATGAAACAGTGATGAGCATTGAAGAGATGTCAAGAAATTGATCAGAACCTGATCGGTATTTCCCCTTATGCTTGTGTAGAAAGAGATGATACTGATGTATTAACTGACGCATTTTTCCCCCTGTCCACCTTTGTCTCTTATCAATTTCCTTACCTCTACTGGGGTGGCTTCTGGGAAGATAAGTAGGCAATTCTCTGAGTATTAAAATAGGCCTTTGGAATGATAGCAGAAACAACTGCCTTGAGATAAAAGGTGTTCTGAGTTGCAAGAGCCTGGATTCTGAAGGCTTTAGAACAGAATAATGGTTTTTGAAGAAAATATTCTCAGTTCAAGACAGTTTCCCTATCCTCTCAACTATGATATCCATAAGAGAGAAGAATCAGAGCACACTCAGATACTGTTTTCTGGAGAGGGTCCTCTGCCTTGGTGCCACTGCTGGGGCATGCCCTTGAAAAGTTTTGGGGCTCCAGTGACAAAGAAGAGCTGTGCCTCACTTCCTGAGTGGAACTTGGAGAGACAGCAAGCTTTATGGGCCTCCCCTCAGCAGCATGGTGGGGAAGCAATAGATATGGTGGAGGACTGTCTGCCCAGGGGAGCCTGAGACACCCTCACATGGTCCCCCAAACCCAGGTGGGCTGGAAGCAGCTGAATGCTTTCCTGAGAGACCAAGCGATGGGCACAAGCCTCCAATAGAGAGGACTTAAGAGACTTTGTGGTCAGGAGTAAACAGGATCCATATGTACCCATGACCCATGACCTGAGGCCAGGTGGGAAAGAGGATATTTCAGAAGATACCATTGAGGGCAGACAGGATCAGGGACCAGAGACCCACCCTGATGCCTTGCAATAACCTACATACCCTGAGTCAAAGTATATCAGATATCAGGGTAATAGAACATAAAAATAGAAATTAAGTCAGTTGAAGAAAAATGAAATACATTTTAAAAGCTCACACTTGTGGCCTGAGATTCTTACCTGCTACACATACTTTTCATAGGTGCAAATATTTGAGCTTAGATAGTCCCTTGGAGCTCATCAAACACCTGGAAAAAAAACATGTGATTTAAGAATAAACACTCCTCTGTTCTTTTAAATGTTTTTACATTTCATGAATAGTTGAACCAGTGTCTGGCTCCTGAGATACTTTGATAAACATCTCAGAAATCGACTCGTGATGTTCACCTTGTTATTCTTCAGACTTGGCATACTTTCAGCAGTGGAACCCTCTCTTCAAATGAAATATGAAGTACCTCGATATACAAACAGCTAGGTGGGGTGTTCTGATGGGAGATTAGAGTCTCTCCCTTCCTCACTGTCCCCTTTCACCCTGAGGTGGTCCTAGAGACACCCTCCTCCACACACACACACACACTTGTAATCCTAGTGACTGTGTACGAGCTGGAAAACCACCACTTGTTCAGACTGTTCTAGTTTTGATGGCCTCATAAATAAGAAACAAAATGGTGATGCACCTAGCCGGCTGATCCTCAGTCTACACGTCTGTAAAGTGAGCAGGATGGACTGGCTCAAAGGCGTAACTGGCATTAGAGTCTCCAAAGTGGCTTTAAGGATGTCTGTGCCTGCTTCCCGTTCCCCTGCTGAGATAGTCTGGAGTGGGGCCCAGGGATCTGCATTGTTAAAAGCACCCCCACCTCATCCTAATATGCAGCCAACACGAGAAGGTGGAGGAAGATGACCTTTGAGGATTGCTATCAACCATAAAATTCCATGAATAGGACTTTGGGGAGAAGAGATATTTTCTCACATTTTAACCGGATCTTTAAGTGACTGGAATAATTTGCTTGTTTACCTTAATTTGACAAACCGGTTGGAACAAACTCTGGAGGGTAGGAGAGTCTTTTGAGGACTCATAGGCAGTAGGAATAATATATTTTCAATTTCGCTGGGGTTAAATCCAACAATGAAGCAGAACGAATTACATTCTCCTAAGAAAGTAAGAATGTCTTTCCAGCAAAAAAGAGTCCTTGGAATAATTATTTGTCCTTGGCTCTTTGGAAAATCATGGTTTACTGCCAGATGGTATAGAAGAGGAATGATTTTATTCATGTGAATGTCAATATTGCCTTTAGGAGGTAGGAATGTTAAAAATAGTGTTTGAAAATTTTGGAGTCTAGTTACCATATAATGAAATCTCAGCTATAATCTTGCCCTCTTTGAGAAAAGTATTATTCTGTTTTTGTTAAATATTTAAAAATTAACCCATAAGGAAATGAAAATCATCATTTTAATCTTGCCTCATATTTGTTTAATAATCTCAAATGATTAATTTTCTAATTAAGGAAATGGAATTGATTTTGGAAAGTTACCATGTGGTATTCATGGTTGAAGTGTTCAATATTTCATTATGACATTTAACCCAGTTTAATAAAAATTCTGCAGTTTTGTAGGAGAGCATTCCCCAAATGTGTCCTATTGCTGCTGTAAGAGATTAATAGAGGTCACACACAAAATATTTCTATATTGAAGGAAATTTGGGAAATACCACATACCTATATATGTTTGGGTTTGCATTCAATACCCTAATTAAAGCTCTTAACAATTTCCTTTATAACAAGTGCTTTTACTTCAAGACTATTTATAGACATAGAATAAAAGGCAAAGACAGGTTTTTTTAAAAAAAGTTATTCTCAGCCCCTATTTATTCTCTATTTACTCAGAGACCATAACAAGGGGGAGCCCACTTCTAACTCTTGGTTTTCCAAATGCAGAAGTTGACAGATGATATGGTTATTCTCAGCTGAGACTCTAAAGCAAATGAAGGTCTGAGTATAATGAAGTTCCTCTCAGAATTCTAAGGAGGAGTACAGGTGAAAAGACACAATTTGGGGTTGGGTTGTTGATTTTTATCCCTTCATCAGGATGAAGTGTGACATGTGATATAGTGGCTACACTGTCCAATATGGTGGTCACTAGCCTCGTGGAGCTATTTAAATTTAAATGTAATTAATTAAAATTCAATAAAAATTAAAACTCAGCTCCACACATGCACTAGTCACATTTCAAGTTCTCAATAGTCACAGGTGAATATTTCCATCATCGAAAAAAGTTATACTGGAAACACAGGTCTAGAATACTTGTCCCAGTCATTGAACCCTAACTCAAGATAAGAATTTTGTACTCTCCTGTTTGTCTGGGGCCTTCTCTATCCATCTACACTGATCTCCTTTGTCTTGACAACTGGTTTTTATTTTATATTTCACAAGATTTTCTCCCTAGGTACTATTTTAGTACCTACCTTAGTGTTTCAGTTATTTATTTTATTTTCATGATTCTGAGAGTTAGCCAGGCTCAGTTGGTGGTTCTTCCTCTTCACATGGTTATTCCTCTTCACTAGAATCTCTTGCGTGACTGCAGTCAGCTGGACACTTCACATGAACCTGGAATGTCAAAAATGATTTCATCTTCATGCCAGGCATCTCTGCAAGGGTGACTGGAATGGCTGGGAGCTGGCTGGTCTCTCATTCTCTCTCTTAGAATTATGGTTCAACTCTTGTTTTACTCTATAAACAGGTGAAAGCAGAAGCTGCCAGACCTCTGAAGGGCAGGGCCTAGAACTTGCCCAACAATGCTTCTATCACATTCTATAGGTCATAGCAAGACACAAGACCAACTGGAGTCAAGGGGAGGGGAAACAGTTTTCACTGCTTGATGGGAGGCACAGTTATCTTTGCAGATGATCTATTATACTATCTAACCCCCTTTTTGATCGTTACATAAGACATTCTTGAAAATAAGTATATAACAGAACTGAATAATGAATAACAACAAATAAACTTTTACTTTACAGTTTTTACATGCAGAAATATATACTCGTACATAAAATTTCCACAGCATTTAGGAGCCAGAGGTGGCGTCATCAGAACTGCTGTGGTAAGAAAGGCTGGGGGTGGGGAGGAGTGTGCAATGATTCTCCTTCAAACCCCTCTTCCACCCTTTCTCTTAGAGAATCACAGTGGCCATGACTGTACTAAAGAATCTCAGCAAGGCTGCGGAAGACAAGCAGTTTTCCCAAGGGAATTTGGACGTGTCTCCCTTCATATTTACCCATCATGAGATGATTTCCCCACTTTTCTTTGAGATGCTTAAAATAAATTCTAGCTGGGCAGTTCAGTCATAAGTAAAAGAAATATGTGATGCTAAAATGCATTCATAATTTAAAGATGCAATTGAAAAACAAGATAACATGTTTTACAAATAATATTTTCCATAATTAGAACATTAGCAATTTCCAAGATGAAAATGTGTGTGTGGAGATGGGTAGGGGTTCAGAGTACTGTAAGCTTGTAAGAATATACATTTAAACAATTTTGAATGGCATTTTAACGATATTTATGAAAATTTAAAAACCATGCCATTTAAGTCAGCATTTCTACTTATAGGAATTTATCCTCATTCCAATAAATCCTTAGTCAAGTCCCTCTCTTAACACACTCCATATATTTAATGACTTTTTTGTCTTTTGAAGAAAAAGAAATATCAAATTGAGAGATAACAATTGTTCACAAGTAAGATGTATCAGGATGGGAATGCTCTTTTCTTAGTAAAAACAGCTTCACATTATTGCCACAAATTGGATGTGTAAAGACTGCAGAGTTTATGGAAAATGTCTGTTCAATAAACTGATCCAGAATGCTGTGTAATATTACTTTAACAATTAGGATGAGAGACTTGGCACGTCCCAGTGGATTTCTACCTCAAGGAAGGTAATTGAAAGAATCAAAACTTATTTGCCCTTTGAAGATGTCGTTCACCTGTAGGCAGAACCTTCCATGATCATCCTGGTAAAACACAGAGAGTGCAGACAGCTCAGATATTTGAAAGAATTCTGCTCACCAGCAGCAGAAGGAAGCCAATGTGGTAATATCTGAATATTGAATAAAGTTGCTTTGAGTAGAGAATAAAGGTGCTATATAATAACTCTTTTTAGCTGGCTTCTGGGTCTCTTGGGTCCCTTGAAATTTATGCCCCATTACTTATTAGAACCAAAATTAGAACTTGCTTAGAAGGTAATCCTTGGTTTTCAAGCACCTAATTCAATCTGACAGATACTCACATAAGTATGCAAAGATATCCATATAGGACTGATCATTGCAGTATGGTTTGCAATTAAAAAAAGGGAAGCAATCCTAATAGGAACTGCTTACCTGGATGATGTACATCCATACAATGGAATGCCAATATACATAGCCATTAAAATGAAAATGTAGAGCTCTCTCTATATATTTCTGTGGAAAGATGTGCAAGATATGTTAAGTGAAAAAAGGTACAGAACAATATGCAAAATAAAATATACATTCATCTAAGTAAAAAAATGTGTGTGTATGTGTTTGAATAGACAGAACATTTCTGAAAAGGACTATATAAGAAATTTAACAGTGGTCATCTATAGGAAGGGCATGGGATGTAAACAGGGGAATTAACTATACCTTCTTATTATTTGATCTTTAAAAAAAACACAAGCGAGCATACTTTCATAACTTTTAAAAACGAATTAAATGGTGAAGAAATAAAATAACTGGCAAGGAAAAGGAAAAAGAAAAATTTTAAGTAACGTGTTCTAAAACAATCCCATATAATGTAGTTAAATGATCATTTTAATCTGAAGCACATGGCGGTCAATAGTTTTACGATACACAAGAAAGAATACAGGGTTTGGAGCCAGACAAATCCAGGATTAAATTCCAGCTACCCAGCACTTAGAGTAGAGCTTTGGGAAGGTCACTTTCACTTTTAGAAACTCAGTTTTCACATTCATCAAATGAATATAATCATATCTTCCTGACAAGGAAAATTATGTTGATAAAATACATGGCATACTGCCTGTGCCATAGTATTTGCTCAGTAAGGGTTGCTGCTGTTGTTACACTATATGCAAGCTGTCTGGATCTAAGTCTCAACTTCAGTTTCTACATCTGAAAACAAGAAAAATTAGTACCCATTATATGGGCTACAGAGAGATGAGCTCAGGCAATGAGCAAATTGCATTTTTAATATCTGCACAAATTTCCTAAGAGCTACTTACAGGTGATTTCCAACTCATAAAGGAAAAAAATATTAGTTTCCATTAAATCCACTTCATAATCAGCCTACAAAAGACCATTCTAGTTGAATACCTTCCCAATGGTATTCCCTTATTTTGTTGCTCACAGCCTTGTGAGTCGATTCCTGTGTTGAAGACTACTGGCTCACATATCTGGGTACTAATGACAGTGTACATCTTAGCGAACTTATCTTAGTTCAAAATCTCCCCTTAGACCATGTTTAAGAAATATTTTTTTAAATACAATTTTTTCTTATGGGTTTTATTAGTCAGGAGCCTCTAGAGAAACAGAGCCAATAGGATACATATGCACATATATGAGGAAATTTGTAATAGGAATTGGCTTATGCAGTTATGGAAGCCAAGACATCCCACAATCTGCCACCTGCAAGCTGGAGAACCAGAAAAGTTGCAGGTATAATTCAGTCCAGGTCAGAAAACCTGAGAACCAAGGGAGCCCATGGTGTAACTCCCAGTCCAAAGCTGAAGGCCTGAAAACCAGAGGGCCACTGGTGTAAGTCCCAGACTCCAAAGGCCAGAGAACCAGGAGCTCTGATGTCCAAGAGCCGGATAGATGGATGTCCAAGCTCAAGAAGAGAAAGAGGGAATTCACTTATCCTCCTCCATTTTGTTCTAGTCATGCCCTCAATGGATTGGATGATGGTCATCCACAATTGGTGAGGGTAGATCTTCTGTATTCAGTCTACTGAATCGAATGCTAATCTCTTCCAGAAACACCTTCACAGACACACTCAGGGATAATGTTTTACCAGCTACATGGGCATCTCAGCCCAGTCAGGCTGACACATAAAATTAACAATCACATGAGTTTTCTGATTTCACTCTGAAAATATTCCCAGCCATCCACAACTGCATATACTATATTATTTTTTTCCCAAAATATTTTTTGCTCACATTTAGAAAAAGAAAGAAGAATCATCTATTAGTGGTTTAAAAAAATGGAGTATTTGTCTATGTTTGACCAAGGCCTCTCACAAAATTCCAAGCCAGCTTTCCATGGGAAACGAGGCAGCTTTATTTATTTAGCATGTGATAAATCATATCTTTATCAATCATTTCTCTATAATATCTTTGTGTGTAGGAAGAGGCATTTAGTATAAAAATATTAAGGAAATATATTTCTTAATCTGTTCAATTTACTCTGTGAGCAAATTCTATAAAATGTTGTAAAATTTAACCCATAAACCTTTTAGTCTCTATCTGTAGTAGATATCACCACATCTAACAAATTTAGCAATGATTCCTAAATATCATCCAATGTACAGCCTATGTTCAAATGTCCCTGGTGTCTTAAAATACATTTTTCAATCACATTACAAACAAGTTCTGCATATTATATTTGGCTATAAGTCTCTTAAATATATAAAGCAAAACTTAAGACCTAAAAATAGGAATATCCAAGTCTACAAGAATAGTGGGAGAATTTACATACTTTTTCACTAGGTGATAAAACAAGCAGTCAAAAATTCATCCTTGATAATGTTGGTGGGAATACAAATTGCTACAGCCATGATGGAAAATAGTTCCTCAAAGAATTAATAATAGAACTCCCAAATGATCCAGCAATTCCACTCTTGAGTATATATTCAAAAGAAATGAAATCACAAGAGATACCTGCACTTCCATGTTCATTGCAGCATTACTCACAATAGCCAAGATATGAAAACAACCTAAGTGTCCATCAATGAATGAATGGATAAGGAAGATGTATATATATACAACAGAATATTATTCATCCATGAGAAAGGAGGAAATCCTACTATTTGTGATAACCTGGATGAGTCTGGACAGCATTTTGCTAAGTGAAATAAGCCAGACAGAGGAAGACAAATAATATATGGTATCACTTTATATGTGGAATCTAAAAAAATCAAACTTACAGAAACAGAGAGTAGAATGGTGGTCGCCAGGAGCTGGGGGTGGGGGAGGAGATGTTAATCAAAGGGTACAAATGTTCAGTTATAAGATAAATTCTGAGGATCTAATACACAGCATAGTGACTATAGTTAACAACACTGTATTATATACTTGAAATTTGCTAAGAGTGTAGATCTTCAGCATTCTCACCAAAAAAAAAAATTTTTTTTAAGGTGAAAATATCATTAAAGGTAAAGAAGATTTGAATAAGAGGATTAACAGACTTGACATAAATGACATATGCGGAACACTCTACCCAACTGTGAAAGAATTCACATTCTTCCAGGTGTACATGGAACAAACCTTAATTAATCCCATGCTGGGCAATAAAGCAAGCCTCTACAAATTTGACAAGACTCAAAACATACAGAATATGCTCTTTGATCATGTTGGTATTAAACTAGAAATCAATAATAAAAAGAAAATTAGAAAATAACCCCAACTGCTGGAGATCAATCACATACAGTTACTTAACTTCTGAGCCAAAGATGTCACAGTGGAAGCATCTGGAGTATAACAAGGGAGAATACTTTAATAAACTTGGGAAGGAGATTTCTTAAACTGGAAACAAAAAGCACTAATTATAAGGGAAACATTGTAAAACTGAACTACATTAAAATGACAAATTAAATGAGTAGTTTCTTTTGGGAAGAGGGTAGAGGTAGTGACTTAGAAGAAATACAAAGGAAACTTCTTAAGGGATGGGCCTGGTAATGTTCTATTCTTGATTTGGTTAGTATTTACATGAGTATATTCACTTTGTGTAAATTCATCAAGCCACAAATTTATGACATACCCTTTCTGTACATGTATGAAAATTTACCAAAAAAGTTATTCTAAAATATAAGGTTCCTAGGCATAAAACTAACCCCCCCAAAAGCAACTCCTTTACGGAGAAAAAACTAAAACTAAATAAAAGGTGTAAAGACAAATTAGAGATTTACACTATATTAAAAGATTGGAAGATCCAATAATGTGGAGATGTCAAAGATATTGATAGGATATTCTCCATTTAAAACTTTATATGAAGAAACCATGACCTAAAATGGACCCAGACACTATTTTTTGTTTTTGTTTTTGTGGTACGCGGGCCTCTCACTGGTGTAGCCTCTCCCATTGCGGAGCACAGGCTCCGGACGCGTAGGCTCAGCAGCCGTGGCTCACGGGCCCAGCCGCTCCGCGGCATGTGGGATCCTCCCAGACCGGGGCGCGAACCCGTGTCCCCTGCACCGGCAGGCGGACTCTTAACCACTGCGCCACCAGGGAAGCCCTAACAGGATTTTATTGACATGAAGCATACAGAGGCAGGCATGTGCCGTGCTGTTAGAGGTCGGGATGATGGTTGCCCTCGTGGAGGAGGGTACAGGTGCTTGCTAGGAACACCAAGGAGTATTCTGAGGCAGGGACCTGCTGTCTCTTGATCTGGATGCTGCTCACACGAATGCTTCCAGCTGTGAAAATTCATTAGGGCTTTCCCTTACGATATGAAAAACTAGTATAGGTATATTCGTCTCCAATAAAAAAGTTTAAAGTACGCTAACAACTCATTTTTAGCGAGACGTTAGACTAGAAGGTAGAGACTGAAGAACACTACTAGTTTTCACCTTATAATACTACTGTTCCAAAGAAGTTATCTTTTCAACTCATCTTATGGTCTTAGCAGAACCTAGGACCTGCTGTGGGAGGCTGAGACAGGGGAGGTGGTGGGAATCCTTCTTCCCAATCAGATTTATTTCTATAGCCTATATGCTATTCGCAAGTTCAGTTCTCGCTTGCCCATAGTCCTAAGTGCCCTCTTTTTCCTCTCTGCTTCTAAAAACAAATATAACTTTTGCCTAAAATAGTAGGAGAAAATTGCCTATGTATTCTAGGTCCTAGAAAACAGGCCCTATTTTGACAGAGCATCAGTTCCACAATTCATTTTTCACATAATTACATAATTCAGACTCATTACCTACCAATACTCATATTTTAACTGTATCTTTTTCTGTATATTTTATTCCAGAGTAACGAGTTTTCTACCTCCCCTACAACCATTTAGCTTAGGGCGGATGTCGCAAAGGCTTCTCTTCACATTATAAACTACTAAGAAAGGAAAGGGCTTTGAAGCTTTGTGAATAATATGCACTGAGAACCTTCTAGCATAGTGGTCATTCACTGCTCATTCAACAATTAGTTTTTGAGGGCCCTTAGGGGAGCAGGAAATGATCTGAGCACTGGAGATACAATGGAATAATGGTCAAGCATGCAGGTTCTGAATTTAGGTAGCCTGGGTTCAAATTTCAGCTATATAATTTACTACCTATGTAAAAACGATCTATTAATTCTACTATTTTTATGACTCAGTTTACTCATTTATGAAATAGGGATACTAGTAATCTCTCTCTCTTGGCCTTGTTAGGAAAGTTAAATGGCATATTATGTGAAAATCACTTAGCACCGTCCTTGGCATGTGATAAGTAAGCACTCTGTACGTCAGCTATAATTACCAGAGATCACACCTAATGATTTTTGCCAAATCACTTGTTGACAAACCACAAACTTCACCAGCACCGCGCCTGCCTGCCATGTCCTCTCTGCGAGCCACCCCATCCACACTAGCAGGGAAATGACAAACACATTAACTGAACTAGCAGCTAGGACTGTGGCACTGGAAAATCCTTAGTCCATTCCAGCTCCTGCCTTTTACAAATGATGGCACTGAAGCCCAGAGATGTTGCCCCTCTTGCATTGAATCTCACACAGCTAATTAGGGAGTGAACTTGGTATTAGACCTTGGGTCTCCACATTCCTAGTCCAGGCACTGGGGTGGAGAAATCTGTAAACTGGAAGATTAGCCCATTCTCTCAACTGGCTCATGTTTGACCCCACCAAAGGGAGCAAGTAAGTCACACTCCTCCTAGTGGGGGAGGGGAAACCGCGCTGTAAAATTGTCTATTTTTAGCCTCTGTATACGGCCTGCTCTCTGCAGACTCACTCTGGCTAACAGACTGCTGTGGGATTTAAGGCATGGTGTTGCGTGGTGGTTGCCATGCCAACGAAATTGAACAGAAATAGAGTTTTCTAGTAGATTATTCTGGTGGAGGCTCGAAAGCCAGATTACAGCTCTGACTCTGAAGCTTAAATGATGCAACTGATTAGTACTGGTAGATGGTAGGTACACAATTACACTGGTTGAAAAACAGAAAACATGAATGCAATTAGTTGCATTAGGGAGATGACGATGTAGCAGCAGATGCTACTTAATCCTTACAGTCAGTCTGGAGCAAGTTCATTCATAACCTCTGGATTTTCATAATTACCTGACCCTCGGTGTGTGAAATGATTTGTCTGATTCCAAAGGACTGCCTCTGGTCTTCAGGCCACTTATGGGCTCTGCAACGCAGGGGACTCTGCACACACATGAGTGTTGCAGACATGGAGAAGGTATAGGAACTGATCTGGGTTCCCTTCTCAGGAGCGTATTCACATCTGAGAAGGTTCCTGTTCAGTTCTTCTAAGGTCAATTTTTGGTTAATGTAATCACCATATTTAATATATTGTAAAATACATTTCAATTCTAGAACTAGGATTTGAATCAAGCCTAACTCCAGAGTTTGGACTCTTAATTACATTGATGTGATGATTCATTTGCAAAACAAAACAAACCAAAAAACAAACAAACAAAATAAGACAATTACTGAGATATTTACAGTTAAAATAAAATCAAGGTTGAAATGAGTAAGTTCTGAGAAGAGAGACACCCTATGGAGTCAAGAAGATTCATTAGAGTAAGTGTCCGCAGATGAACAAAACCTCTCCTTTTGACAAGAAAACCCAATGGTAACTTTTATTCTGGTTTCGTATTTCAACAGTTAGACTAGGAATATTCCAAGAGGTTTTAAAAAAAAAAAAGCTGAGTCATCAGTGTCCTTTAGAAGGAAAGAAACCTCCCTTTAGGGTGATAAATCTTCACTTTTGCTGGCGGGGGAGGGTGCCCCTCAGAGATGGGGGTGCGAATGCTGCGGGTCTCGTTTCTTTATTCACAACCCTGTACTTTTCTAGATTTAGTTCTGCCAGTTAACTTAGCAGGAGGACACTTGCCAGGAAGGTTAGGGTAGACTCTAGGTTAGTTATTTGGGGATGTTAGGATGAAGAGGTCCTAACATATACACCCGGATCTTCCTGCTGGCAGATTTTCAAAGAAGATGCCCAGCCGTGCTTCATCCTGATGCACACTCTCCCGCTCCCCAATAACTGTAAAGTGCGAAAAAACCCTGCCAGGGCCTGCGGAAAGCGCAGCGCTTCCGAGGCTGGCACGCTTTCCTCCTTCCTCTCCAGGGGAGCGATCCCAGCACCGCTCCCGGTGATGTCAGTGGAATCCTGAGCCGGATCCCGCTCCACGGCTGGAGGAGGGCAGACGGTGCTCTCGGCAGCTGAGCAGAGCAGAGGTGTCCCCTGCGAGACCACGGCAGTCCGGGACCCCCAGGGCATAAGCTCTCTCAGCGCGCGGGACCCCGGCGACCGCGCACGCCGCCCCCGCTGGCCCGCGCCATGCTCCGCCCTGGACGCCGCTCGTCCCGGAGCGGGGGTGCGCGGGAGGGGGGGTGGGAGCGGACCAGCTCAGCCTGATTTACGGCTCTGCTGAAAACCGCTTCGCACCCGCAGCAGTAGAAGCGTCGCGGCGGCAGCGGCAGCAGCAGCTGCAGGGGCAGCAACAAGTCGGGTAAGTGGGCATCTGCGCCCGCGGCCCGGCCCAGGGGGCGCGGCAGAGGGGGCCGTCCGGGCTAGGCAGTAGGTCCCGTCCCCGTACCACGGCGGGGAGTTGGGCTTCTCGGCCCCCGCCTGCGGGGACTCGTGTGCGCATGTATCCACTCTGGCACCGACGGGCTGGCACGCTGCGGGGCAGGGGCGGGGAGAGCCGGGACCCCCGAGGCACAGTCATTTCCAGCTTGCCCTGCGTAGGCAGAGGAAATTAGGGCTTGTCCGCCCACCCTGTGAACTGGAGCTTCCTCTGGGCCATTGAAACCTTGCGTACTCCCGGAGTGCGTGATTACCCATTTCCCCATGCAGGGGTTCCACCCCTTCCCCTTGCTCCCTAGAATCCCGAGTTCCCCTTCTTCACCTCTGGCCTGAGTTTCCGGCCAGGGTTGGCATCCTGTCTCCAGAAAACCCGTGGTCCAACAGCCTGGTGTAGCACAGGAAGAGGGTCCCCTCTTTCGGGGCCAGAGGCTTATTAACCTGGAAGCTTTGCCTAGCTGTGTGGGGATCGTTGGTGCCTCTACTTCTGAAGAGGCTGAGGGGCCTAGGAACAACACTTCTCAGTCTAGACCTCTCTTTGGGGCCCGGCGCTTGTTACATTTAAGAAGAAACCCTTCCTGGAGGGAATAGATAGGCGCTGCTTGTGGAATCGGGTTGCTAGCAGTCATCTGTTGCTAGGGCTAAGATAATAAATGTCTGCAAGGAAATAAGAACTTCCCGTTATTAAAAGAGTTATGCTGATACCCACCTGGTTCAAACTTTTGCCATCCTAGAGGTTTTCGTGTTAAAACAGACAGGACAAATCCAACCAGGACACTCTGTTTTAATAAAATCTTGTCTGTGGCCCCACTTAACGTCCAATAGTATTTGATATATTGGGTTTCCAGATTTCAGTAAATCTGGAGTATTGGGGGGGCATCATTATTATGATAACACTTTGATTTAAATCATCATGGCAATAATTTTTAAAAAATTAAAGGCAAAAATCTCAGGTTGAAAATTTTTCAGCTGATTGTGTGCTTAATGCCACTGCACCTAGTTTGAGTGATAACCTTTCCTATACTTGAGGAAAGACTGCTGAGCTTGCTGTCTTAGGACCTGTTTTGGCAATTCATGTGAGTTTTTCTCATTTTTTTTTTTGTATTCATGCTTATCAGTGTCATCAGTAAAATAGGACACTTTTTTGCAGTTACTGTACTAAATTCAGGAGGGCAGGAAACTTGAATTCCACGTCGGAATCTGACACTGTCCTTTGACCTTGGATTAATCACTTTACCTCCTTGCTCCAGTCTTCTCATCTGTGGAAAGGGAATGTTACCCACCTTTTTTATCCTAAGCAGGGTTTGGCAAACTTTGTCTATAAAGGCCAAGTGGTAAGTAGTTTTGACTTAGCCTGCTGTAGAGCCTCTGTCTCAACTACTCACCTCTATCGTTTAGGGCAAAAGCAGCAGTAGACAATATGCAAATGAGTGGAATGTGGCTGGATTTGGCCCATGGATTGTAGGTTTTTAATTTTAGTAATAAGATATTAAATGCAAAAGTCATTTGGAATTTAAAAGCCTCTGTCCTCATGGAGATGATCAGCAACAATCGTTTCAGTAGCATTTTTTAAACAGATGTGCCAATTACCTGTTTTATTCTCCCCTGCCCAGGACTTTGAGAGTAATGCAACAGAAGGCTTTTGAGGAAAGCAGATACCCCTGGCAGGAGTCCTTTGAGAATGTCGCTGTGTGCCTGCCATTCCGCTGCCCGAGGTGTGGGGACCATACCAGATTTAGAAGCCTGTCCTCATTGAGGGCCCATCTGGAATTCAGTCACAGCTACCAGGAAAGAACCCTCTTGACAAAATGCAGCCTCTTTCCGTCCCTCAAAGACACAGACCTAGTCAGTTCCTCAGAACCCCTGAAACAGGGAAAATTGCAGAGCTGTGGCAACATAGTGAAGCAGAAACCGCCCTATGTTAACTTGTGTAGCATTTCGCATGAACACGGCAAGGACAGGAAGCCATTCGAGGTGGTGGCAGAGAGGCCTGTGTCCTATGTGCAGACCTACACTACGGTAGACCTACGTGCAGACTCGCTGGATGGCCTGAGGTCCAGTCCTGGCCTTCCCACCTCAGACACCAAAGCAGCTTTCGAGGCACATGTCAGAGAAAAATTCAATCGGATGGTCGAGGCTGTGGACAGGACCATTGAGAAGAGAATCGATAAACTCACCAAAGAGCTGGCCCAGAAAACGGCTGAACTGTTGGAAGTTCGGGCAGCTTTTGTGCAGCTGACTCAGAAAAAGCAGGAAGTGCAGAGACGAGAGCGGGCCCTGAACAGACAGGTGGATGTGGCCGTGGAGATGATCGCAGCGCTGAGGCAACGCCTGACGGAATCCGAAGAGGAGCTTCTCAGGAAAGAAGAGTAAGTGGCGTTGAAACAGGATGCTAACCCCGTTGCTTTAGGCCCTTCCCACCCCCTCACAAGTTACACTCGAATGTTAAGGAAGGTTTGGTTTTAATCACTTGCAGGTACCTTGGCTACATCTCCCATTGATATAGTTGAATGTAGGAGGCATAAGGCTTTTAATACTATTTACCCTCTCCACTGTGGTCTCCAGCTCAGCAACATGAAAGTCGAAATAATCGAATTCCTTCTCACTTTGGAAACTGTAAACCACTACAAATAATTTTTTTAGAGAGAGGAGTAGTGCAGTCTGTTCATGGGACCCTTTCCTGGCCGTGGTCATGGGTGGGGTGGGGAGGGGGGGTGGGAGGGAGCTGAGAGGGAAGGCAGAAAGGGAGTAGTAGGGGACCCTTTCCGTCTCACTGACGGTCTCCAGGCAATAAAATCAAGAACATGAGAGGCTGTCTTGTTCAAGTATACTCTAAATATAAATAATTTTGGCTTCTTTGCCATTTTGGATTACCTGTCTATATTAATTACATGTCAGTAGCAGAGAATCTGTTAATTATAATTTTTATTTTGAAGAAGCAGACATTAGGATACCCAGAGGAAGCTTCTGAGATTTCCATACTCTTCTGATTTAAGTTTGAGAATTTTCTTTTTGTAAAATGCTAGACTAAGTCATGCCTGCTTGCAAAGAGTTCACACGGGTTTTTATAAGTTATAGGTCATCAGAGAAGCTATTACTTTAAAAATTATCACACTTGGAAAAGCATTTCCTTATCAATGAGTATGGATTCAACTCAAACTAGAAAAGTATATGTAACAATGCAGTGTTATTTCCCAAATGCTTAATGTTGGATTTAATTTTAAATGGAGGCTCAGAATTCACAGAACCAAAGGACGTAAAAATTGATTGACTGAAACAGCCTAAAAGGCAGGTTTTCAAATAAGTTGAGTTCTATTATACAGATTGTCTTAATTTCATGCTTTCTTTGCCCTGTGGCACTCTTCTATTTTGTGTTCTCTCTTAAAATGTAGTAAATTAAAGCTTCTCTACTTGGTAAGAGGCTGAGAAACTCTATATATTAAAGAGATCATCACTTGCTATTACTAAATACTTACTGCCTACCTAGAGGGAAAGCCTGCTCTGCTCAACTAGATGATTTTAAAATCATGTAGTGAGGACGGATTTGAATCAGCCATTGATTTATTGATACTCTGCTCCTAGGGAGATGATCTCCATCGAAAAATGTTTCTCTCTTGGTTCTTGATGTTCCCTGGTGGGAAGCTAGTGCCTTGACCTGCTGTAGCACCCAGGGTGACTAACACTGCACCACTGAAAAAATGGCACATGGGGTTGCTCTATGTGCAGAGAAAAGCCTGGAATTAAATTAGTGATATTTCTGTGTGATTGACGAGCACTGAATTTAAAAGGCAACCAAATTAATTGTGTGCATTTACTTGTTTGTCATGTTTTATTTATTAAGTACACAGGTAATAACAGACATGGGATTTGGGGTGGTGGCTGCCTGGAGTATGGGAGAACAATGAGACGGTAGGGAGGAGCATATGGTTCGATGTAGGTTATTGTCAAGGATCTACCTTTTATTTTGGGTGGTGTGTTCAAGGGTGCTTTATTATTATTATTATTTTTTTTTTTTTTTTGCGGTACGCGGGCCCCTCACTGTTGTGGCCTCTCCCGTTGCGGAGCACAAGCTCCGGATGCGCAGGCCCAGCGGCCATGGCTCACCGGCCCAGCCGCTCCGCGGCGTGCGCGAACCCGTGTCCCCTGCATCGGCAGGCGTAGTCTCAACCACTGCACCACGAGGGAAGCCCAAAGGGTGCTTTATTATTAAAAATAACTGGTTAACTAACTTTAGTAAAAGTGGGCCATGCATGAATCCATAGTGATAATATGTTATATATGGTTAATCCAGTGCTGTTACCTGAGGACCAGTTAAAAAATTAAATATACTTGTAAAAAAAAAAATTTAATGGGGTAAAATTGTATGTGTTAAAAGTCCTCCCTCCTCACCAAACATCCCCCACCCCATCCTCTGGAGACAGCCACTGTTTAGTTCAGTGACTGTCCTTCTAGACCTTTCCTGTGTCCATACAATCATACATACTTTTTATGCACATACAGAGTTACTGTGTTTTCCCAAGTGGAATCATGACACATACTATTCTAATCAGTTTGTTATTGATGAATACATGGTTTTGTTCCATTTTTCCTGGTGTTAAAAATAATGTCTCAGTTAATGTCCTTGTACATATATCTTCATTCATGTTTTTAGGTGTATACCTGAGGGTACATTATGAGTTGATTTTTAGTATGACATTTTTGAACTACCAGGGGAAAAAAAGCAATGACATTGAAAAAAACACCTTAAATGAAAATTCAGTGAAACTGCCTTAAACTTTTAAACATAAAATAAACAAAGTCTTCATTTTGTTAAGCCTTCATTTGGCCTGTGCCATTAATTTCTGTATTCAAGCCTCAAATAATCACTCTTTCTGTACATAAAATAGAACTGAAAGAGTCTTCTTTCCAGGAAGGACAGTGGAGCTCTTGGTCTGAGAGAGCAACTGTGGCCAACAGCCTCAGTGGCTACAGTGTCTAAATCCCCCACCCCAAAATGGGGAGCAGAGCAAGCCAGCTGCCCATCTGTCACACTACTGAAACCAGGGTGATTTGACTACATCTGCCTGGCTGGGCCACGATCCTTCCTTCCACCACTCCCTCACAGTGCTAAGCCTTCCACCAAAGAGATGACCTTTCATATACGGAAGACCTGCTTGGCCAACGAACATACCAGGAGTTGTGCTCTCCTGTTAAACCCCTCCAAACGAGCTCTCAAGGCCCATTTGTGAGAAGAAGTATGTTGTTACAGTCCCATTTGAAATTGACTTAAACTCTGGGGACCCTTTAAGACACAGATAGTAACTTTGGTTTAAAAAAAAGCAAACACCTAGTATTTGACATTCACATGAGGCTCTCTTGCTTATGGATTTTCCCCATAACTTTAAAATTCTTTCATACTGAAAAAAAAAAAAGACTTGAGGGCTGATTCTGCCTTGAGGCCATCTATAGGTTGAATCAACTCGGATTACAGAAGTCATATATATGCTCTGTAACAGAGGAGACTGTTTGAACTGGCAGTGTTTTGTACTTTTGTCCTGAGTCTCATTGTACCTCCACAGAGAGGTGTCTGTATGTTTCTGGAGTGCAAATCCTAGAAAGAAACTGCTCATTGTCTTCACAAAGTTTGTGCAACTTTAAAAGTCCTATGGAAACAGGTACTTGTATTTACTTGTTCAGGAGTATTCAGAGCTTGTAGGGTAGCACTGCCCATGATCAGGTAAATCAGTCCCAGCCAACCTTGCAGTAAGGTGTCCCTTAACAAGAAAGGACAGATTGTAGCTGATTCCTGGCTGAGTTGGTGACCTGGGCTTTGGAGAACATCAGTGTAATAGCAGTGATCCTAAATTTACTTGCACACTCATCTGTTGGTAAGGTTGGAAGGCCCCGACTGAGCACCTGTGATGTGCCCAGCACTGTGCTAGGTGTGTTTGGGGGACATGAAATTCTTGGTCTTTTTCCCTAAGGAACTTACACGCTACACAGGAAGAATAAAACATACCCATGTTCAAACTCAGGGTAGTTTGAAAAAGTGCTTACATACAAGCCACAGTTTCAAGTTGATGAACATTAGAGAACACATTTTCCCATGTGGTGAGGCCAAACTGAAGGAGTGAGGAGGAAAAGCGGGATTTGCATTGGTAGCTGGAGGACAGTGACATTGAAGGACATCAGAGAGGTGACTGTTGTAAACGAACCCTGAGGAGACTGTGTAATTTTAGTTCTGGAAGGTACCCACCTTCATTTTACAGATTTGGAAAATAAAGCCCAGAACAGTAGAATGACAAGGACAGAAATTTAGTAGCAAAGCTGAAACAGGAACCCAAGTTCCCTATCTCGCTGCTGAGTGCTTTTTCCATTAATTCACTGTGCTTCAGCCAGACTTTTGAAAATACACTATTTGCCCAGAGTATCAAGACTTAGGTAATACCATATCTGGCCCATTTTGGAATGGCTTGCTTCTCTGCTGTGTTGAGAGGGCTGCCATGGTGACATCATTTATTTTTCTGATGAGATTAAAGAAAATGTCAGGTGGCATCAAAGGTGTTGGGAAATGGGGAAATGGTGGCATCATCAGTATAGTTGATATTAAGCTTCTGGAACACCAACCTGGGACTTGTAACTTCCAACAACGGCTTTTAACTTGATCCTCTGGATGTCTGTTCCCCGTCAGGGTAGAGTACGTGCCACTACCAGCCTTTGATGGCAGTGAGGGACCTCTTTGAAATTCCATCTCTAATTTCCATCCTGCTCCCTTGCGAGCTATGACAGATAGAATCTCTCCCTTCTTCCTTCATCATTTGACTTGTTCCCAGCCTGGTGTCAGCCAGAAGACAAATCTTTACTGAGTGCTTGCTGAGCGCCAGGTACTATTCTAGGTTCTGGTCATACAGTGATCCCCAAATGAGTCCAGTTCCTGCTTTCATGACAGGAGTAGACAAGCGGATAAATTAGACATTAAACATCATTAGGGGTATGTTAAAAGAGACATCGAGGGGTGGCTTGAACCAGGAATGTCCATTTAGGTTTCTGTCCAAAGCTGGCTGTAGAATGCTGTCCTTTGAAGGACAAGTTTGACTTGGTAACTTGCTTTGCACAACTAAACCCTCTTGCCACTTAATTACGTCTTTCCCGGTTTTGATCAGCTAAAGCAGTGCGTGGTCTCCAGACTGATCCGTAGCTAGGAAGCAGGCCGAGAAAAATCATGTCAGATGTAGAGTTCAGTGGGACAGGGAGGTGTCTGTTTGCTCCACATTTTACTGCATTTATGTAAATGGGGCCTCTCTATCCAGGCTGTGTTCCATGCAGACTTACGAACCAATGTACGAAAAAATTCCCTCTTAGAGATGGCATCTGGTAAAATTTGGAGACCCCCCCCCCAAAAGAAATTTCTATTTGTCTCTCTCATGTCTGTCCTTCCCTCCCCAAACTACCCTTTCTGTCTGGACTGAGGGGCTTAGAATGTGGTTTTGATCTATTTATAAGAATAATTTGACTTTCTCCTTAGAGTTATTTTTTAAGTTCTTAATTAGAACCATATATTATACTTTTTGGTGTGTTCCAGGAAGTGAAAAAAGAGAGATGAGGCAAAGGGCTGACAAGAGTAGAAATGTGACATGGCTCCTGATGTGGGGCAGGTGTCGATTCCACCCTGTGGGCCCCGCCAGGGATACAGGAGCTGACCCCGAGCTCTGAGTGTGCAGCCTGGCTTCCAGTGCTCGGAGGTGGTTGGCTCCAGCTTTATGATTTGCCTCGTGGCTGACATTACAGTCGGTCTGAGGTGTTCTGTGATCAGTAGCTAGGCTATTTTTAGCCAGGGGTATTTTTACTGTTTCATATACTTCTGAAGAGGTTCATAAATCAGTAATGCAAAATGAAATTTAAATAACTTGGTAGAACTTTGCCCTTGGGATAAGAAGCTGTTAAAGGTGTTGTTTAAGAACAGGAGAGAGAGGGCTTCCCTGGTGGCGCAGTGGTTGAGAATCTGCCTGCCAATGCAGGGGACATGGGTTTGAGCCCTGGTCTGGGAAGATCCCATATGCCACGGAGCAACTAGGCCCGTGAGCCACAACTACTGAGCCTGCGCGTCTGGAGCTTGTGCTCTGCAACAAGAGAGGCCACGATAGTGAGAGGCCCGTGCACCGCGATGAAGAGTGGACCCCGCTTGCCACAACTAGAGAAAGCCCTCGCACTGAAACGAAGACCCAACACAGCAAAAATAAATAAATAAATTACTAAGACTCCTACCCCCAACATCTTAAAAAAAAAAAAAAAGCGTTGGATGTTTAAAAACAAAAAAGAACAGGAGAGAGGCATCAATTTTAGATCCCACCTTCATTTCTGCAGCAGGTACCTGTGTTGTAGGTTACTTACTGGTTTTATGCCCCAATACTTGTCTAGAAAAAGAGACAAGGAAACCTAAGTATCTTTTAGTCAGCTAAACATTTTTGTCTAGAGATGCAGTTAGACATCTCATGCATTCAGCAGAAATTTGTGGAGTCTCTGTTGTGTGCTGGGCTCAACATTAGGTGCTGTGGGAATCACAGTGTAGGAGCAGGCCAGGGCCCTGAACTCACTGATTTTGTGATTGACGGCGTCAGTGGCACGACGAGTCCCTGCAGTGTGTGCTGTGATAGGCTGCATGGTCTGCGGGAGAATACAGCAGGTCACCCAGCCCACATTTAGGCGAGTGGAGCCCTCAGGTTAGAGGGATCATTAGAGTCGGGGCTTGGGAAGGGACCCTGGGGAAGGGAACAGCATCTGCAGAAGAAAGCATCTGGCTTGTAGGCTGAGTGGAGTTCACTGATGCTGGAGCAGAAAGGAGGTGATGTGCAGTGATGAGACCCAAGGGGATTGTAAGGCTAAAGGATGTCCATGAAAGGTGGAAACGTAGGGAGATAGACATGATAAATGGTTTGTGGATAGTAGATTACAGTGAGTGATATGATCAGTGTGTCCTCCCTCATTAACAATGCATAGTTTGGAACTTCCCTGGTGTAGTGGTCCAGTGGGTAGGACTCCGTGCTCCCAATGCAGGGGGCCCGGGTTCCGTCCCTGGTCGGGGAACTAGATCCTACATGCCGCAACTAGGAGTCTGCATGCCACAACTAAGAAGTCCACATGATGCAACTAAAGATCCCACATGCTGCAACGAAGATCCAGCATGCCGCAAATAAAACCCTTTGCAGCCAAAATAAATAAGTAAATATTTAAAACAAACAAACAAACAAAAGCAAAGCATAGTTCAATGCCAATGTAAAATCGCAATGAACACCACAGTGCATTAACGTGCATTTCCCTCTATCTCTACACCTGCTTCTAGAGTGTGTTGTTCACATGATAGTATATCTTCGATTTATTTTTTGAAATTAACCCATCTTTAACCCACCTCAGAAGAAGGAATTGAAGGGGTTCAATCTGTGAAAAATAAAATATTATCTATGTTTTAGACCTTTATAACCATCCTGTAAATAAATGAGTGCATGAGTGAACAAATATTTTTTTCTCAATAAAACTTTGATTGTACTGAAGGGGCTTTTTCACTCAGTGCTTTCTTCTACTGTGTTTGTTTCTGAATGCCTGTGAATCTCAGGATACTGAAAGATTTCTAGGTCTGCAAATCATTCAGCATGATAACGAACTTCAGGCCAGTTTCTTATACTATAGTGGTATTCTGGTATCTTTTCCTTTAGTATCAGATATTGCTTTAAATAAGCATATTTTCCACTGAAGCTTAAAACCTGGATTTCAGTCATTTTTAACCTTTAAAAAAAAAAAAAAAAAAGAAGTCAAAGATAGGGCTGGAAGCAGCCTAGAATCAGTTAATTTCCCCAGAGCTGGTCTGCACCCACACCTGGACTGAATTTCACGTTTGCCCTTATCTTCTCATCTGGCCTTCCAGCTTTACACAGTATTCTGAGTTAGGGTTGAGAACTTAAAATAAAACCGCACAGGTCTTTTACTCTGCTGTCTGATAGCATGTGTTATTCTTTTTCTTAGTCACATTCAGCCCAGCTTTGTAATTTTGAACTTATTTCAGTATTTGTTTCTTTTAATGTCTGCTTCCCCCACTATGTGAGGGGTCTGTGCAAGACAGCCAGATCCAGCCTGCCACCTGTTTTTGTGGAGCCCCGTGCTAAGAATAGTTTTTATATTTCTAAATGCTTGAAAAAAATTCAAAAGAGAAATAATAATTCATGATATATGAAAATTATATGAAATTCAAATTTCAGTGTCCATAAATTAAGTTTTATTGTTACACAGCCTCTGTGGCTCTTTTGTGCTAGGCAGACTTGAGTAGTTGCAACAGAGACCATATGGACTGCAGAGCCTAAAATATTTACTCTCTGGCCCTTTACAGAAAAAGTTGGCTGACCCCTGGTTAGACAGTAAGCTTCATGAGGACAGCCACCGGTTCATGAATGCCCTCGCACTAAGCCCAGTACCTTGTAGCATTCAGTAGATGTTTGTTGAGTTCCTGAATAATGGAGTAAATAAATGTATGGATTGTGGCTGCATCGTACTAGAGTTCTAGCCCACGTCGTCCACCCTTACCAGAGTTCTGAGGTTTAGGATCACCCTGTACATGGCATGGCAGCAGTTCTCAAACTTTTTGGCCTCGCTTCCCCTTACACTCTTAAAAAAATCTGAGGACCCCAAGAAGTTTTCTCTGTGTGGGTTTTATCTATCAATATTTACTGTATTAAAAATTAAAATTTAGAAAGTAAAAACACTAATGCATATAAAAATAATGATATTAAATCCATTACTTGTTAACATATTTTTGTGAAAAAGAACAATTTTCCCAAAAACAATTTAGTGAAAAGAGTGGTATTGTTTTCAAAGTTTTGCGAATACTTTTAATGCCTGGCTTATTTAATAGGAGGCAGCTGAAACTTAGTTCTGCCTTTAATGTGTTGCAAATTTGTTGTTTTGGTTGAAGTAGATGAAGGAAATCCAGTCTCACACAGATATGTGGTAGGAAAATGGAGAGGTATGTTAACAGCCTTTTGAGAGAATAGTGGATATTCTGCTTTGATATTATGCCAGAGCTTGACAGTTGGTAGCTTCTCAAAGGTTAACTGCAATGTGGAATCTGAAACCACATCAGTGAACGAACATTTCCTTCTCCCTTCCATTGAAATCCATTGGTCTGTCTTGCACTTTGAATGGATATTTTACTGTTTGGAGTATAATGATTAAAGAAAGTACAAATGCAAAGTAGTTAAATCTCTGTCTTTTTCATTCAGGAAATTCACAAGATTCCTTGGGAAAATAAGACGCGTTTCTGGATATTGTTAATCCAGACTGAACAGGATGTGAGAGGGGGATTTGAAGTTGTGTACATGTGCTATTCCACAATTAATCACTAGTTTCTGTTCCTGTTTTTACCTAATACAGATACCCAAACAGAATCTCAGTATGAACATCTCCAGCCCTTGTCTCGTGTAACTTCTCTTTTAAAATTAAATCATCACTGTTTTAAATGTCTTTTTTTTTTTTTTTCTTAGTTGATGTGAAACATCCATAAGCTGAAATTAGGTTAGCATTGGTGCCAGGTTGTTTGGAAGAAAGGGTATTAACTTCTTGGCTTTAGGGGACAAGATAATTGAATGAGGGAGGTTAGAAAAAGATGCTTCATTTTTACAACATAACACTCCACAATCAACTAGTGGCATTAATGTTTTAAAATTTTTTATATGGAACCGGTAATAAAACATCACATGATTTAAAAATGTAGCCACAATCATAAGCTGTATTGCATTCAGATTTGTTTTCTTGCTTTTGAGATGTTAATTCTGTGGGATTAAGCTGTCAAATATTGCTCTTATATTCTAAACTGTAACAGCCTGAGAGCTCAAGAATAGTAAATATGCACAGAGAAAAAAAAAAGACTGGAAAAAATACACCAGAATGTTCACAGTAGTTACCTCTGGGTGGTAGGATTATGGGTCATTTTTTGTTTCTTCCCTGTCCTTTTTAAACATTGACTACAACAAATATTTATTGGATATTACGTGTCAGGTATTGTACTGAGTGATGGGCTTACAGCAAAGAACAAAAAGCTGATTCAGTCCCTGCTCAGTTAGATCTTCCATAGGTCACTTTTTGTATTTCCCATAATAAACATGAAATATTTCTGTAATGAGATAAATATAGTAAATATTATAAACCAAAATGAATTGAAAAAATACACTGGCTCTTTTTGCTATGTTTTTGGTTTTGGTGGGCGAGAGGGTTGTGGGTTTTTGGTTGTTTCCCCTGTAAGTACCAATTTGGAGACTGGTTTATGAGTCAGTTATCCTAAACGTCACCAAACATCACCACTAAACATCACTTGACTCCAAATGAATTGAAGCCTTGATATTGGAAAGAGGAAGGAGCAGCCATTTCCTGGGCTTTGTTTTCGGTGGTGCTTTTGAGCTGTGTGAAGATATCCCATCCAAGCGTTCTCAGTTGTAACTAAGAACCATGACAGGGCTGGATGTGGCACCTGGATGGACCCTCCACTGTTTTGCTGCTGGTTGGGGTTTGTGACTTACCTAGGAGGCAGGTCAGAGCCAAATGACGGCAGAGCTTGAAAACTGGCTTGTGTCCGTGGCTTGAACAGCTTGGAAAGTGCACATCTTCTATGCAGGGCTCATACGGAAACATCTGGAAATAAACTTGAAACTTAATGATGAAAGAGAACTTTCCAAAAGGACTCTTATTTCCTATATGTGACTACTTCTTAGCTCCTGAAAGATAATGGAATTATTATGGGCTCTGGGTTTATGTTTGATCTGGATAGGAAACTAGAAAAAAGGGGACTGGTATGATGAGCAATTTTTGGAGTGAATCATTGTTAGAACCAGTCTCTTTTCTGTTTTTATAAATATATAATTTTATAAAATAACATTTTACAGAGACGTTTGACTCTGTAGGAAGTGTCAGAAAAGTTTCAGTATGGCCAAGTGTGATGTAATATATTTATGAGAGAAAAGTCATGACTAATTGTAAAAGTGGCTCCCTGACCAGTTGTACAGAATAAAGGATCTGGAAGCCACCACCAACTGTTTTGCAAAGACCTTCTTTGAAACTATGACTTCCTGAGCTGAACAGCCCTGAAGTTCTACTCTCAAGAAATTATGGAGCTTAGCAGAAAATAAAAATCAAGTGGAGGTTGAGAAGATTCAGAGAAGGCAATGAATTTAATGAACTCTCTAGAACAACTGCATGAGGTTAGATTTAAGAAAACATTTAGATTTTTTAATCTAAAATGAATGAAGTTTAGGGGAACAATGATCAGAGTCCTTAGAATCTTGGTTCTGCGTGAGTAGAACATGGCCAGAAACATGAGGGACCGCTCTCTGAAGGTTGCGAGTTCAAAGACACATAAAGGAAATACTATATCCAGCAGGTAGTGAAATTATGGAAATCAGTAGCTCCAGTGAGTGTGACAAAACATACAAAGGGGATGGCCAAAAAGATCTTGATTTCTTATTAAGTGAGGCAAATCAAGTGAGAAAATTTTGATACTGTATACCTATTGATAGTACTGATTTGTATGTGTATATGTAGAGATGTTTGTGAGGATGGTTACCAAAATGTAAACAGTGGTGGTCTTAGGATAATGGGGTTTCAGGTGATATTTTCTTCATTATATTTTAATGTGTTTGAATTTTTTATAAAGAACTTATTTAGTTATAATTCAGTAAAGTATTATTTTCATACTTGCATTAGAAATAAAAAGATATAAAATAGTAATATAGTTATTAAAATTTTTCTGGATTTCTGAATCATAATGAATTATGTAGGTAAAGGTATTTTGCTCAACTTTTTAGGGAAGGGCAACCTGAACATTGCTTCTCCTATGTCAGCTAACGTAGCTTCCCCAACAGACCTTGGATCTACCTCAAGATGGCAGTTCTTGGACTGTTTCATTCTTAGCTCAAAAATATACTATTGGGGCTTCCCTGGTGGCACAGTGGTCGAGAGTCCACCTGCCGATGCAGGGGACGCAGGTTCGTGCCCCGGTCCGGGAAGATCCCACATACCGCGGAGTGGCTGCGCCCGTGAGCCATGGCTGCTGAGCCTGCGCGTCTGGAGCCTGTGCTCCGCAATGGGAGAGGCCACAACAGCGAGAGGCCCGCGTAACGCAAAAAAAAAAAACATATATATATATACACACTATTGGACATGGTGACTCCTTTTATATGCTTTGGTGCTCAGTGTGGTCTCTTGCTTCCATACTTCCTTCCCTGTATTTTCTTCCCCAATAGCCAGACTTTTCAAATGTAAGTCAGAACTTTTCTCAAAAGTGGCCAGTGGTTTCCCATCTCATAATAACATCTGGCACACTGACCTGTGAGGCCCCGCCTGGCTCCCTGCTCTGGCTGTCCTCCCCTCCCCACTCTGCTCTGTCCTTGCAGGCCTCCTTGCTGTACCTCAGGCCATTCTGCACATTCCCACCGAGCACCTGGCTTGCTCTTCCCAGCTATCTGCATGGCTGTTCCTTGCTTCCTGGTGTCTGTTCAAATGCTGCCCCATCCAAAATGTTGTCCTGACTTTGCTTTCTATAGTTTCACTTACTCCTTCCCTTCCTCCATCATTCGCTGTCCCCCTGCCCTGTTTCTCCTTAGCACTTATCACCATATGACATATATGTTTATTTGTATATTTTATAGTGACTATCTTCTTCTACTAAAATGTAGCCTCTAAATGTATCACTTAAAATGTAATTTTATCTCTTTTATCATGCTGTGGCCATACTGCCTAGGGCAGTACCTGACACATAGTAGGCACTCAGTAAATATGTATTGAACGAATGAATTCCTGTCTCGCTTCTCCATTTTGTGTTCTGATGTTTTTGCCTTGCAGAGAAGTGGTTACATTCAACCATTTCCTGGAAGCAGCCGCTGAGAAGGAGGTTCAGGGGAAAGCTCGGCTCCAGGACTTTATTGAGAACCTGCTGCACCGGGTAGAACTGGCGGAAAAGCAGTTGGAGTACTATCACAGCCAGCAGGCCACTGGCCTCTGCCGGGACGCCAGTGAGCACGTGGTGAGTCATGCAGGCCCCGCACCAGGTGTGAGGGCTGTGGTATATCAGGTGGGGTCAAGGACAGCAGAAAAGGGAACTGGGGAATGATTTGCAGGAATTTTCTAGACATCATTTGAAAGCACTGCCCTGGCCATGCCTGTGTCGGGGAAGTGATACAGGTGAGTTCAAGACACTTGGAAGTAAGCTACATTCCTGGATGCACGGTCTCCATTTCTTCACTCTCCAGCTCCACACCAAGCTGAGTTGGTAGAAATATTTTTATATTGTAGAATGACAGTTTGAAGTATACAAAGAAATCATCTGTCCCTACCTTGGTGTCAAGTATATTGGAAGTTATTATCCTGTTTTGGAGCTCTTCAAGGAATCTTCTGAAAACTTTCATGCTTCTTAGTTAGCAAAATTTAACCACATTTTTTCTTTAATAGGAAGGAAAACACTATTTGGTAGTCTCTATAGGTGAAACATTCTTTAAGTAGATTTTCAAAAAGACTAAGAAAAATTCACAGGTGATATGCTAATAATACATTTTTGCATACAATTTTACATATGGTTTCAGGGACTTAAAAAACGCCTAGAGCCCAAGTGAGAACCCTGAATATGGATGAAGGTCCAGACTCTCATAAGTGGCTTTTTTTTTTGGCTGCATTGGGTCTTCGGTGCTGCGCGAGGGCTTTCTCTAGTTGTGGCGAGCGGGGGCTACTCTTTGTTGTAGTGCACGGGCTTCTCATTGCAGTGGCTTCTCTTGTTGCGAAGCATGGGCTCTAGGTGCGCGGGCTTCAGTAGTTGTAGCACGTGGGCTCAGCAGTTGTGGCACACACAGGCTTAGTTGCTCCACAGCACGTGGGATCTTCCTGGATGTGGATTGAACCCATGGCCCCTGCATTGGCAGGCGGATTCTTAACCATTGCGCCACCAGGGAAGGCCCTCATAAGTGGCTTGATGCAGATTACCTGGTCTCTTCAGAGGGTGGGGTGTTTACAAATAACCATGCTGTAGGTGTCGGAGGTGGATGGCCATATTTGCCCTCTATACAATTTCCTTGGTGGTATAAACAACAAAGCCAAAGAATGGATTTTTGAAAACCTAAAGTGGTTTATTTATAACATTTTCATTATCCATTGAATTTTATTTATGCTTATTACCACCTTCCCAGAAGATTTAAAGATGATTCTTTTACTAACCCCCAAATGGACTATATATATGAGGAAAAGAAAAATAGGGAACATTTATGCTAACCAAAAGGTTAGTAAGGTTGCTATTGGTGGATTGAAAAGTTTAGGTTGAGCAGTCTGGAAGCCAAGATTAACAGGATACATGATTAAATAATCGAAGAAGGAATGAAATGAAAGGCATGTGGATAAAGAAGGAAGACCGGAGGGAGAGAGACAGCAGGAAAGAACAGAGACATGGAGGAAGGAAAGAAATGAAGAATCTTACACGGTGCCTACTGTAGTAACGTTCCCTCAGCCTTCGAGCCGCACAGTTGGGCAAGCGCCAGAACTTCCCAGTCAGGAACAAAGTAGACTGGAAGGAAGTAAATGTGTCATGTTTGTGAGGTTTCAGTAACTGTCATCAAAGCAGTTTCAGCTACCTGACGTATTTATTATTTTCCAGGTGGGTGTCTGTGGTCCCCTGAGAAGGAACGTTTATTCCCCTCCTCGATTCCCCTGTCACCTCTTTGGGAAATGCAAGAGTGCAGTCTCGGCTGGAGGGACACTCTGAGCCCTTTCCTGCCTCCTTCTTCCACCTTGCCATCTCTCAGGGGAGGGTTGTGGCATGAGGTCACCGAGCCCAGATGTGAGGTGAGAGGGCCTGGCTTCTAGATCATTCCCACCCTGCTTCTGACTGGATGAGACAGTTTGTCTTCCTGGGCCTATCATTCTTCTATAAAATGAAGCAGTTGGACTAGATGCTGTATAAGGGCTTTTGGCCTCTTAAGTTCTGCGATCATCACCTGACTTTGGTGGTTAGGAATTCTAAAATTAAAATGTAGCCATGATATTTTCAGTATCTAGTCTTATTAGTAACCCAGAACTAAGAAATGTATAAATTATTAGTAACCCAGAGCTAAGAAGGTCTCAGAGAAAATAATGGAAGGCAATGAGAAAGAAAGGAAGCCCATTAGTTCTCGCCTTTATTTATATTTCTGTGCTCACTTCTTCTGCTGACTTTACTTTTCCAGCTTGGAAACGGAACACCTTTTAAAAGACATGGCCAGTCCTTACTTCTCATCCTGCTGTATCATGTAGTCAAAAGTTGAACAGCATCTCAGCTCTTTTAGTCAGATGTATAGATATAAAATTATGTGTGTGTATGTGTACACATAACATATATATACACACACGCACACATAAGTATGTGTATATACATACACACACACACACACACATATATATACATGTACATACAAATACGGTAGGACATTTAATTAATAAATATTTGTTTTTGTTCTCTGTGTCCCAAAACCTGACATCATCTGCCTTCTTCAGATTTGATCGATATAAGGAAGAGTTGACTAATTCGGATCAAATAAAGTGCAGTTAAGATTGTAGCAGTGAATTTAGAAGTGAGAGCTGTCTGTGAGCAGGGCATGACCAGGCTGTAGTGAGGTGAGCTGACTTTTGGACGGAGAACACACTGCCCTGAGAACACCAAGAATGAGATGTTTGATTTCTGAAAGTATGGGCAGATGTCGTTTCCCCTGTTTTCATGTATAGTCCTCTAAACTCTACTTTGGACCATAGTGTACCACGTTATGAGACAGTCTACAAACCCTAAGACCATTTTACCTTTTTTGTTGTTGTTGTTGTTGTTTTTTGTTTTTTGCGGTATGCGGGCCTCTCACTGTTGTGGCCTCTCCCGTTGCGGAGCACAGGCTCCGGACGCGCAGGCTCAGCAGCCATGGCTCACGGGCCCAGCTACTCCGCGGCATGTGGGATCTTCCCAGACCGGGGCACGAACCCGTGTCCCCTGCATCGGCAGGCGGACTCTCAACCACTGCGCCACCAGGGAAGCCCCATTTTACCTTTTTACTTAGTCTGTTTCATCATAATAAAATACATTCACCACGTCTTTGATGTAATCAGACTACTCGGTCTGGCCTCTCTGGTATCTGTGGCTATGGAAGAACTTGGATTCTTTTAGCAGGAAAACCTTTGAATCGTATCTTTAGTAACCTGTTTGGCCCAGCTGAATGAAAGTGCAGGGCACCAAGAAGCCTGGGCTTCTGGAGCCTCAGCCCCGCGCAGGAGAGCTCCTTGCCGCAGTGCACCCCAGGATGGAGCAGAACTTTCTGACTGACTCCCCCCACCTCCGCTCCCTCCTCCAGAACAGTGGGGAATGCTGTCAGGAGCCTGGCTGGCTCTTGCCATCTCCAACAAGGCTGCTGTACAGAAACAGTGTGGCCTTGTCATCTCCCTTCTTTTCCAGCCCCCAGTTCCCTCCCTCTCTCCTCTTCCCTCTTTTTCTCATTACCACCTCCAGAGAGTAGTGACATTTCTAGATTGACGTGTTAAATTGCTTCTTTCTAAGATGTCTTCTAGCTTTAAGATTCTTTTGTGCTCTAGAAGAATTTCCTTCCCCCTCATATTTAGTGCCTTTTCTGAAATAATGTTTCGGCATATGTATCTTTCCCTTAATCCTCTTGAGCATTTATGTTCTTTTTCACCTGGCTGATTTCTAAAAATGTAATATGCTTACTCAGGTAATTTGTCTGTATGCTCAGAAACATGCTGTCGAATTAGACACAAAGTGACCTAATATCTCATCTGCCAAAATCACTCACAGAACTGCTCAAATGGAAGGTCATGAAATAGCTTGGATAATCTTATTTTAAGCATTGCATTTATTTCCTGGAGGTTGCTAAATTAGGACTAGCAGTAATTCATTTAACATATTTACTGGGGATGCAGTGCTTACTGGGTGCTGAGGAAACTGCTGTGAACGAGATCGATGAGGTCCCTGGTCTCAGGGAGGAGGGGCACACAATAAGCAAACAGATAATGAAGATAATTTCGTATAGTGAAGATCCTACTATAAAGAAAAAAGTAAGATGATATGTTTGAGATGGCCACTTTAGCTTTAGCAAAAAGCTTTCAAAAAAAGCCTTGCTGAAGAGGCAACATTTGCACTGTGACCTGAATAACAAGGACGCAGCTCTGTGAGAATTTGGAAGTGGAATATTCTAGGCAAAGGAATAGGAAATGCAGCTGCCTCAGGAGGGAACAAGCTTGGCATGTTTGAGTGGTGGGTGATAAGTCAGAGAGGTAGGAAGGATCCATATCAGGCGGGGGCTTCTTGGTCATATAAGGAGTGTGCATATGTTCCACTGCACACGGGGAAGCCATTGGAAGGTTTTAAGTAGGAGGTGATCTGTGTTTTAGCAAAATCACTCTGCTGCTCTGTGGGGAATTGACTGGAGGGGTGCAAAAATGAGCGACAAGTTAGAAAGCTCTTCTGTTGTGGCAGATGAGGGGGGATGGCAGCTTGGGTAGAACCGAGTAGAGAGAGGTGAAGGGTATCGGATATGTTCTTGGAGGAAAATTGACAAGACCAGCTGGCCTTGCTGAAGGATTAGATTTAGCTGGCGAGGGAAAGTGAGGAGTCAAAAATGAGTCCAAGGTTTTGGCCTCAAAAATTGAGTATATACAGAGGGGAAGTTGGAGGAGGGCTAGGTGTCCAGTTTCCCAAAACCTATAATAACCTGAGACACCATATTTGTCTTTTAAGTACTTAATTTGGCTCTCAGTGCAAGGTTATTTATATTTTTTCAACCTGAAACCTTGACCAAGGACTCTCTTGATCCCCATCTTCATACTCTCCTCTCCCTAAATAAAAAGAAGACAAAAGTAGCTGGACCAGGAGAAAATGGAGGTAGGTAGTTGGGCTAAGTGGGAAGAGCATTTCCATCTGCCTGAGGCTGTGGAGGCCTCTTGTGTTCACAGGGAGGAGAGCACATGAAATTCTTTGGTGCCTGTGATATCGGCCCCACCTCCACCCCAAGCCTCATAATCTAGCAGATCACTGTTGGCCTTTTCCCTGTGAGAGAAGCACACACACACACAACTTTTGCATAAAGTTCCAAAGGGAATTATGTACCCATATGCAATACATCATTACACTATATGCTTGCATACATACATGAAGTTGAACATATTTTGTCATGCCTCAATAATAATAATTTTTTTTTAAGTGGGAAAGTATTTAAAGGAAGGAAAACCCTGTAAGTTTTCAGAGTTTATATACACACTAAAACCCATTCAAGGAGCCCAGCTGATGGGGAGCGGGGGCAGGCGGACTGGGAGAAAGAGGGTAGAAATGCTGATGCCTTTGGGGTTCCCGGAAACTACCAGTCTGGTGTTTGCCGGAGCCATCTGTTCCCCCTTCTTTGTATATTGCAAGACCTCATGACCCTCACGCAAGGAATGTGCCTTTTTCTGTTCATGTTTACTACTCTCATGCCAAACCCAGCCAGCGTGGACAGGGTCAGCAATAATGCTGACTTTCAGTTGTGTCCCAAGGCAGAAGGCAGGAGTCCCATCTTACCTTCCTAGGCACGTGACCCTCAGAAGTCTGCTGAAGAAAGCTGCTTTCTGATTTGCTCCTGACTAAAGCTCAAGCTTCACACAGAAGACCTGGAGGAAGATCCTGTTATGCTGAGCTTGGTTTCTCCGGTGATTTGAGTATAGAGGGATGCATGTCTTGGCCACGCTGCGCCAGGATGGCCCTTTCTCCACATTCTCTTTGTCGTCCTCTTCTTCCGTCAGTCTGCTTGCAGATGTGACGCCACTTCTTTCAGTAAAGGCTGCATGAGGGAGGTTGGGAATATGCTATAAATACACTTGCCTATAAAGTGTCTGGTGACATGTGGAACACAAAATGATAATTATCATTTATTCTGCAAATGATATTCTGAGCCCAGCCACAAAAGTGCATGCAGATATTTTATTGAGAGTGGAAAATAACCTCAAAGATAGATGGCCTCAGGACATTTGTGGAGTTGGTCTTCGTATGCTCTCATTTTAGAAATGATGTATTTTAGGCAATAAACATTTTATGCCAATTTTCCCCGTAGTTGATACACTGTGACCAGACATAGCTGTAGTAAATTAGCTGCAAATACAGCCTGAATCAATCAAGAAATAATGGCACATCATTCCAGTTTTTAAAAACATGTTTCTTCAAGTGTTGTTCTCTTGAGGGGCTGTTTAACTTTTTGAAATTTTTGAGATCTGCTGATACTGGCTTCTTGGAAATCTCAGAACAGGGAGCCACAGAGGCTTCCTGAGTAAGCAGAGCTGAGCATGAAACGTTCTTGTTCTCCGCGGTGATGGATGGTGCCATGGGCAGTGATCCCGATACCAGTTACCGGCTTCTTTAATGGGAATACAGTTTCTTAAAAATATAAGCAACGAGGATTTAAAAAACCGAATCCAGCCTTTAAGTGAAGTAATGTTTTGTCTTATTTGTTTTCCTTCAGCTTACAGATATCTCCTCAAATAGGAAATCCAAATGCCTGTATGTATATCTTTTTATACTTAGGCTATTTGATATTGTTTGCATAATATGTGTTCCTGTTGCACTTTATATGATATCTATAATATAAGTGGATTTGAGAGTTTCAGGAGAAAATTTACCTGCTTGTGTACCTAACTTTCTAAAATGTGGATGTGACTTTTAACTCTGCTAATAGTCTGTGAGTATACGGCAGTATGATAGTAATGCAGGAGTCTTTTTAAAATATTGAATAATATAACTTTCTCTTATTGTGCTATAGTGTAGTCGTAATATCTCTATAGCACTATTAATGTAGTGTGCACAATAATTTATATATATATATATATATATAAATTTGTACTGTGAATCATATACTTTATGATAGCTGTACTACAGATTTGTTTGAATCCCCTAGAAGTCACTTAAAGAGTCAAGAGATGAGGGTTCTGGTCCCATCTTCTCCATAGACCACTGTATGTATTACCCTGGATAGTCATTTAAGTTTTCTCTACCTCAGTTTTTATCACTGGTAAATAAGACTAGTAATATCTCCCTGGGAATTTAGTATCATGAGATCACTTCATGAAGGCCATAGAAATTTTTGGAAGAAAAATATCAATATATATTATTTGTTTTACTGGCAGCATTATTGCCACCTTAGCATGCAGGAGTGATTGTTCCATGAGTAGTTTTTATTCTTTTAAGGATTTAAAGAAATCTTTCTTTCTGCTCATCTCCTTCCTCCCCCCCAACCATTTGTAGAAGCCGAGGGCACCCACATTCTGTGTGTAACCACCCTGATCTCAAGACCCATTTCCATCCAAAGGGAAGGAGCTACCTGAAAAAAGCCAAGGATGACAGAGCCAGCATGCAGCCTGCTAATAAGTCCATGCACGAACAGGCCGAGTCCGCAAGAGAACTCTGCAGACCAGCAAAGAAAGGGGAGCCTCTAGGATTTACCCGGAAAGGAAACATAAGGCCGAAAATAGCCAAAAAAAAGCCAACAGCGATTGTGAACATCATCTAAAAGGGTGGATGGCTCTGGACAACCACCACTGGGCTTTGGGAATGTTGTTCTAGGGGTCAGTAATGTTCTTTTAGACACAAGCCATCATAAAACACATTTCATGTCCATACAGGCACCTGGATTAACCAGAATTTAACAAACGGAAATCTCAGTGAACCAGAATTTTTTACAAGTCCCTTTTGGAAGCAAGAGGCAAATTACAGAAAGAATTTTTTAAAAATGCAAGCAGTCTTATTCCAAACTTTTAGCAAAATGAAGCTCCACCTTCTAAGATGGTTAGCCCGTCTCCAGCCATTTCCACATCTGGAGTTCTGTGCAGTGGTTAATTCTCAAGCCCAAGGCCAAAGAAGATGTCAGGCACTGGAAAAAAACTCAACCTGTGCCCCCTGCTCTGAATTGTGAGGCAAGGAATGGGAATGTAAAGTCCTGTTAATAGTAGTGAAATAAACATATTTTTGTTCATTTTTAACCTTACCCTCAATTAATTTGGGAGCTTCCAAAATAAGGCTGTTTCCCTGAGTATTCTGATTAATCAAGATTTCAGTGTTTGGGCTGCTTCAAGGACTCATTCTGTCAGACTTCAGTTGTCATTCCGACAGACTGTTTTCTAGTTTGTTTCATGCAGGTTTTTGTTTCCCTGGATGCATGTTTATTCTTATTTTGATGCACCTCTGTTCTCTTCTTTGGCTGAGTATTCTGCACCCTAAGACCAAGCTGCCAGCCTCTATCTTAATAGCTGCTTCTACTGATATGGTTGGGGAGGATAGTAAAACACTTTTGATCGGCACCCATCACCAGTTCAGGGTCTGAATGGTTGGATGCCAGTGGATTGCACATTTAGTGCATTGTGAGCCATCCCGGAGACACCACAGATGTTACTCAGCCCTTTCCTAAGACCTGCTTCCCGGGGGGTGTCAGCATCCTCTCTGTTAGCTGTAGGCATGACTTTCTCCTTGCTGGCCTAACTTTTTCCACCTCCTGCTGCTTCTGTGCCCTTTTATGACTAAAATACATGTTCTTACCTTTCAACCAAGTATCTGATGTATTTGTTGTATACGGCCTTCTAAAGTAATTTCTGAAATAAACATTGCATGTGGGATCCAGAATCTGAGATTGTCCTCCCCACCCTGCCTCCCTAAAATGGCCTTGGTTTCCATAAAGAACCATCTGTTACGAACCTCCTGCTTTACAATTTTCTTCAAGAATGAATTTCCGTGTTACTTTTTTTTTTTTTTTAAATTAGCAATATCATCAGGTCTCCTGCAGAGTTTACAAGTGCTGACATTCTTTTGGAAATAAGAACAATTATGTCCACAAATATATACATTTATTTGTATAAATGTACAGCACATAACACATACAAAATATATATGTCAAGTATATTAATAATTTATTTTTCAATACTCATGAAAAAGGTGTGTGTTTGTGGTGGGTGGTTTTTAAACTATGTATTTTCATGTAAATTGAATTCTCTTATTTTAAAAATTAAAGCTGTAACCTAATTAACATTAGTAGAATTATGATTGTTATTGCAATAAGCATCAGATTAGCAATGCATTAAAAATAGGTAACAAAGCAATTACTTAAAATGCCAGTAAATTGAAAAGTGTAACTTATACAAATGCTTTGAACCTATCGTAGTGAAAATGTTAATTTTTGAATCTTCACCTTGACTCTTGGCTCATGGGGGTGGGCTTTTCACGTGGCATATAGGCAACTATTAAGTGGGAAAATACATTGCTGTGAATATCACTGTTTAGGCTAACACTAAAAACCGTAACGTTATAATAATTATTTATTTGGAGAATTAATCTCCTTCAAGGTTATTTATTATTGATGTTTATACCATGATTGCACTTTAGCCTTTTACATACTAAAAACTTGACTTGTTTGTTGTATTGCATGCTCTTTGTCCCATAATGTGTGTGTGCAATGACAACAGTTTGCTTTTAAAGGTGATAGAAGCCAGATTTTTTCCCCATTTAATTTAATGTAACTTACATTTTCAATTTTCATTTAATATGCCTAGAGGGCATGACAGCTCTCTTTGACAGTGGTACCCAGTGACCTTAAGAAAGCACCATAATGTCATATCTACTCTATGTACATTACACAAGAGAAATGACTTTAAGGTTTATTATATTAAAAAAATTTTTTTAAGTTCTAACTAAATTCTGACTCTTACATAAGGAGATGCATTATGTATATTGTGCTTCCTTAGAGACCATAAATTTGCTTTTGAGACATGGGAGCCACCTCATTCTAAGGGATATCCCATTTACATGCCTTGGCCTGAGTCTTGTGCCATGTCCAACTTGGGTCTTATTTTTAAATATTTTCTGTTTCTTAATAGGCAGTCAACCTTAGAATTGCTTTTTTGAAGAAATCACCAAAGTTTCTGGGAAAACATGTTCAAGTTTAAACTGAAGAATGGATCTAATTTTATCATTTGCTTTGTAAGGAAGAAATCTTTATTTCAAACCTTCTTTCATTCTCTTTTCCCAAACTAGGTTACAGATTCTTAAATGCAAAGTTCAGATAACTTAGACACTGTTTTCCGGTATTCTTCAGGGTCATTCTGTTGTATGGAAGTAGGAATGTTCTGTTCCCAGATTAAAAAAAAAAGTTTTTAGATTATGAAATAAAGCTATATTTATGACTAATATGTTGGTATGTTTTGTCTAGTCGAAGTGTTTCCAGGGAACCAAGTGTGCTTGTCTATTAACAGTGAACAAAATAGTTCTTCATGAATAAGTTGTTCATTATACATATAAACACTATGATCTTGTACCTATAAATTTTCTTGAGAACTTAGCTTGATCTTTTTTGTTTATCATAATACTTCTATCTAAAGGTTCTTTTTACATATGTTCACACTCAGAAGTCCTCATTAAAAGCTCATTTGGCACTTTTCTCCCATCTTCCTCCACAACCATAAGTAATTTTCCTACCCTGTATTTTTAAACTTATCAACTTTTAGCAAAAACCATGAACAGATTTCACAGTGTATATCCCAGACTATATGTGCTATACATTCTAGTCATTACAAGGCTCAGAAAGTGATCAGGATACTTAACAGAATTATATCATTGGTAGAATTACTCAGCCATTGGTCTTTTAAGAACCACGGAATTAGGAAAATTTATGGGATTCCATTTGTTCAGAAGCTGTTGGAGTTGTTAGGGAGATGACCTCAGTCTGTTCTTATGCCTACTCCTGTTAAAGTTAATGGGGTGCTCGCTTCGGCAGCACATATACTAAAATTGGAACGATACAGAGAAGATTAGCGTGGCCCCTGTGCAAGGATGACATGCAAATTTGTGAAGCGTTCCATATTTAAAAAAAAAAAAAAGGTTAATGGGTTCACCAGGTCATATTGTTCTTGAGAAATAACTGTGGCATTCTTGATTATCTCTGGGCATTAGAAAACATAAATAAATCCCCATATCTCAATTCTGTTCAACCTGGATCCTTGAAAAATGAATTCCAGAGATGGCATGCATGCATGACCTAAACACAATCCCTGGAAACATTTCAAATATTTAAAAGATGGCGGACTTCAGAAATTGGATTCCTTTTGGTGAATTAAGGTGGTGAATTTTTTTCTTTTTTTCTTCTTTTTCTTTTTTTGTCCATGTTTGGTATCAGTAAAATGCACAAATCTGAAATTTTCATTTAAGAAAGAGATCTTCAACCTGCCCTATGATACATTTACTCTGGGTTTGCAGCCATTATTCCAAACCAGAAATGAGTTTTTTCCACTCAAAGAACCTCACACATAGGCAGGCCCGGCTCTCCTGTCTGCCCTGTAATAGGGACGTTGGTAAATAACTTTTGTATATATCTGGGATGGTGAATGAAAGCTTTGGTACTCATGTCCTGTGAGAAGAGGAGACACAGCTGCTTTCCTTGAAAATCTGAAGTGCTGTCACAGGCAAGAATACTTATTTTTTATGGCTGCAAAAGACATTACTAAGACAGTGAGTGAAATTTCTAAAGAAGCAGATGGTAAGTTATTAAAGGAAAAATGTCTAAGTGCAACACAGAGTAGGTCACCTTGTTGAAAACTGAGGATCCTTCGAAGAACACTTGTAGCCCTGGGATTCTGTCCTGTGTGATACTGCATTATTGTAAATGTTGGCTGCATAAAACAGCGTTGATGTGACAAATTGATTTTGGAGATTTTTCCCATTGACTTGGACTTTATACACGTATCCACAGTTATCCTCATAAAATGCATTTGAGGTAGGTAGGGACAAGGAGGTATCACTTTCTTCTCTTAACAGATGCAGAAACAGCAGCCGGGGAGATGAGAGAGATCCATGTGGGCAGTGTTACCTCAGTCAGAACCAGGTGCTTCCCAGGAAGCATCACACCTCACTGAAATGTAGCTTTAGTGTTTAAAGAGAAGGTACATTTTTTTTTACAACGTGGCTCCTCAATGCAAGCCAACCACTTCATCTGGCGTTCAGTTGCGTCAACAGCAATTGTTTCCAACACTGGGGGAGAAATTGGCAATGCTGGACTTACTAAGAGGTGGTGTGGTGTGTCAGGTTGCAGGACTGCGCCTTCCTCAGGCACTTTCTTCCTCACACATTTTTCAGATAATTTTGATGATACTTAACTTTTGCCATTCTTATAACAATACTTATGACTTCACCGTATTTTACAATGAAGGTGGGGCTTATGGTGGTTTGAAAGAGTTGTCCAGGGGCCACGAGCTCCTTCATGACACAGCCAGAGCAAGAATCAGAATATTGTCTCCATGAGTCTTGGCCAGGGCTCTTTCAAAACGTTGTGCCTCTTCCTTGACAAGAGTCCCAGATAATGGTCCTACATGCATGCATTTGTTGATTATACAATGGCTCTCAATGTCCTAAAATTCAGCTTAGTATTTATTATCAATTATTGCACCTACTTAATGCAAGCCACTGTGGAGGATATAAATATCACCACTCCGTAATTTCTACACAGCCCCTGCTTTATAACAGAGCCACCCCAAATTGCCAAAGAATTCCAGAGTTTCAGATCTAAAGGGTGTTAGAGTTTAGTGCACACATTTTTGGATACTTCAAATTGGTAGTTTGCTGACTGATGAGAGGGGCACTGCATTTACCTTGGTCAGATATATCATAGAGAAAGAGCTGATTATATGTCTCAATCCCTCCTCTTTGTTCAAGGGGGAGCATCCATTTCCCTTATTCTCAAGAATGTACCGCTTTATTTTTATCCCTACGTAAGTCTGCCTGTAACTTGACACCACAGCTGAAGTTTCTTATACTAATATAATCCTAAACACAGGGCTGGTAGAAGGAACTGGGTTTCTTATTAGGTGAGGGACACCCTAGCGTAAACACAAAGGAGCTTACAGGGGGGTAAAGGCAAATGAGTGGACACACAGTTAGTTACTGAGACTCAGAACAAAGTCCTGAGCTTGCCTGCAGGCTCTGGCTCTGGCCTACCTCTCCCACCTCCTCTAGCCCCACACCTCTCCTCACCCCTCTCCAGACCAGCTTCCTTCCAGAGCCTGACCAGTATCCTGCTCTCCCGCTGCACCACAGTTATGCTGGGTTATGCCTTCTGCCTGAAATGCCTTCTTCTTTCTTCTCCTCCTGGTTAATTTCTACTCAGCCTTCAGATTTCAAGTCGTCACTTCCCCAAGGCAGCCTCATAACTCTTAGAACACCACATATGTTCAGGGTCAGGTATAGCATATCTCACCACTGCCTTATCATTTAGAAGGGAGCTGTTCATCAAAGTGAATGCCCAGTTTGGCCCAATAGCTTCAGCAAGTCCCGCTTTAAGTTCTCACCAAAGAGATCTTGTCAAAATCACTGGAACTAACTACACATCCAACAATCCACTTATCCATCCATCCAGCCAGCCAGCCAGCCAACCATTCACCAGTATTCACTGGGGGCCCTTTATGAGTCAGTCACTGTAGTAGGTACAAGGGATATAGGCTGCCTCCTAACCAGATATATTTGGGGTAGCTGGTGAAGTTTTCTGAACCATTAAGGCCAATCCCAGTCACTGTTGGCCTTTCTGGAATGGGATCTACATTACCCGGACTGGCCCTAGGACTTCTGCAGTCTTACAGGACTACAGTATCTAAATGGAATCCCTGACTCAGTCATTCTCCGTCCCATGATATGTGGCTGAACCACACTGGCACCATCTTGTCAGCTCCATCTTAGGCCCACAGTCCTACCCCATCTCTTTTTCTGAGTGACTGAGCTTTAGCCTAGCTCACAAGGAATGCACCAAACCAGAGGAGTTCCCTATCAACTTTTACCCTTACCTTCAACTGATATGAAAACTTGAAGAGTGCTTTTTGCTGACTCAGATGGTTAATGGTCATGAGACACCTGCCCCTACCCGGGGGGAAGGAAAAGCCCCCAGTTCCAGTTGGTGTGGACGTGCTTCTCACTTGGTAGTCAGATTCTATTTTTATCCTTAGCCCCTTTATATCCCCCTGTACCCCTTGGCAGTGCGGAGTGCAGCTGCGAGTGCCTCTGAATCATCTCTCTGCCTGATCCTGCCTGCCTGAATGTAAGTTACCCACAATAAACTTCATAATTGCACTTCATGGAGTTGCCTGCTTCGTTTTTCAGTCACAGAGTTCCATCTTAGTTCAGATGATATTATTCAATATCTCCGCTTCCCAACATGTGACATTATTTTCTTCACAGCATTGATTACTATCTGAAATTATTCATTTACTTGTTTATTGTCTGTTCCCTACCGCTGCCTCGTGGGAGTGCCTGTCCATCTTATTCATTGAATACTGCCAAAATTCTGACTGATGAAAATTTGTTCAGTGAATCAGTGAATTGGTTCTAGAGAGAAAGTCCTTCTCCTGAGCTCTGATTTGGAGCAAGGCTAATGGATAGCCACTGATGACTGGGAGGTTACAGTGAAAAGACTTGGAGGAATCCCTGCAGTATGTTCAACAGAACATAGAGAGGAATCTTTGGGGTGCCCCACCTGGTCTAAATGTTCTTCTTCCTTAGATGAAGGCAGTTTGCAGCCAATGCTGGTCCTCCCAGGGATAACATAGGCTTCTGCAAAAGGGAAGCTGGGCTAACAGGCAACCCTACCTCTCCAGCTGGTAACAGAAACTCCTCTGAGATGACTATAGCAGTCATTCTAAAACTTTGGTGGGACTAATAATCACTTGGGGAATTCGGTGAAAATACAAAGGTCTAGGATGTATCCAACTTCACCAAGCAATGAAATTGAGCAGGACCCTGTGGGGCCCGTGTCCCCCATTTCTTGTTTGTAGAAAAAAGGCTTTCGTTTCCTAGGCCTTCCCTGAGTTCCAAAGAGCCAGACACAAGCAGTTACTAATTAGGGAAGTGAGGGAATGCAGAAACAAAGGAAAAGCAATTAAGCAAGATAAGTAATGATAATAGTTCAATGATAAGACAGAATCCTAGTTCCTCCTCAAGGAATATACATAACAATCTAATATATATCTTTGTGAGTTGTTCGGCAGAAACTAAGACCCCTGCCCTGGTAGAGGAGGGTGACTGCAAGCACACAGACCCCAGACTGGTTGGAACCAGAAGGTTGATGATTAAGACTCTTAAAACACCACCCTGTTACCTCACTACCAACCAATCAGAAGACAGTCATGTACCCTGCAGCCCTCACCCCAAATGTTGCCTTTAAAAACCATTCCCTGAAGGCCATCAGGGAGTTTGGGTCTTTTGAACATGAGCTGCCTGTTCTCCTTGCTTGGTGCCTGCAATAAATACTTTACCACAACCCAGTGTCAGTAAATTGGCTTTGCTGCATGGTGGGTGAGTGGACCAAAGTTTGGTTCAGTAACAGCATCTGTGTCCTCTATTAGCTCTCTAGCTAATTCCAATACACACCAAAGTTTGATAGCTACTGCTCTGTATGGCTGCATATCCCAAAATTTATTCCATGGAACACTAGTTCTCAGAGTGTTAATGGTTAATTAAATAAATTATCAGATTAAATGTTTCCCTACTGCAGATGGTTCAGAATCATTAAAATGCAAACGTGCATCGTGAATCTCTCAGAGGGGGAAAAGTGTACTATGCTTCCTAAACTTATTTGGCCATGGAACTATTTCCTCTCAGGAACATGTATTAACATCTTCTGCAACTACTGTAGTTAGTGTTCAGAATATACTTTGGTAAACATTTCAAAATTGCAATCACTGACTGCTGGCCTCCCCGCTGCCACCCCCAGCCACCTTCTTGGGAGAACTTCAGATCTATCTTAAGGCAGTGCACATTTAACAGCCAGAGTAGCCAATTTTAGATGATTTGGGGGTCACCTAAAACCTTGCTTTTCAAAGTAGTCTGTGAAGCAATCTCCTGCATCACTTGGGAGTTTGTTGGAAATGCAGAATCCCAGATCCCCTCCCCCCACACCAGAGCTACTGAGTTGGAATCTGCATTTTAATAGGATCTCTGGGGGATTCATTTGAACCAATATAGAGAAGTGGTTCTTAATGAGGGCAAGGGTGGGGAGGAGGCAGACAAATACATGGGGAGCCATTCAATATGCAATTACTGGCCCTTTCCTCATCATCCCCTATCAGAATTTCTGATTCACTCTTGGAAAAGGAGAGAAGGGGGAAAAGTCCCCCTTGGTACTGATATACTGTCTTGGATCTTCCTTTCTTTGGCTCCGTTTTTCCAAGCCTGGGCTCCTGACTGAGAGAGTCGGGGACAGCAGTCCTCACAGATTCAGGAAACCCAGCAAGAAGCAAACCCTTCCTGAAATTTAAAGTGTTTAGAAAACAATAAACTATATAAATGAACTTATTTGTATATAATAGAGAGAGAAAAAACTTGGCTGTGACTCAAATTAATTAGTGTAAAAACTGCGTGGGATTTCATTACTGTTCTTAGGCTTCTTAGCACAAGTGAACTAAAAGTAAAACTCAAAGTTAGTCTGTCTCTTTATTCTTGAGAGCTTTCACCTCTATCTCTGAAATACTTTGTCAACTGTACCACTCTGTGGATCATCCAAGTAATCCAGCTTCTTTTTTTCTGTTTCTACGGCCTTTCTCCAATTTCTGGCCTTTTGCTGTAAACCTAGATTCTCTCCTTTGCCTTGCCTTTTGATTTTCAGCCAGTATTATCATGATGTGCCTCAGTGTGGTTTTCTTTGTATCTATTTTGCTGATGGTTGCTTCTTGAATCTGTAGCAGAGTTTCATAAATTTGTGTGTTGCTATCATTCTTCATTTGGAAAATTCTTGGCCATTATATCTTCAAATATTCCTTTTGCATCATCCTCTCCTGTCCTTCTGGGGCTCATGTGTATTACACATTTTCAGTGTGTCCTACATATCTTTTGTGCTTTATCCTATGTTTTCCATTCCTATTTTCTTTGTGCTTCAATTTAGGCATTTTCTATTGATCATTTTTGCTGTTCATTAATCCTGTCTTCTGTTTCTTTTTTTTTTTTCCATATTTATTTATTTGACTGTGTCGGATCTTAGTTGAGGCACACGGGATCTTTTAGTTTTGGCATGTGAACTCTTAGTTACGGCATGGGGGATCTAGTTCCCTGACCAGGGGTCGAACCTGGGCCCCTGCATTGGGAGTGCAGAGTCTTCGCCACTGGACCACCAGGGAAGTCCCCTGTCTTCTGTTCCTAAGCTCTATTAAACCCATAATATCATATATTATATTTTTAAATTCTAAAATCTCCATTTGATTCTATTTAGAGATTATAATTCTCTGAAAAATTCTCCATTTTAAAATTGATTTTCTCAATTTTCTTGAACATATTAGACATAGACATTTTAAAGTTCTGTTTTCTTGAACATATTAATCATAGTTAAAGTCCTTATCTGCTAACTCCAATGTGTATGTCACCTGTGGTTCTATTCCTATTGAATGTTTTTTCTTGTGGTTTTTAGTAATATGGTCCTGAATCACAGTATGTCTAGAATTTTTTTTATTGAATGCTGGTCATTGTGTGTAAAAATTATATCGTTCCAAATGACTTTTTATTTCTTCATGGTAGGTTTATCCTTTCCTCTGCTAGGCAGATGAAATTGAAATTGATCATCTTAAACCAATCGGGGAATGAACTGCGGTTGAGGCTGACTTTTAGTTTTGGTAAGGTTCAGTCTGCCTCTGACTTGTTTGTGTTACTAAGATGTTGTCCTTCAGGATTTTCTCAACTATCAGTAAATGTCTGGTGTGTTCACTGGTCTCCCTTCTCCTGGCAGGTCTAGTTTGTGTCTCTTTAGCATTATGAAACAGCAGAAAATTTCTTTCTGATTTTCAGAAGTTCTTGACATAGCCTGCAAGTCCTGAAGTCTACTCTTTGTTTCCCCAGTACCATAAGTCTATGAAAAACATGTTAGTGTTTCAGAAGTTTTCTGCTTAGCTTTTTAATCACCTGCCCTCACAACTTCAGAAATTTGCAAATGTCAGGTGTATTGAGGGTTTTGTGTTTGAGGTCCCTTAAGCCTTTAATTATACCTCTATAGCCCCACAAGACCATTCAAATCTCTGCTGGTTTTTCTTCCTCACAGCAGTCTGGAAAAATCTCAGATTGACAATCTCTTATAATTTGCATATGCCCCAAGGGAAAAAGTGACTGCAGATGCCAGAGAGCTGAAGTTCTCTCCTCTTGAGAAATTGAGCCATTTAAAAAAAAATTAAATTTATTTATTTTATTTTTGGCTGTGTTGGGTCTTCACTGCCGCGCGCTGGCTTTCTCTAGTTGTGGCGAGCGGGGGCTATGCTTCGTTGCGGCGTGCGGGCTTCTCATTGCGGTGGCTTCTCTTGTTGTGGAGCACGGGCTCTAGAGCGCAGGCTCAGTAGTTGTGGCTTCTGGGCTCTAGAGCGCAGGCTCAGTAGTTGTGGTACATGGGCTTAGATGCTCCGTGGCATGTGGGATCTTCCCGGACCAGGGATTGAACCCATGTCCCCTACATTGTCAGGTGGATTCTTAACTGCTGTGCCACCAGGAAAGTCCCTCAGAACTGAATATTCTTATCTTGCCTTTTGGATTGACACTTTGATCACATAATTTCTCTGGCTTTTCATTTTGGTTTCACTCTGGATGCTATTTCTTGGATCACCCTCAGCTCTGAGCCATGCTTATCTCTCAATCCCTCCCCCAGCAGAGGTTCCCAACACAGATCAAGTGTTTTAGGCTACCACCTGATCAGATGGAAGATTACCAGGAAAACATTATTATGAAATTAAAACAGTATAAGCTGAACACAGAGTGAGCCAAATGTAAGAAATCACTTTTGGTGGAAGAATGATTTTTGTATCCATAAGTAATGTTCACCTAACAAAAGAAAAGGAAGTATTTCCTCTAGATATTCATTATTTAAAGAATGCTTTTCATCTGAAATATTACCATGTTTTCCTAATACTGAATCCAAAAAGCAAACGTCTGATATCTTGAAAATAGAGCCTATTACTTCCAATCCCTTGATGACAGAAAATAGGAAAAATAATGGATTAAAGATTTTTGAGAGGCCTCGGATCCTGAAATATTAGATGGCAACTTACAGCTCAAAATAAACTTTTCCTATTCACATTGAAATCTTATAAGAGAGAGAAGGGGAGAGAGAGAAAAGGAAGTTGAACAGACATGTGCAGTAATCACACAGTATGAGGTTATTACTGGTCTGATATGCTTCTTCAAACCAGTTATATGAACCCTTGAAGGCAAGGTCCCTCTGTAGCTCAGTAATCCAGAGAATTTCAGATGATCTGAAATCTAATAGACCTATTTTATTAGCAGAATAGTTATTAGAAATAATACTAAAATGTGTATTTCTTTTTTATTTTTTTTTCTGGCTGAGTTGGGTCTTCATTGCTGCACGCAGGCTTTCTCTAGTTGCGGCCAGAGGGGGCTACTCTTCGTTGTGGTGCGCAGGCTTCTCATTGTGGTAGCTTCTCTTGTTGCGGAGCACGGGCTCTAGGCGCGGGCTTCAGTAGTTGTGGCTCAGTGGGCTCTAGAGTGCAGGCTCAGTAGTTGTGGCGCACAGGCTTAGTTGCTCCATTGCATGAGGGATCTTCCTGGACCAGGGCTTGAACCTGTGTCCCCTGCATTGGCAGGCAGATTCTTAACAACTGCGCCACCAGGGAAGCCCTAAAATATGTATTTCTACTCAAGAGAATCAACCTCAATAAATGTACCTACTTTGTTTACCAAATGACCACTTAAATTGTTCCTCAAAATTTCCAACATTGGGGGGCTTCCCTGGTGGCGCAGTGGTTGAGGGTCCGCCTGCCGATGCAGGGGACGCGGGTTCGTGCCCCGGTCCGGGAGGATCCCGCATGCCGTGGAGCGGCTGCTGCCGTGAGCCATGGCCGCTGAGCCTGCGCATCCGGAGCCTGTGCTCCGCAGCGGGAGAGGCCGTGGCGGTGAGAGGCCCGCGTACCGCAAAAAAAAAAAAAAAAAAAAAAAATTTCCAACATTGGTCATCAACTCCTTGAATCTACTTGAGGTAAACATACTATTCTTTCTCCTCATTTTGCGTCATTATAATGTTTATTCATACATCAGCCTAATGCTGATTATTACTGTGCATCCTGTCTGAAGAGCTTGGAGTAGATTGTTTTAGTACTTTGTGCCATAGCAGTCATTTAAAAATTACTAGTAATGATTCCAGTGGATAAAACATTCATTAGTCTTTCATAAATAGAAACTGCTCTAAACATGAACAAAATGTCCATCTCATTTCTTTGCTAATGCCATGTTTCATTCAACTAAAGATATTTCCTGCAGCCTTTACCTTAAAGGGTTGGCATAGAAAGTGAGAGAAAATTAAAATCATCTCATGTCAATCAAAACCTTGGGACGTTTGCTAATATTCTTCAGAGCTACTGCAGGGGAGGAAAATAATTTTCCCTCTACCCTTCTAGGTTCTTGGCTGAGACTCCCCTGTAATAAAAGACAGATTAACGAGAGAAAAACAATTTAAAATACATATACAGCTACGTATAGATATGAGAGCCCCACAAAGATATGCGACTCAAAGAAGTGACCAAAGCACACAAAGAAACAATAAATTTGTGGAGAACTGACAAGACAATGGGTTTTGGGCTAGGGGTAGTAAAATGATGAAGAAGTAACAAGGTTTGTTTAATACAGCCTTGTTGGCCGTAAATTCCCTGACTCTGGTGACAATGATGCCCCTTACCCTCCTGGTACAGGGAGTGTAACTTTCTTCCTTTTTTTTTTGCGGTACGCGGGCCTCTCACTGTTGTGGCCTCTCCCGCTGCGGAGCACAGGTTCCGGACCCCCAGGCTCAGCGGCCATGGCTCACGGGCCCAGCCGCTCCGCGGCATGTGGGATCTTCCCGGACCGGGGCGCGAACCCGTGTCCCCTGCATCGGCAGGTGGACTCTCAACCACTGCGCCACCAGGGACGCCCAGGGAGTGTAACTTTGACGTGGAAGATTTATCTTTAAGGGGGACAAAAGGGTAGGAGAATCCTTTTTGCACCAGCTGTTTCTCAAGTACTTTTACTCAAAATAATCAATATGTCAAAGTGGCATATAGATTGGGGTGACATATTCTGAACCCCTACACTATTTACGTAACTTAAGCTAGATGTGCTTCATCATCCACAACTCAGACATTGTTGTGGCATTTTTACCTTAAAGATGGACAGGACTTTAGAGATCTTTAGTCTCCTTCCTATTTTATACTTGGGGAAACTGAGATATGGATTGATATCATGACTTTCTGAGAATCACCTAGAGAGTAGCAGAGAAAGAAGGACAATCTGAGTCTCTTAATTTTCTTAAACTTGAAGCTCCTTGAGAGCAAGTAAAAAATTTACTTTTCTTCAGAAACTTACTTTTCTCTTACACTGCATCTCTCTATAAAAAAATACCTAAATCAGATTCAGGATTTATATTGTGTGTTGTATGCTACCTTTGTGCAAATAGAAAAAGGAAATAATAGGAAATATATATTTGTAAAAGGAAACAATGGAAAGATAAACTAAAAACTAAAAAATTAGTTCCCTTTCTTAGGGGAGGGAGAGAACAGGAAGGAGGGGAGAGGGATACAATGAAGACTTCTCTGAATTACTTTGTTTTATGATTTTGATTTTGGAATCATGTAAATGTTTTGCATAATAAAAAACCAATTTAAACGTGTAAAACTGAAAGTAATGACAAAAATTCACAAATAACTAAAGGAATGAAAAGTAGAAACCAACATAATTTCAGTTAGGAATGATTTTTAGTGGTCTACTTTCCAGTGGTGATATTCAAACATAACGATGAAAGACTCAACGCTGATGAATATTTCTAATGAAAGGAAAGCCAGCAGCAAATGTATGTATTCTGCTTTGATGCAGTCTATTTATCCTCAAAAATTGTGTAATATATGTTTCATGGCCAATCTCAGACTGTGTCATTCTTAAAGATAGTATGTACTAGTTCTGATTTGGGCTGTATAGGCAGATTAAATTCAGATCCACTATCTACTACTCATGTCACCTTGGGCAAATTAGTTAATTTCTCTATGCTTTCATTTGCATATATATAAAGTGCAAATAGTGATGGTTCCTACCTTAAGGACTTGCTGTGAAGATTAATGTAGATAATCCACGTAAAGAATTTAGCACAGTCTCAGGTATATAGTGAGAGCTCAATAAATTTTAGCAATTATTTAAAGAAACACTGCTTCAACAAGTAAAAATAACTAAAAAATAAATAGATTTTATATTAAAAATGTTAACTACATACAAAAGAGTATATATAATATATGGGAATAATTTTTTTTAAATAATAAAATGAACACTCAGGTACTCCTACCCAGCTCAAGATACAGAACATTTATAAGGAATTTTCAAGTCCTTGCAAATAATACTTTCTTTAGTTTTGTTTTAGAAATTTTAAAAAAATGAGGTTTTACTGTATCTTTTGTGATTAATCTTTTCTCAACATTTCTTTATTTAGGATTCATACTTGCTGCATTTACTCAGTTTCATGGTTGTAAGATGCTCTATTACATGAATGCACCACAACTATTTTAAAAATCCACTCTATTATTGATGAGCATTTGGACTGATTTCAGTTTTTTGCTATTACTAGTGTCAAATGACAAAAATAATACAATTTAGTAATGAGTGTGATGACTTAACTTCCAGAGACAAAGTATATGTGGTTACTGTAATCAGAATGGTTTTACCCACAGACACCTTTGGTAGCACCTTATTGATGTCCCTTGGACTGAAATAGATGGGCAGCCGTTTTGTTTGGTACCAGAGATCTAAGTCATTGACAACCATGTTCTCATCCCAATTTCCAACCTCAGCCAGCTCACAGGGCCCTGTGAATGGAAGGGAATCTAGTCAACCTGATCGAGGATCCTGCAACACTGGCACAATTATGTACTGTAAATCTGTTATTAGCCTTTCCCACAGGAATCTGTGGCTGTTTACCGGAGTTAATCCACAGTAGGCAAAGTAAAATACCCAGATTCTTCAGGACTGACTTCTCTGAATAAGTCTCTTTTACTTCTCAGAGCTCTGAGCTGATACACAACCCCAAGGACCCAAAAGGCCCTTGACTTTTATCAGTAAAAGTAGGGACTTTGGAGTTGAGGTGAAAAATGGAATTTTAACCTAAATCCACATGGCAGTTGGCCTAGGAGGTCTGCAAAGCCATACTGTGCTAATCTTTGAAAGTATGATTGAAATAGATTTAATCAGCTACTGGAAACATCCCCACGTTGGCATCCTCACCTTTGCAGTAAAGCTTTTGTGATACGAGAGGCCCAGTAGAAGTCCATAGATTTGCTTCCCCCAAATAGTATACAATAATTAACACTACATCCCTGAGGTAATTGCGAAGATCACTGCCACTATCAAATCTCGAAAGCTGCAGGGCCATTGATTCATTTCACATCAACATTAACTCATCTGTTTGGTCCATGCAGAATACAGATGAATGTGGAATAATGACAGTGGATTATTGCAATTACTACTGCAGATGTTACAGGTGTGGACTCCTTGCGGGAACAATAGCTGGTATTAGCTATTAGCTATTGATCTGGATAATGATTTCCCCCCTCTATTCTGAATAGCAAAAGAACACCAGAAGCAGTTTGCTTTCATCTGTCAGGGGTAGCACTATACTTCCATCATCTTCATTTGGAGCTATGTCAACATTCTGGGTTTTTGCAATAAACTAGTCCACAGAAACCAAAGGTGCCTCACCATTCTATAGTACAGTGTGTTAGTCCATTACATGGATGACTTATGCTGATTGGACCAGGTAAGTAGGAAGTAACAGGTACTTTAGGTGCCTTGGTAAAATACTTGCAAGCTGGAGGTGGGAGAAACACCCCATGAAAATTCAAGGTATGCCATCTTGGTGAAACTTCTAGTTGAGTGGCTTGGGAAATGTGGTTATCTCCTAAAAAAAGGAAGACAAATTGCTATACCTTATACTCTTATCACTAGGAAGCCTTGATGGGTTTCTTTGGATTTTAAAGGCAGCATACACCACATTTGAATGTGCTGTTCTGACCCAGTACAGGTGATGACCTGTAAGTTTGCCTGCTTTGAATGCGCTTAGAATAAAAGAAGCTCTGCAGCTGGTCTAGACTGCTGTGCAAGCTGTTGTGCGCTTCGAGTGTTATGACCCAGCAGAGCCAGCAGCTGGAGATGCTGTAGGGAGCTTTGAGATATGCTCTAGGACAATCAGAGTGCCTATCCTTAGGATTTGAGAGCCAAGCCATGCCCTCTTCTGAATATACTCATTCTGCATTTATGAAATAATTCTTAGCTTTCTACTGGGACCTAGAAGAGGCTGAATGCTGAAACAAATCACCATATGAACATGCAACTTAAGTAGTCCAGCATGACTTAGGTACTACCTCATCCATCGAACCATAAAACCGGATGTTCGTAGAGCACTCCATGATCACAGGGAAGAGAAAGACCATCTGAGACTGATGGTCAGCAGATGTTGAAGACTAAACTAAGTTGTGTGAGCAGCAGGCTCAAGCTCCCAGGGCACCTGTTCCTGTCATCGTCATCTCTGGCTCAACTCATACCTCTGGTCTTTTAAAGAGTTCCCTATGACTAAATGAAGAAGGAGTTCCCTATGACTAGTTATCTGGGCCTTGCTCATGGATGGTCTCACACAACATGTTAGCTCGGAAGAGACTTATTACAATGTTAAATGAACTTGTGAGAACTAACATATATAGTAGATGTTCCATAAATGTTAGTCTAGCTCAGCAATTTCCAAACTATATTCTGTAGGATGTCACTAAATAAGATACTCAAAAAGAATTTCTGGTCTAATAATTTTGAAGATTTTTGAATAGAAACTTAAAAAAAAAAACTGCAGGAATTCTCAAGGAGATAAGATACCAAGATACATTTTGAATTTCAGCATTTCCTAAACTTATTTGACCTTAAGAACCCTTCTTTGCAGAGCATTTCACAGGAATAGTGCTTTACAAAATCTACCGTGGAGATTGTGATTTTTAATAATTTAGACTTTGACAGAATGTTAGTTTTGCTAGCCAGGAATGAAAGTGTTAAATTTTTATACTAACTGACTAGAATGTAAGATATGCTCTTCCTGGTTATTCTAAAGGACTAGACTTCGTAGTTCAGAAAGAAATTTTAATAGAAAACCCTTGCCATGAGGGTAATGTAGGTGACATTACCTAAAAGGAGGTAAATCAAGTTTAGTGATGATTTTTCCATTTTGTAATAGGGATTAGGGTTATAAGGAGATCACAGCTCTGTGAATCCAATTAGGATATAATGAAATGCAGTCTTTGAGCTTCCAAACCAACTGATTTAGAAAGAGAAAAAATATGATAATAAGCATGATGTTTGCACTATGATTACACATTAGGCTATTCAGATTATTAAAATCATTCTTACTGTCAAAACTGAATGTACCTAATTTTGCATTGAAGTTCAGGGAGTCGGCAGTATATTACACTTTCTTTTGAGACACTGGTGGAAGGCATTGTAAACAAGATAAGGACATGTTAGGATAAAGAAAAAAATGAGATCTATTTACAAATGACTTTTTGTTATTAATGAGCTTTCATAATAGACCATATCAACATTATTATGTGTAGAAAGAACAACAAAAAAAATGATCGATCAAGCCAAATTTCTGAGAACTCTATTAATTTGAGAAGCCCAGGAGTGAGTCTGCCTATATCCAAGTTTAATTTTGATCCCATCCTTACTATCAAATTCAACATTTAATGTTCTGTTTGTAAGGGAAACGAGATGAAGAGGTAGTAAAGTATAAGGGGGTAGGGTTTGTTTGTTTGTTTTGCAAGCACCATATCTAGCTCTATTGCACCTATTACATAATATTGTAGACCAGCTCCTCTCAACCTGGATTTTGGGAGAGAATTAAACTGTAATGCCCTCAGGAATCCACTGTGCACAATGAATTAACTTCCCTCCTATGCCTCAAGAGCATCAAGAACACAGCTAGCTATGTCCCATCCTTGGAATCACCGAGGAAATTGTCATTCAAATAATACTCTTTAGGGCTAATTCTCTAGTGGAACCTAGTTTGATAGGGGCTGCTCTGGACTACCGATTCTAAAATACCAGTCAATGAAAGCTTAAAAAATTCCTACATATTCTGATTCAGTTGATCACGAATAGATTCAAGAGCAGGTTATAAATATTCCTGTAGGTATTTCTGATGTAACCAAGTCTAGGAACCACTGCTGCAGATATAAACATTGGTTACCAAGATGCCTTATGAAACAAGGGTTCTGTGGCCCAAAGTGCTCCTGTTCATAGTTAAAAAATAATTATCCCAAGTTTATAAAACTTATTTTAACATGGAAAACTTTTTTGCTGGATACCTGTAGCCATCTTGTGGTACTAGAGTGCCACAGAAGCACTTTGGGAAGTGAGATGCTAGAGAATAGCTGGTGGCGTCTGTGAAGGTTGACTTTAGTAGAATCTTTTCCAACTAATTTCAACCCAACCTTCTTGCTATATTACATTTAGAAATCCATCCTTTTGGGTCTTGGAAGTTTCTCAATTTCAAGAGTCCTTTGTTTTTTAAACTTACCCTACCTCACTTATTACAAAATAAATTTCAGATGGATCAAAGTTCTAAATGTTTATTTTTTAATCCTTAAAATTAAATGAAAAAAAAAGAATAATTTAAAAAATTTTTGGAGTGGAGATGGCCTTCCTACATAAGACAAAAAACCTATAAGCAATAAAGAAAGGGTTGATAAATTTATTACATAAAATTTAATACTTCTGTGCAGCAATTGTGTCTAAATATGACACATGCTCATACATGTACATATGGCTATATACTCACCATATAAAAGAGGAAAATATTTGTAATATATATGCGAGGCAAGGGATAATTTCTTTAACAGGCAAAAAACTCTTAGAATTCAGTAAGAAAATGACAGGCAACCTAAGAGAAACTATACATATGAACAGACAGTTCAGAGTACTAACTACAAATTCTCAATCTATATTTTAAAAGAGGGAGCTAAATATGGTCCCGCCAAAGGTCTTTATGCTTACTGTTTCATCTGCCTAAATCACTCTTTCCCCAGATATCTATCCTTTACATTCACACCTTCACCTATGAAGCTTCTGCTTATATGTCACTTTCTTATGAGGCATCCCCTATTCAAAATTGCACCCCTGACTGCCAGCATTTCCTATTCCCCTTCCCCACTTTACTTTTCTTCTGGTACTTACAACTATTGGCTATACTATTGTTTTTCTTATTTATTTGGTTATTGTTCATTTCTCCCCATTAGAAGGCAACGGTCATAAGCTCAGGGAACTTTGTCTCTGGTGCTTACTGCTATATCCCTCACACCAGACTGGTACCTGGAACAAAGTAGGAATTAATTATTTGTTGAATTAATGAATGAATAAAGATATTCTCAAGTCTGTTACAATAAAAGAAGTGCAAGTCAAAACAACCAGGTTTTCATTTTGACTCTGTAATGGTAACCTGCCAAAATCAAAATATATGAATCCCTCCCTTGATGCTAAAGCCTATACTGGGGTTTTATTCTTGTAATTCAAGAACCAGACTCTTCATCTTTGTCTCCAGTCCTGATTATGTAGTTCACTTTCTTTATTAATGATGTCACTGATGTCTAGTTCTTGACCCCGCCTTCTCTCTCTCAGTGTCTCCATGCATGCTTATCTGGATGACTCCAGCTGTTTTTGGTTTCCCATCTCCAGCCTTGTCCAGTGCCCCACTAACCAGAAATATAGCTCTGCACCTGCCTCTTCCATGTTCAGATGCCTCTGTGGTCTGTTCCTCGCCATAGCAGTCCAGGTCCTCCATGATCTAGTCAACTGCCCTTCAGTCTCCCCTCCGAAACATGCGCAGGCCAAGTTCCAGTCTCCTGAACATACCCAGAACTTTCTTCCTTTATAGTAGTTCGTTGTTCTTTTATGAGGTGGTCAGTCAGGTATGGCCACAAGAGGGGCACAGGAGAAGCTCAGGAAAAGCAAGTGTGTTATAATGACTGATCCTAGAGACAGAGGCACGCCACACCAGGCAGGGCCATGGGAGGAACACCAGGTTTTGGTCAGCTGGCAGATGACAGGAGCCAGAGGAAAGCCAGAACTAGAGCCTTTAAGGGGTTTCCCTGGGAAAGGCCGGGCCGGCCAGGGGAGATAGTTTAGGATTGGCTAGTTTGAATAACTTTGGCAGGCTCTATGCCTTCGTGGTGGTCCCTGGTTGCCTGGCACTTGGCCCTGAGATGATTAAAGCAGAAGAATTTTGCCTCTGCGGGTGTAGGGGCCAGAAGGAGGTAGGGCTCTGGACTGGTAAATTTGCATGTCAAAGGCCTGCTCGCAGCTGGGTCTTTTGCTATCTCTACTGGTTAGCCCCAGGAGAGGCAGTCTCTACTCAGCCAGAAAGGTTTGTAAGATGTCCAAACATCATAGTATATAGAAAATGAACAATATAAACAATATAGTAGTACTCTGTCTATGCTGTCTTCACAACCTACAATACATTTTGCCAAACATTCCCTTTTTTCCATATCTATTATTGAAACTGTATTTAGCCTTTAAGTCCCAGTTCAAATATTAGTTCCCCCTGGGAAGTTTTCTGATTTCTCCCAGCAGGAAACACTATTTCCCCGCTGTGCTCCCATAACACTTTGTAATTTTCCTTTTACATCCTGCCTTGGTAATTTGTGTACTGCGTTATTTCACTTCACAGTGTTACCCCAGAGGAATGCTGACCCCCACTAATCACCCTGCATTTGCTCCTGTTCAGTCTATGAAATGAGGAGGGAAATGGCTCCCGTCCCTCTCTGCTAACACTCTACAGATGCTAGGAGGCAGCTCCTTGGCTCTGTTGCTGTGGTAGGTACCAGTGCTATAGATCAGAGCCTCCCTCTTGCAGAACAGTCTTCAGAGTTGCTGAAAAATCAGCCATGATTTTAAACTTATGAAAAATTTCTGCATTCACTTTATTTGAACATCACAGAGGTCAGTGTGATGGTAAATCAAGGGTGGTACAGGAACTCTGTAGCTTCCACCACAGGTTAAGGCAGAGAACCAGTTTTTACACTATCCCTCACCAGGCTTGCTCTGTGATTGATCCTATGTGATTAATTCCCTTGGTCTTTCCAGAGACAGGACCTAGCAGGAAACATGTTGAGACATGGATACTATGATATTCACCTTATGTGGCCTCTTCTACCCCAGCTCTTTAGTAAGAACACTGATAGTGCTATTGACAGACTGGAAATATTAGATTTTTAAAAGACCCATGGGATGTAGACATGTACTCAAAGATGTTGGGTCTCATGCCCTTTCCTTCCAGCCCAACATTAGAGGGGCCCATAGAGGGGCCCTCCCAGAGCACACAGTGGTCTCCAGGATTGGTGGGGCTGAAACTCATTCGAATAATGCTGAATGTGGCTTGTCACTCCAGAATCTCATTCCCTAGATGTGTTCTCTTTCAGAGGCTCTCCCAGTGGTGTGCTAGTAAATGTTTTATAACTGGCTTGGGGGATAGGGGTGAGGAAGGCCCCAATTTATAGCACTTGCCATTTTCCTTGGTGTAAATGCTCACACCATGGCCAATTTCATGACTACCAATGCACAGTCACTGAATGGGGAGCTGGGAAGAGAGGCCCACACTGGGCTCTCTTTAACTGGTAGGAACTGGCTCTAGCACGTTTCTGCATTCTCTGTCTCTCTGTGAAATTGGTTCTGTCTCCAATCAGAAATGCCTCTGTGTGTCAGCTCTAGTTATGGACACTGAGTTCTCCCAGGAATCTCCCCAGCCTCCATGTAAACCTGTGGATGCACAGAGTGAGAAGTGGGAGTGCTTGTCATCATGTTGCCTATTGTGCATGTCCAATAGTGTATGCCCCAATCTCAGCCTTGGCCCACTTGAGAAATACTGTTTCACACATTGCTAGTGTTGACTAAATAAATACTGATTGCTATTAAATACTGATCCTCAAGCACCTAGCCTTGAGGATCTCAAAGTGGCTTGTGTTGAAAACCGAATTATTGGGTTGGGCAAAAAATTTGTTCGGGTCTCTCCGTAACACCTTATAAGCATATTTGCCATTTAAATAAATTGTTTAAGATAAACTTCCTTAGGGATTTCTGAGTCCTTCTGATGTCCTTTTACAAAATGCTTAAATGAGGATCTACTCTAAACAACAAGTAGAACTAGCTTTTGACCTTTTTAATAAACTAGAAGATGAACAAATTTATCTAACTGTTGGTTAGATAAATGACAAGTTGGGAGTCAATTTATTACTCTTCAACTGTGTGTGTGTGTGTTTATGTGTGTGTGACTCCCTGGTTATCCATATCTTAGTTTTCCACAGTTCAATTTATTGGGGACATGGTAACATCAAATGTGCCATTCTTCTAACCTTTCTGAAAGTTTCACTAGCTGGCTTATAATGTCGGGGGAGAAATGAACTTCTTCCCTATCGATGGGTTTGGGGCTGTTGTCTCTCTTTTGCCTATCAGAAGCTAAGAGAGTTTGAAGCTGGATGTTTTGCCTACTACTAAGAGTCATAACTGGAACTGGGGAAAAGTTAAAGTGCCGGTGTTTTTGCACTAGCACTGCTTACCATAGAGGCTTACTCAGGTTCCAGCTCAGTTCTGCCGGCATGCTTAGAATGAGGTGACGCTAAGGTTATGGTGAGTGTGGGCCAACTCCTAGGTGAGGGCTGACTGGAGCCAATCACCAGTTCTCAAAGGGCAGGTGGTAATAACTGAGCAAACTCTTATGAAGATCAGTGACATTTTTACATTTGTTTTTCTGGTAATGAAAGAAAGAGTCATTGAAGGAAACTTACAAAGTACAGGAAAACATAAAATCATGCCAAATCTCAGAAAGAGCAACAGTTAACATTATAAATAAAAAAATTAGACTGATATTGTTTGTGCATAGTTTATATGAATCTTGTCATTAATATTCTTAATGACACTATATTATTCTGTCATATGAATTACTGTAGCTGATTTAACTCTTACTATTCAACATAAGAATGATTTCACTGTGATAATAAAAAGTTAAAGAACATCCTTGTACCTAAATCTTGTCTATCTCTTGGATGATTTGATCGAGATGGAATTATAGACGTAAAATTGTTAGATAAAAAAGTAAAGACAGTTTTAAGGTTCTTGTTTTACAGACCTGAAATTGCTTTTGAAAAAGGTTTTCAAAGATTGTATTTCCATGAGATTCTCCCAAGAAAACAAGGGTGAAAGCCCTTCTTATTTTACGATATATAATATAGTATAACTAATATAATATAAATAGAATGGAATGGACCCTTGTGAAGTTCGTATCTTTTAAGCTTTATGTGCCATAAAGCTAATGCTCTGGAGAGAACAGGAAGTGTTCCTGCGTCACAATCCTGCATCACTCACCACCAGAGTGCAAGCTGCCAAATAGGAAGGAAGAAGAGGCGCCGGCAAAGTTTCTGGGGCTATGCAGATACTCAGCTAAGCTGGAGAGCTTGCTGGGTGGAGTTTCTCTGGTTATGTTCCTTTGTGCTGGAACACCAAGCATAAGGTATCTGACAAACAAGATGTAATATGACAAATAAGGTGTGGCCTTAGGTGTATTCCCGAATGAGAGGCTGTCACACCCGTCTTCTAAGTAGGTGGTAATAAGGATTAAGAGTCTAATCCTATCATTTTGCTGCTGTTTTTATTTATCTTGTAGGGTGTAATTATAGTGTTTCCTTTTTAAATGGCTCTTAATGTGTTTGGCCAAGGGGGAAAACCAAAGCTGTTGGTAAAAGTCAAGTGTTTCACTGTCTGTCTCTATTATGTTCCCTGGTTGCAGTTTCAGCAGCCCTGCCTGGGAGGACTAACTTTTTACAAATAGGTCAACAAATCTATTGATTTTGACCAACATCCCCAGATTTTGAAAAACACAATGGCCTTCCCCCTGCCTGCTCTTTCTTATTACTTGTGAAATTATTATCAAGTAATGATGCTAATAGTATTACTAATGGAAAACACTACTGCTCTTAGGTATCCTTCCTGAATATTCTACGCAGAAACAAAAATATATGTATGTATATGAACACTTAAAAACAAACCCACATGGATCCAGACTACATACATGCATACTGTTCTTAGGCCCCCTTTTTACAATATGTCCTGAACCTCTCTTTTCTTTCCTTTCCTTTTTTTTTTTAACAGCAACATAGTCTATGTATATCTCTAATGTGATTTTAAAAATTGGTCCCCTACTGATGGATATATCCTGTTTTTGATGGTTTCAATCATTGCCACACTGTAGATCCCAGGATACTTTTTGGAGTGTATGTTTATGATGAATTTATAGGTCTAAGGGTATGTGTCACAAAATAATCTTTCAATGATAAGGACAAAGCATAACAGAGAAAGAGCTTCTGGATATAAGAATAAAGAATGGGTAATATTTTAAAGAGGGTTTCACAAAAAGAACCATCTGATAAATTTTCCATTCTGCCATTTTAACTGGAGAGGCTTAAGTGCATTTGTTATTTTTTTGTTGTTGCTTCTTTTTTATCTTAGTACCCTGTGCAAACAGAGACTCCAATAATGATATTGAGATCCAAAAATGACACTTAAAAAAAAGAAGATTTGATGTACAGGAAAGAACAAGAGACCCAAGGTCATGTTACAGTTGGTCACAAATGACATTGTGATCTTGGACAAATCACCTTTTGAGATCTCAGCTTTCCTGTCTGTAAAGTGTTGGAAGATCTTTAAACTATCTTTTAGAACGGTTATATGTGATTTACTGCCACTTAGGCTTCTAGTAGTATTGTTCACGAGCAGATGCTGGTCAAGTCTGGAAGTCATGGCCCTTTGAACATGGGCTCTGTTGACGAGGAGGTAAGCCTTTGCCCAGATTAGCACTGCTGGATGCTGAGAGGCAAATAGAAGATATTTTAGGAGAACATTTTTCATGTTTTCCACATTGCCTTTGTGATTTGGCCCAAGACATATGTTCATCAGCTCCGGGAGGAATTTGAGCCAATACTCTACTTGACTTAGCCCTCAGAATCTTCCATAGTAAGAAACAATCTTAGGGATGATAGAATGTCAGTGTTGCTCCTATATTTTGAACAACTTTGGTCTTTTTCACCTTGGAGTCTGATATTCAGAAAGTATTTCACTGAATGGGTGCCTTGGTGTTAGCATAGTATTAGCATAGAAAGACTGACCATTGACATTTTCTGGATTCTCTTTCTAAATCACTCACTTAAACAAATAATTAATATTTTAAAATTCCTTAAAGACCACTGTCTTTTTAGACCACTGTGAGTAAATTAGTACTTCCATATTTTCAACTTAGTGCAATGCTAGGTAAAAAGTGAATGCTCAAGAAACAATAGTAACTATTACTATTATAGTGACAGAAGCTGAGCAACTTTGCAATAGTGAATCAAGATAAGGTTCAAGGCCTGAAAGACTTTCCAATATATCAGTAAGAGTGAAGAGAATCTAAATAGAAGACATAACTTCTTTATCTCAAATAGTATTAAAAAAAATCAGTTCCCAGAAGATTTTATTATTAGTTCTAAAGTTTACATCGAGCCCTCTCGCAGTACCCCTAAACTAGGCATTTATTTCTACTTACTTTTCATTCATCATGAGGTTTAGCAAATCTAAGGATCTGTCCCCAGCAAAACCACTCCACACTTTGGGCTTCCCCTGAAAGCCCAGGTCACCAGGGAAATTAAACCAGAAGAAAGTACATGTTCACCCTTGATGTGAGATTGTTCCTTGTAGGACCTACTGTTTGATATTGCTAAGTTCAGCTTGGATTTCTCGGAGGAGGGATAAAAACAGGGTGAAGGAAAAGGCTAGGATAGTTCAAACAGAACCAATGAGTTACTAATGAGCTTAATGAGCTTTTGGAGTTTGCTGGAATTTGGCTTCCTAAAATGAATTCCCTCAGACAGTAGACAGATGACTCACCAACTTTGGCTATCAAGGCGGGCTGAGTCATCTAAAGTCAGCTGAATCATCGGCTTTCAACTCTGTTTTTTAAGAATTGGGTCTGGTTGGATATTTCTGTCTCTTTGATTGCGAATATTAAGCATTTAAATATATGGAGAATATGATGTCCTTATTAGGAAAAACCACATAAATTTCTCATGCACAGATGGACTGCATTAGTAAAAGCAGATTAGTAATTGTTTTTAGTTCCTGATGATAAAAAAAAAAAAAAGAACAAAAACCCCCCCAAAAACCTGCTCTGAACACCTACCTTGCTACATTCTTTACTCACCAGATAAACCAAGTGATAGGTGATGAGAAACCAGATAAGGATTTAAGAGACTGATGGCTGACTCCAAAGAGCCATAAAACTGGTTCAGAGAACATCTTGAGATGTCATTTGCAGGGTTTGCTTTTAAAGTCTGAATGTTAATCTGGACCACACACACATTATAAGTAGAGAGCTTTTGGGAAAAAAGATGTTTCACAATGAGGGAATGTTTAAAGAAGTCAGCTAACATTTTCATCGGAAACACTGAGGACATTTTTGGGTGCTCAGTTCTCCTGTTGCATGTGTTTTAAGAGTTTTTTGTTTGTTTGTTTTGTGTTTTTTTAGGAGGATGTGATTTAGTGGAGGCAGCTTGGCATAAAACAAAGAATCCAGGTCAAGGAACATGAAGATTCTTGAGCCATGTGACCCAAATGAACAGCCAGGCCTTTCTAAGCCTCAGTTTCTTCATCTGATAAGTGCAAGGGTATGTTAGATTTGTGTTTCCCAAACTTGCTTGAACATGAGGATCACCTGGGGCACTTTTTAAAACTACGGATATTCCCTCGCCTCACCCAAGCCTATTGAATCTGAATCAGCAGGGTGAGGCCTGAGAATTAACATTTTAACCAGCTCCTTGGTGATTCTTATGTTTGGACAAGTTTGGCAAACACTGTATTAGTTGATCAGTAAGATATCTTTCAGCTCCAAGATCGCTCAAAGGATCTTTCAAAACACCAAACTTTTTTTTCCTCCCTCAAAACTGGGGAAGTAAGAATCAAATGTAAAACAAATCAAGGTACGTTGTAGGTAGAGAGGTGTTGGTGAGGCTGGTCTGCCACTAAACTATAATGCATAGGAAGATGTTTTGGGTACAGTCAGCATTAGATACTCATCAACTGCATGTTGTTCCTGCTCTAAATTAATGCCTCCTCTCAGGAAGAGCCTGATCGATTCATTCACCCTGGAGTTTAAATAGCTCAAGAGCCTCCTTGAATTTTCTTTCTGATATATTAATACGATCTGAAGCCAATGGAATGGAAGCATCAAGAATCTCAGCAAGCAGGGCAAGCACTGAAATCAGGCACTGACCTCACCTACTCAGAAAACTGTACTGAACTGTTTCCACATGAAGCGGGAGAGTCTGCATCAGTTCAAGCATGGTGGAATAAGACGTTACTCACCCACAAGGAAGTATAACTAGAAATCAGAACAAAATTCGTGTCTCCATTGCAGAACACAAACTCTGGATAGCCTCCTTGAGCAATTTTAATCTCTTCAGGAACCCATCAGCTAACAAGAGACGCTGGAACAAACTTGTTTAGAAGAGCAAAAGTTCATAAGTCATACATTCATTCCTTCATGTACTCAATGTTATTTATTGAGGAAATTCATTTATTCATGTATTCCACATTACTTATTGAGTTCTCCCATGCACCAGGCACTGTTCCATGTCCTCCCAATACAGCATTGAACAAGATGGGTTCCTGAGTGTAATCTAGATGTTCCAGAGCTTGTATTCTAGAAGGTGAAGGGGATCAGAATACGCTACCCCAAAATATGCCACTTAGGCATAAAGATTATTTTGTGCTGAATTAAGAAGCAGCAGATGCAGGTAAAAGCTCTCTATCCCTCCCCATCTGTCTAAAGGCAGAGTATAAAATTCCCTTTGTGAAGATGTCCCCTCCCCCCTCTCCCACACCAGGAGGAGAAAAACAGCCTTAATCACCTGAGATGGAGAAAGCGCCAAGATGAACCTGCACAAACGAACCTTTCTGAAATAATTCTTATCTTCCATTAGTTTCCCCCCTATATCTCACAATTTACTGCTCCTAAACACCTAACCCCCTTTTCCTTTGTTTTGTCATTTTCCCACAAATTTATTGTTTTGTTAAAATGGTATATAAGCCCCTGGATCTAACTGCTTCTTTGGGATTTTTACTTCATTTCTTGAGGCCCTCCATATACATATGAAATAAACCTTCTTCTCTTGTTAATCTGTCCTTTGTCAGTTTAATTTCCAGGGCCCCAGGGACAACCTAAGAGGGTAGAGGAAGAGTTTCTTTTCCCCCTCTTACAGAGAGGACACAGACAATAAATAAGTGAACAAATAAATAAGACCATTTTAGAGGATGATAAGTGTTACAATGGAAACACAACAGATAAGTGGTCTTAAAGAGTGATTGTAGGGGTGAAGTATGGAGCCTGCTCTGTAGGCCTTGCTAAGGAGATTTGGGAAGGACTATTAGACATGACTTTTACCCACCCCCAGATGAGTATATGTCTCTGTTTCTGGTGGGTGAAATAACAGAGGTCCAGAGAGAACAAAGGACTAAGGGAATGGTGAGACTAGAGCCCAGGTTCCTAGTGTTTGGAGGTAACTTTCTTCTAATAAACTTGTTCTTCTGAATGATACCCCCAATGAAGAGGTTTTATTTTTGCCTCACAGATACCTTAGATATATTTCTCTGAGGCCTTTTATATTTATTGCTTGCTGGGGTTTAAGTGCTGAAATAGGTTTAGAGATCTGGAGCAGTGTAAAGATCTCCATCCTAAGTGCTGAGGAATCTTAGCCCATTTTCAAAAGATTAAGGGACAACAGGAAGCCAATAATACTGAGGTATAGAATTTTAACCTCCCTCACCTGACAAAGACTATGAGAAAATGGTTTGTTTCCAATCAAGGAAGATCTGGAATAGTTTAATCACCAGAAATGAAAGCAGTCCCAATTCTCATCCATTTGGTTAACTAGTATGGAAGTTATTTTTTTTACCATGGACCTTTACAGTCACATTTCCATCCAGACGCCTGGCAATGCTTGAATCCTTCCACAACAAGAAAACAAAGAAACTCATTTCTTTTCAAACATAGTGACTCAGTCTACTCTGTCCTGTTTCCCATAAGCCAAGTGGATAAATGCTATGCTCAAATATGATGCTGTTTTTGAAATATTTACCAAAAAGATTTGTTGTATCAAAAGTGATTTTTCAGCATTAGTACAAGACAAGCTACCCATTCTAACAGTCCTTTGTCATCTCGTACTTCTTTTTCCTTGATACTTAGAATGTGAGATTTTATATCTGAGGCTCATGGAAATTATTACTTCTTTGGTGGTTGGTTTTGTATAGTGTAATACTTTAAGACTGTAACTTTTCTTTCTTTACCAGTCTAATTGACACACTAGTCTGAACATCTTTGAGGTTCACTTGTATACATATAAAGGAGCCATCGCCATCTGGTGTATCACAGAAGATACTACAATTAGCATGTTCTTGTCAATTCTACCAGGCCAGCCGCCAATTTTCCAGATCTTGGGAATTTTCTTCTAGATAGATGGGAAAGTTCCAATGGCCATACAAATTTAGTAGAACAAAATCTTAGTTAACTGATACTAAAGTAACTAAAATCCTTAATTAAATTATTATTATTTTGATGATTCGAAAAGAAACCACAGGGTGGTTTGTATTTAGGGGGGAAAAAAGTAACTGGCAACAAAATAACTAATAATTGAGATTTGGTTAAATGAGAAAATTCTAGAATATGTTCAGGTTATCAATAATGGCACTTAAAATGTAACATTAAGAAGAATAATTTTGATGCCCTACAAGACTTTAGCCATTAATTAGTTTCACTGCTTCTTAAGACAGAATGATTTTCATCAATCAGTTTTTAGTCATTAGGAGATAAATATTTCCTGAAGCCTTCTGAATTCTGCCTAGCACCCTTGATGACCAACACCATTGTACTTACTCAGTTCCCACCTGCTAAGTAGTACCAATCATTGCTGAAAAAATAGCTAATTGGAATCCAGTAAGATCTAATCCCACAGTTGGTCATCTTCTGCCAGGAATTTAGTATATCTGAGTAGGCTGATTTGTGAAATGGTGATAATAGTAGTGTCTATTTCTTTTTTTTTTTTTTTTTTTAAGTAGTGTCTATTTCATAGGTTAGTTAGGAAGGTTACGTGCTGAGTTCAATGAATGCTATATAACGGATGCTCAAAAAAAATGTTGCTAGTATACACACACACACACACACACACACACACACACGTCCCAAGCATTTCAAACAAGACCTACAAGCAGATGATCGTCTCACTTCAAACTCTCTTATAAACTCTCTCTAGCTAAGTGAGAGAATCAAATGCCAAACTGAATTGTATGGATGAAAAGCGTGTTCTCTGCTCTCTTAGTGCTTTCAGAATTAGAGATCATTTTGGATGCTTTATTTTGTAAAAGCCTTCCTCAAGTCTATACCCATGGATACAAATATAGGTGTCTGTGGGTGTTTTGGGGGCTAGGATTGAATGGAGGCAGGGAAATGCTGAATTCACTTAAGCAACTTGCTGTTTTGCAACTAATGATTTGTAAGTACCGGTTTGGCTTGAATTTAACCGTTTTTTTTAAAAAAAATGTAGTTTGCTGAAATTCATCCAAAAAGTTGATCTATATCAAGCTTTAGGGTAACTCTGTCATGGTTTTCTTGCTTTCTAGAAGAACTATTAATGTCATAGAGTAAATGTCAAATTTTAAACAGGAAAACAATATTCCACTTGAAGAGGCTTTGTGAATAAATAGCTATTTTAAGTCTTTCTTGGGAACGGGTTCCATAAGCAAGTGAAATTATAGAAGCAGACAAGGTTCAAAGGGAATTTTAAGCAAGTTATTTTCAGCTCTAGCTATGTTTTCCAATAAGTTAACGAACACCCAGATTATTAAGGCAAGGTGTAACTCATAAACCTTTATCATTCTAAATTTACATATATGTATGTGTGTGTATGTATTATATATATTTCAAAGGTTGTGAGATTGATAGCAAAAGCCCTGTTCTGCAAAAGGCCTCTGGCTTCTTTCCTTTCTTTTGAAATTAACCAGAAATGTGGAGCCCTGACAAGTACATTCTTTACCACTAGGGGGTGACAGCTGATAATGAATCAGCTTTTCTTAATGTGAGACAAGCTATTGGCTTTGTTCTATAGGTGTTCCAATAATGTTTCTTCTTTACTGATTGCCTGGTGATGTTCGGTTTGATGCATTTTCTTTGCTGAACATGCTCCACACCCAGTATCACACCTTTTGTCGTACACAACATGGGTCTGATGGAAGGACAGCTAGTGCTGGACAGCTTTGTAGATTTCAAATAAATGTCTGGAAAATTAGTTAACAAATAGGAATATTTATTTATTCATGCATTCATATGATAAATATTGAGAGTTCACAAGCCCTGTGACAGGCACTGGGGATACAATGGTGAACGAGAATATAACATCTGTCCTCATGGAGGTTATTGTAGGGGGAAAGATGACAAAAACCAGGTAAACAAACACATCCATAAGATAACTGTGAGCCTTAACAAGACCTATAAAGGAAAGCAACGTAAGGGTGAGATACAGACTAACTGGAGTTAAAGAAGAGATACCACATTAGATCAAGTATTACTTTATCTAAGGCTTTGCTATTCTCACATAACCAGCAGATTTCAGAGACACATCATGCCCTACTTTGGTTGTTTCCCACTTGCATATATTCTGGCAAAATTCTCATAACTCAGCATTTTGGTGCCTTGGAAGCTTGAAGTATCACTGATGGTTGATCTCTAGCACTATCAGTACATCTTTCCCAGATACTTAGAAAGCTTCCTTAGGAGAGTCATCAAATGGAAACAATATGCCTGTCTCCTTTCTATTCTGCATTACAGAATGGAAACTTCTGTAACTGACTAGCTTGCATCCATTCTGTCTAAATAGCTGGAACACTTCTTAAGAAATATCACACACACACACACACACACAGATATACACGTTTCACACAAAAGATATTGTTAATGTAAAGTTAAAGTCATTTAGCATGGAAAGTGAGATAATTGTCCTAATGTTGATATAAATATTGGTAAGAATATCACCTTACTGCTATTGATATTTTTGCACATGTTTTCTAGTCATTACAGACCATCTAGTGTCATTTCCTATTTTGAAATTTCTTTTCTTACTTGAAAGGCCTTCCCCCTTTATTCGCTATCAATTTAAGTCTACCTCATCTTTCACCTTCTAATGAGTCTGTATCTGTCTCTCTCTTTAAATATCCCTGCATACCACGTGTATTCCTTCCTTTTGTTTATTCCAGAAGCACTAATGTAATTGAGCAATTGATTAAATAATGTATTCTTAGGATTATTATAATGATTATAATAATAATTATTATATTATTATAATCATTATTTTCAATCATTCTATGTTGAAAAAAAAATGTTGATCCCTTCCTTTGCCAGCCTCCTTTGCAGCTAGGAATGAGACATGTGACCCAGTTCTAGCCAATGAGATGTAAGGGGAAATATACTGGTACCCTACGAAAAAGATATATTCTCCATGTCAAAAGGGAAAAGATATATGTGGAGGCTCTCTTGTGGCCTTGGCTCTTCTACTGCCCTTCCTTTGGATGAGGTTATGAAGGATGTAATATCTGGATTTGCAGAACCATCTTGTGAACAAAATGGGAAGCCCAAGAGACTCTTGGAGTTGCCAACCCAGTGCTCTTAACAATGTGGAGCTGCTGAACTAGGTCTGGAATGACCATCCTCCAGCTTCTTATTATATAATTTAATTTAATGCCTTTATTATTTACATCATTATTAATTTGGTATACTGTTCCTGGGAGCCAAAGGGACTCTAACCAACACAGTACGAATACTAAAATCCCTCAGAAACATCATCTCACTTTTAATTTTGATACTCCTGAGAACTTGGTCCAGTGCGTAATACAAAGAGGTAGCTAAATAAATACATGCAATCTACATGTTTTTTTCTTTGTTTTCTCACCACTTTCTCCCCCACCAAAGAACTTCTTGAAAATTAATTGCAGATTCTTATTTAAAAGACTGCTGAATTGGAATAAGGAACTTTCCCTACATGGGTCTGTTACAGAAGATGCATATATGTCATGATGTAGCTTATGTTCACTTTGCCATGGCAAATTTCAATGATTGTGAACTTCATAAATGCATGCTCCTAGAGGGCAGAGGTCTTTCTTTTTCATCTTTATATATACCAGTGCCAGCCCTGTGCCTTGCAGAGAGTGTATGGACAATGGGTGAGTAAGTTGGGGAAGAGAGGAGGAAAGAAAATTAGAAGCAGGAAAATGCATTTGGCTACTTGAAGAGTATGAGATAGATAACTGTAAATTCATTGAACCAGAAATATTGCCTTATTCATCTTTGCATCTTCTACACTAGTATCTCTGAAAGTATAGTCTAATTATTCAGAACCGACTGGAGCTTTGCTAGAATTCACATTCCTGGGCCCCACTCCAGAACTCGAGAGAGAAAAATCTCTGAAGGTAGATCCAGGAATCCGTGATTTTGCTCACTTGCAAATCATTGCTCTAGTGCCTAGCAAGGTATTTTGTATATGCTAGACATTCAGTAAATAATAGAATGAATAAATGAATGATGTAAAGATAGAACAATCTCTCAAACTCAGATATAGTCTCTAAAGTCATTCTTTTAAAACCTAATATCTATTTGATGAGGCAGAATATTTCATTTAAAAAGTAGAAAAGTCCCTTTTGCAAGTGGGCAAAATACCTTTACAACCAACATGACAAACTATTAAATGATACACTTGGTCTCAAATATAAATAACTTCAAAGCAAGAATAAGATTTCTTTTAAAATACTTGGGGAACTTCCCTGGTGGTGCAGTGGTTAAGAATCTGCCTGCCAGTGCAGGGGACACGGGTTCAAGCCCTGGTCCAGGAAGATCCCACATGCCGCGGAGCAACTAAGCCCGTGCACCACAACTACTGAGCCTGCACTCTAGACCCCGCAAGCCACCACTACTGAGCCTGCGAGCCACAACTACTGAGCCCATGCGCCACAGCTACTGAAGCCCGCATGCCTAGAGCCCGTGCTCTGCAACAAGAGAAGCCACCTCAGTGAGAAGCCTGCGCACTGCAGTGATGAGTAACCCCTATTCATCACAACTAGAGAAAGCCCACACGCAGCAATGAAGACCCAATGCAGACAAAAATAAATAAAATTAAAAAAATAAAATACTTGGGCACTTAGAAATGAAGTCAAAACATTCTAGGTCCCCAACCCCTTAAATATTCCTGTCTACTTCTCTGACACTTTCCCCCATGTACTCCTCCTCAGAACCTGGGCGTAACTTGATTTGGCACTGGTTCATTGAAGAATGAGCTCATTTTCTAGACAGGGGTAGAATATGTCTATAGAGAACAAAATGGTAAGCACAGATTCCTCTTCGAAGTGTAATCTGGCTGTTCCCACCTCTTCAACCCAAGTGGAAAGCTGAATCATCTCCATGACAGACACAGCCCCAATTCTTTCAAAGCTATGGTTACAGAGATTTGTGCTTTCCTGCTTTGCTGAAATAGGGAAATAGGGTTATGCTACATATGATCTATCCTGGGATAACCAGATCAACTGTATAAAGAGGCACCATCTGGATTCTTTCTATGCAGGAAGTGAGAAAGCTCTTGCTTGAATAGCTGATGTTGGGGAATCTGTTTTAACAGTGTGTGGTTTCAAAGAAGTGAGGAAGCATCTGTTTGGAGGGAGTGAAGAGATCTTCTTTAGCCAAGTAGTTTGCACAACAAATTGGATGATCTAACCCCACCCTAGCTATCCAAACTTATCTCTCTCCTTTTAACAGAGTCAAGCCAGTTTTTTCTCCTTGGCGCAACATCCCATGTTCCTTACAATCTCCATGGTCTTGGCCAAGATCTTTTGCCCCAGCTGGAATACCTTACTTTCTTACACTCGTCTTCCTAATAATAAGGAGGCTAAAGCTCCTAATAATCTAGTGGTAACTATATGGTAACTATGTGGTAACTACATACATTGTTTCCTTTAATCCTCACAACAACTCCAAGAAATAGGTACTATAATTATCTTCATTTTATAGGTAAGTAATGGATAATCAAAGAGATAAAATTACTTGGCTAAGGTCATCCAGACAGTATGTTTGCAGAACTGAGATTCATATCCAAGGATGTTTGATTCTAAAGTCCATGCTTGGAACCATTATGCACTCATTGGAATTGTTTTTGCACCTCCAAGTCCACGGTCCATGAAGCCCTCTATCTATCTATTTATTTATTTATTTGCCACAGTGTGTGGCATGTGGGAACTTAGTTCCCCAAGCAGGGATTGAACCTGCGCCCCCTGCAGCGGAAGCATGGAATCTTAACCACTGGACCACCAGGGAAGTCCTGAAGCCCTCTTTTTAAAACTGATTATTATTTAAACCATACATATTGGTACTTTAAATAACAAAATCATAGAGTGTCAGAGAAATGACTTCACAGGCCATCTTGATCACCTCTCTTCTTTTATAGACAAGAAAATTGAGGCTCAGAAAGAGGCTGTTCCTGTCAGAGGTCTCACAGAACTCAGTCATGCACATAGGGCAGAACTTTGATGATTCTGGGGCCCCTTCCTAGAGTTTCTGATTCAGTAGGTCAAGTGCAAGGGCCCGGGAATATGTGTTCTAAAAATAGCTCCATGGGGCTTCCCTGGTGGCGCAGGGGTTAAGAATCCGCCTGCCAATGCAGGGGACATGGGTTCGAGCCTTGGTGCGGGAAGATCCCACATGCCATGAAGCAACTAAGCCCGTGCGCCACAACTACTGAGCCTGCGCTCTAGAGCCCGCAAGCCATAACTACTGAGCCCGCATGCCACAACTACTGAAGCCCGCGCGCCTAGAGCCCGTGCTCCACAACAAGCGACGCCACGGCAATGAGAAGCCTGTGCACCACAACAAACAGTAGCCCCTGCTCGCTGCAACTAGAGAAAGCCCGCATGCAGCAACGAAGACCCAATGCAACCAAAAATAAACAAACAAATAAATAAATTTATTTAAAAAAATAGCTCCATGATTGGGTCCAATCATCAGGCAAAGTTGGGAATCACGAATATTCTATATCACTTGGTGTTTCATCTGTGTTTAATGTTTCATCTATTTCATCTGTTTGTCTTATCTCTCAAATATTACTCTTTGGAAACCTTGTTATATACTTCAGTATTCCTTACAGTGTCTAGCTAGGAAGGAGCTAGACATATTTTAAGTGCCTAGCAAATGCTTGTGAAGCAAAATGAAGAAAGTTTTAGATACTGAATATTTCATTAGGAGGTGGCAGGGAAATGAATTATGGCAATTAGGTTCAAGGCCATGTAGAGCAAACATTCCAGGTGGGAGGCAAAATAGGTGATAATTATAAAATGTGGCTTGTTTCATTTGCTTCAGCTCATAATGACTTGGAAGCCTAGTTGCACAAAGATTTCGGATAGCAGAGTCCTGACTTTCTTTTGTCTTCCTAAGCTGGGTAGACATGCTGAGTAAATGTGATCCCCAGATGCTCAGGACATGTCTTGTTCTGCTCTGAACACATGGAACCAAGCCCTGGTGACACTCTTGCCTTGGAGTGGCAGAGCCTTATATGGAAGCAGAGTGCACTTTTCACTTTACTGGGGGATCTTTAAATAGCAGGGAACAGCAACTCAAAGCTTTTCAAAGAGCTACTTAAAGTTATTTTTCTCCATGACAACAGCCTGCCAATAAGGATAGAATTTAAAGAGCTAGTACCCCAAGAAGAAAGAGAAAAGGAAAATTTCCCTGCCAAAATGAATGCTCAGAGATGAACCACAGCCGGAGTGTAAATTCTATACATTGACTCACAACTATAGAACAGATGAGATGAGCAATCAAATTGCATTCTTTAATTATCTGTGTGCAAAATCAGAAGGATATTTAAAGGTGTTCACTTGGTGGTAGATGGGGTGGAGGGAGATACTGGCGTATGCTATGATTTCTTGTGCTGAAATGATGGATTCTTTCTTTTATTATTTTTTTTATTACCCTTAAAGATTCAGAGGATTGATTTTGTTTTGGGCTCCTAAAGATCAACTTCTAAATAATCCTCCTAGACTTCTTGTGCCTTAACCTTGCAAAAACACCTTTTTCTCTGCCTCACGTAATATGACTCCCAGGACAGGCTGTAGTGGACTCAACTCCTGATTCCCTATTTTCTATCAAATGAAAATATTCAGATGCTTTCTCAGGGAACGCCCACAGTGTTGTTGTTGTTGTTGTTTAAAATTAAGATTTTACATTTTTAGAGCAGATTTAAGTTCACAAAGTGAGGAAAAGGTACAAAAATTTCTCATATACCCCCTGCCCCTACACATGCCTCCTCATTATTAAAATCTTCCACCAGTGTGGTATATTTATTATAATTGATGAGTCTTCACTGACACATCACAATCACCCAAGGTCCATAGTTTACATTATGGTTCACTCTTGGTGTTGTTCATGCTATGGGGTTGGACAAATGTATAATGACATGTATCCATCATTACGGTATCATACACAGTATTTTCACTGCTCCAAAAATCCTCTGTGATCCACCTATTCATCCCTTCCCCAATCTCTCAACCCCTGGAAACCAGTGATCTTTTTACTGTCTCCATGGTTTTGCCTTTTCCAGAAAGTCACATAGTTGAAAATCACACAGCATGTGATTGGTTCCTATCACTTAGTAATATGCAGTTAAGGTGCCTCCATGTCTTTTCATGGCTTGATAGCTTTTATTTCCTTTTTGGTGTTGAATAATATTCCATTGTCTAGATGTACCAGTTTATTTATCCACTCACCTACTGAAGGACATCTTGATTGCTTCCAGGTTTTGGCAACTATAAATAAAACTGCTATAAACATTCATGTGTGGACATAAGTTTTCAACTCCTTTGGGTAAATACCAAGGAGGATGATTGCTGGATCTGCTGGATCATATGGAAAGGTATGTTCAGTTTTGTAAGAAACTTTCCAACTGTCTCTCAAAGTGACTGCATTATCCTGCACTGCCATCAGCAATGAATGAGGGCTCCTGTTGTCCACATCCTCACCAGCATTTGGCGTGGTCAGTGTTTTGGATTTCCGGCCATTGTAATAGGTGTGTAGTGGTATCTCATCGTTGTTTTAATTTTCATTTTCCTGATGACATACGATGTGGAGCATCTTTTCATATGCTTATTTGCATCTGTATAGCTTTTTTGGTGAGGTGTCTGTTAAGGTCTTTGGTCCATTTTTTAATTGGGTTATTAGTTTTCTTACTGTTGAGTCACATTGAGTTTTTATTTCTCTGTTCTCAGAGGACATCTTAATCCCCCAGGTTGGGGGGATTTATAAGATTTATCTTCTACTCCTAACTGTCCCCGAGAATAGGGTACACTTTCCCCGATAACCTTCTTAGCCTCCACCCTCAACCAAGTCCTAGACCAACTCAGCGCATTAGCTTTAGAAATGATCAGTCCCAGAGTAGTACAGACTCATTTTCTATCTGATATAGGGATACCCTCTCCAGTGTTCCCTACAAGTGCTCATCTGGACCTAGGACTCCCTCTAGCTTGACAGTGGCAAGTTTCACCACTGACCAGTGCCAGGGATTACCATTCATTTAACAGATATTATTGGATGCACTTTATATGTCAAGCTCTGAGCTGGGCACTGGAACAGTGAATCAATCAGACAATTATCAACTTCTTCCTTAAGGGTTAAAAGTGGCTTTCCTATAATGACCAGCTCTAATTCTGCCCACTGAAACTATATAATCAGCTATTGTATTCCTTTGGAAATTTAAAGACAATCAGACCCCCCAAAGCACATTGGCATTCTGGTCACCCCTTCCTTTGTATGTGCTCCCATTGGTCAATGACCCATTCAAAGGAGACTGCTCACATTTCACCTTACTTCCTGGGCTCTTCTGCCTGTGTTGGATGGTTAGGGCTTCTTACAGTTGCCCACATCTGTGGAGTTACATTGCTTGACATGTTTCTAGACTCTAGAGGTGCAAACTTGCATATGTATATGTCCCTTGGGGAGAAGGAGCTAAAAACATTAGCTTCAACCTGGGAAGTTGTTTTTCTTCTTCTGCTTTTTAACCAGAAAAATAAATGCGATTGTTGCTTTGAAAACTGAAATGCTAGCTTTTAAACAACTTGCAAATAACAGAGTTCAAGATTTCAAGGGGAAAACAGGCTCCATAAAAATTCTGTGACAGGAACCCCTACATTGTCCTTTTAGTTGGTAAACTGAGAATAAATGGTAACCAGAAAGTAATCGCCTCTAACTGCATTTCACTGAGAACTAATGTCCTTCTGACCAGTAAATGTTAACTTAGCCCCCAGGTACAGCTTGACTTTGAGGGAAGGGGCCCATGAATTTGGGGCCAGGCTGTTACCCCAAAGCACAGTCACTGCCAGCCCTGACAAGGGCTTGCAGCTGGTATTACCAAGGATCAGGCAATTCTTCTGCTCTTAGACTTGGCTTCTTTTAGGGCTGAAAGCATCAGACTAACTCCAGGAAGAGCTGACCATTTCTCTTACTTCAGATTCAGAAGGAATGATTTGTTCTCCTGACTGATTGTTTTCTGCTCGCACTTCCCACCTTGTTCTGCTCCCAGGATGTGCCCCCTGACTTCATCTGCCCTGCTCCTGGTCCAGGAGGCTGGCCTCTGCAGGTGCATCTCCTGGCTTGCCAGCTGGCTTCCAGTTCCATTTAGCCAATGAGAGGCCCAGGTGAGAGGGTGGGAAGGGAGAGAGGTCAGTGTATATCTTCCAAGCCCTGTGCTTCTGCAGCATGTCTCTAGAACCCAATTAATTCAAACTACAGCTCCTGCCAAGCAGCCCCTAATCTAGGGTTCCAGTTCTTGTTTGGCTCTAGGAACTCTACCTTCTGCCCTGGGCCTTGTTGGTAATGGCCTCCTATCATTAAACCTCTGGGTGCCTCAACCAAACTAACTTTTCCTTAATACTGCCTTCATCTCTGTCCTGTCTTTATACCCTCTTCATTAAAATCATCTGGAATAAATTCTTTCCTGCCTGGGCCCTGACAGATAAACCTCTGCATGTTCCGTTCTCCTCTGTAGGGCATGGAGCATCATGCCATCAGCACCAGGGAAGCCTTCTTATCTCCTTTAGGCAGGTACAGTCTCCAGTCCCAGGACCAGAGGTTAGGCAATCTCAAGCTGGCAGCTCAGGAGATTTCTGAACCCCACCTATTAAATGAAACTCTTCTGGGGGTGGGGCCCTATAATTTCTCCTTTTAAAAAAGACCCATGGAACAGAATGGCAAAATAGTGATAATTGTTCAAGTTGGGTGATGGGCACCTGGGGTTCATTATGCCATTTTCTCTACTTCTGTGTATTTTCATAAAAAAGAATTAGGTATGTAAGGTTCTAAGTTGAGAACCAGTGATTCAAAGTAGAGATCTGAAATTTGGTTGCTAATCTCATTATTCCCTGTTTCCATTAGCCTTCATCACACCACGGTAGGGTCTCCATCTGTGTAAACAACTGAGATGAGACAAAGAGATCCAGCATCTTCCATTTACTGTAGTCCTAGGTACCAGAGACCCAGGACCTCCAGTCCCTACCACACAGATTCCTTTATAGATTGGGGTTGAGCAGATCTGGCCAAATCCCTTGGTGATTCCCAAACAGTTCCCACTCACACAGACATAGTTTGTGACCTTTAGCCAAATTCTGTAAGTATGGAATTAGAGAGTCCAAGTCACTACACTCTGGTGTGGCTCTCTCCTCTGTCCCTTCTTCTGAGAAATTCCTCAGAAGCCCCACAGTTCTATTTGACCCGTACCAGAAAAGGACCCAGACTTTTGAGGAAAAAATTCAGGTTTTTAGGCTCTGTTCCTGTGTGATCTTGGGCAAGACACCTACCTTTTCAATTTCTTTGATTTCTCTGATTTCATAGCATAGTAGTTAAAAGCACATCTCTGGGTTTGAATCATAGTTCTGCCACTTCCTGGCCATGTGACTCAGGGCAAGTTGCTTTACTTCTGTATGCCTCAAGTTTTTCATCTGTAGAATGGAAATACCAATGGAAACCACATCATTGGGTTGTTGGGGAGATAAAATGAGCTATCTGAGCTATCACATGTAAAGGGAGTAAGTAGCACGGTGCCTGGTGTACAGTAAGTTCTAAGTAAGTGCTAGCTGATGCTGTATCATTAGTGCTAATTACATTTATATTTGTAACTTTGGAGGACTAGGCAGAAGGAAACATAGCAACAGTTTCAGATAGAGAGTTTCCAGGGGTTTTAAAAAATCACAATAAAATTTGAGAGCTACCATTGTAGATCTTGTAAATATTAACGGCTATAAAATCTGGAGTTAAAAAAGATCCATTCGAACAAGCCAGGGTGGCTGACTCCCTAGTTCCTAGTCATTTTGTATAGTTCTGGGCTTCAGCACCTGCCTGGGTAGAAGGCCTGGCTGGATCTGGAACTGAGCTTCCCCTGCTCTGGCCTGGACTGACACAACGGCCCAAGTTACAGGGTTTGATGGGTGGGAGGTGGTAGTGAAGGGAAGAGCAGAGAAGCATTGAGAATGCTCCTAAATCAAACAGAAAAGCCAAAATGCCTAGGTGGCCTTGGCTCCTGTATGTCCATTCTCAGCCAACTCGAGGACACACGGCTTCATTTAGTAAATCTGACCTCATGTTCATGTCAATTAAAAACTATGCAAATGTGTTTTGAATTTTCTAGGCAAGCGTGTATTACCTCCTAATGCTGACCATTAAAATTCCTGATAAAATCCAATCTCCAAAAGTTGGACAGCAAGAGAGAGAGAGAGAAAAAATCTAGCCCTTTTAATAATTAAGCACAAAAAATATAGTAGTGTATAATTATACCCTAAAGAACAACTCCTGAAGTCCTCCCTTAACTGGGAGGAAAAGGCTAGCCAGCCCCTTTTCCTCACCGAATCCTCACCTTTTCCTAATCTAACCTAACCTAGACAACACCTGTAGTCTCCAGCTTAAGAACACTTGTTTCAATGTTTTGTTTTGTTTTGTTTTTTCCAGTGTAGATCTGGGCTTTATAGAAGCCAGATACTGAATGACATAAACTGATTCATTCTGAAATCAATGTCTAACAAAAGGTTGAAAGCTAGCCTTTCCTTAGACAAGTATGTCTTTACTGTGAAATACCAGTCACTTACACTCTCTGGCATATTCTGCTAATTTTTCCCACTTCTTGTGGCATGTGTTTAAAAGTCACTAGCTAAGAAAAGCCAGATATTCTACGGCTAGTTTTGATTTGTGAATGGCAAGGAAACATACAGTTATAGTGCAAGGACTCAATTATAACACATCACCACCTCTGTTGTCCTGACTGGGGAGTCACATCGGGGTGACTGCCTGCCTTTTGATACGTTCTGATAGCCATGTCTGTGCCATCCCCTTTCTTTGGGGGGAATGACTTTTCTTTCCAAGTTCTCATCTCTCCACTCCCTGCTCTATCATGTGTCCTGGACAGAAGCTGTGTAACAAAGCCTTGCTGGCCACAGTGGATGGTTTAATGGTAGGCAGCTGCGCTAAACTAAGTAGCCAGTGCCTCACACCTCACTTTGGGTCAGGGACCCAAGCTGGTCTCACCAGAGTCCTTCCTCAGGATTTATTCCCCCTGCTCCTAACACATTATTATGAAAATTCTCAAACATACAACAAAGCTAAAAGAATTTTACAGTGAATACCCACCACCTAAACTCTACCATTAACATTTTACTACATCTGAATTATCACCTATCTATCCATCTATCCAGCTATTAATTCAAATTATTTTTGGTGCATTTCAAAGTAGGTTGTAGCTCTTAGTATACTTCTAAGTATTTCAGAAAGTATTAAGTAAGGTTCAATATTGGTTTATGGGTTTTTTTTTATATAAAAATCACATACAATAAAATGTTCATATGTTGTACATTTGCAGCACTTTGACAAATGTATACACTCAGGATTTATTTTCATCAGAAGTGGAGAGAAAGCTTCTTTCCTCTTTGGAAAGTGAGGCTCAAAGATGTGAGCCTAGAGTGGGGCAGTTATTACTCCAGCTTCAGATTCTTAAAGCCAGCTGGGGGAAGCTGACATACCAATATGGAGGCAGAGCTAAGAGATAAAAACAACTGTGAAAGTATTGTAGTCATTTCTGCCTTTTTTTTTTTTTTTTTTGCAGTTTGGTTACATGAGCTGATAAATTCTTTTATTTGCCTAAACTATTTTGAGTTGTTTTTCTTTTACTTGCATCTAGTCCTGACAATATATGTAAACTGTCCCCTTTAATTTTAAACAAGGTTTTATGTGTCTCCTGCAGGTATCAGGACCAAGTTGGGAGAGATTAAGAAAGTATAAAGTTTCTTAAAAATCTAAGAGACTGTGGTTCTAGTAAATTGAAAGTGTTGGCCTTAGCTAGGTTCTAGTTGTTGATCCCTTGTTTGTGGTATCAAGGGACAGTTTTGCACAGGCGCTAGCAACTTTATTCAAAGCAGAATCATTAACAAATAAAAAAAAGCAAAAGCATGACGTGTAACCTTGATATCAAAAATATAGTTATCGATATTAGAAGCAGGGCCCTAGTGAACTTGCTAATTATTCTTTCTAACTTTGAACATTACCCAGTTTTTGTGGCTTTAGCTAAATAATCACAGAAACAGAAACAGTGTGTTTTCACTGTTAGAGGTGGAATAGGTTGCAAAATGCCAAAATGGGTCCAATCTGGAAAATGTTGAGTCCATGTGCGAGAGAAGGGAAAAGAGAGGAAGACTCTCAATCATCCGAGGGGGAGTAAAGGAAGTATTTTATTGCCCAAGAGAAATTTCTTTTCTGGGTGTTTTGTTGTTGTTGTTGTTCTAACATATGATACTATTTATCAGTTGTGTTATTTTGGTATTTTATGGTCAGAATTGATTTCTTTTTCTCTATTTGTCTCAAACTAAGTACAAAGTTTTTCCTTGGTGATTTCTATAAAAGTTAGGAGAGTGGTTACTTTTGGGGAAGGGAAGGGCTTGTGAAAAGAAAGGGACTTGTGGAGGGTTTTCAGAATATGTATCCAAGTTCTGTTCTCTTGACCTGAATGATGTTTACAAGTGTGCTCACCCTACATTAAGCTATGCATTTGTTCTGTGGGGTTTCTGGTTTTGTGTTTTATATTTTACAATAAATGTCTTAAAATCTGAAGTGAATACGTAAAGATGTTAAGATTTGATAAAGCTCTAAGGTGGGTATACTATTAGTGCTTATTTCATTATATTCATTATTATTCTGTATCATCAGAATATTTCATAATTTAAAAAATTTACTCCTTAACCTCCAACACCACTTTGAAAGGACACAATTCTTACATTTCTGAGGCCTGTTGAAAGTGACAGTGACAGTCATCCCAAAACTGTCACTAGCACCTTCTTCCTTTGCACTGTCCCCTCAAATTAGCTCTTCAAGTTCCTCAGCTCTTTTGTGTGAATCTTAGCCTGATGCATTTTATGTAGAACATCTGACCTTTCCTATATATTTTTACAAGTGCATATTAGATTTTATCTGACCAGATCTACACATTGCCAAAGTGAATGAGAATAGTTAAAGCAATTATTTGGGAAATTTATGTTAAAGCTTTCTTATTCAGATAATTCAAAGAGAAGCAGAGAAAATAGCGTAGTGGTGATTGTCCTGCTTCATGTAATTATTTCCGCAGTTCCTCATTTTGTTTGGTTATTGAGGTTCTTTTCTCTTTTTAAAGACAATTTTTTTTTAGAGCAGTTTTAGGCTCATAGCAATATTGAGGGGACGGAAGAGAGATTTCCTGTATATTTCTTATTCCCACACATGCATAGCCTTCCCCATTACCAACATCACTCACCAGCGTAGTACATTTGTTGCCATGGATGAACCTACATTGACACATCAGAATCACCCCCAATCCATAGTTTACATTATGGTTCACTTCTGGTGAGGTACATGCTGTGGGGTTGGACAGATGTATAATGACATGTGTCCATCATTATGGTATCATACACGGTATTTTCACTGCCCCCCAAATCCTCTGTGCTCCATCTATTCATCCCTCCCTCCACCTTCCTCAACCCCTGGCAATCACTGATCTTTTTACTGTCTCCATAGCTTTGCCTTTTCCAGAATGTCACATAGTTGGAATCACACAGTAGGCAGCCTTTTCAGATTGGTTCCTATCACTTAGTAATATGCATTTAAGGTTCCTCCATGTCTTTTCACAGCTTTATAGCTTATTTCTTTTTTAGTGTTGAATGATATTCTACTGTCTGGGTGTACCACAGTTTATTTATCATTCACCTACTGAAGGACATCCTGGTTGCTTCCAAGTTTTGGCAGCTATGAATAAAGCTGCTATAAACATCTGTGTGCAAATTTTTGTGCGGCTTTCAGGGTGAAGACAAGATGATGATGATGATGATTCAACTCCTCTGGGTAGGGAGTTGCAGCTGCTGAATCTGCTGGATCATATAGTAAGAGTATGTTCAGTGTTGTAAGAAACTGCCAAACTGTCTTCCAAAGTGACTGCACTATTCTGCACCGCCATGAACAATGAGTGAGAGTTCCTGTTGCTCCACATCTTTTCAACATTTGGTGTTGTCGGTGTTCTTGATTTTGGCCATTATAGTAGGTGTGTAGTGGTATCGTATTTTGGTTTTTTTCTTTTCTATTGCGGTTTATTACAGGATATTGAATATAGTTCCCTGTGCTATACTTTGGACTTTGTTGTTTACCCTTATTGTTGTTTTAATTGAGGTTCTTAAGAGCATTCTGATATAAGCAGGTAATTGGTGATAGCAACAGTTAATAATGTTTAAGCACTTGATATGTGCCAGGCATGTGCAAAGCACTTTACCGTATCAGCTGATTTAATAATTCCACAACTCTGTGAAATAAGTACTATTATTGTTTCTAATTAAAGAAAAAGGAAGACGGAGGCTTGTGAGGGCTCAGTTAGTATGAAACAGCAGGGCTGACTTCATGGACACGAGACCTGGGCAGTCAGTCGCACAGGGCCCTGTGATCAGCTTTGTATTTGCTTTAATGCTCTGAGGTCACTGTCTTGAAATTCTTAATAATTTTACACAAGGGGACCTGCGTTTTCATTTTATACTGGGCCTGGCAAATTATGCCCTGTGGGGTAGAGCTGGGCATTTGACCCCAGAGGCTGTGCTGTTAAGCACTCTTCTATTCCGCTGCTTATCCCCCTCTAAACGAAGCTAGGAGAAGGAAAAACAAAGAAACAAAGCAGACAAACAAAAAACCAAAAACACCCCAAAGGAAGAAAGAAATGAACAAATAAAAAAACTAGTAACTGACGTGGCATGTGCATATAACTAAAGATAGTAAGAAACTAATCTGGGAAGAATAATTTTAAAATGTGTGACTCGTACTTAAATGAACATTTCCTGGATATTATTCTTGGTAAATGAAATTAATATTTGAGACTTGTTCTACCTTAGGAAATGCATACACTCGCATGACGTTAAGTTCATTTTTCTATGTTCATCATATGTCTAAAGGCAAGAAATTTTTTCTGAAACAAACTTAATTTGGGGGAACAAGAGGGGTGAACTCAGCAAATCTGAGAAAAATCTGTCAATTTGCTCATTGTTTTTCCCAACTGAGGACAGCTTCTCATTGCCCAGCTTTCAGGCTTATAATCTTAAGCCTGTGCCAAATGAAGCTTAGGTACAGAAAGCACCTGGAAAATAACGGCTACACATTGGGGAAAGCTACACTGTGAGTGTCTTCCATCCATGTAAGATAATGGGGAGGGGTTTGGTCACTTCTTTTTCCTGTGATCACTTTATTTCCTGCTTGTTCTGATTGGGGTCTTGAAACTCCCTTTTCCCTCTGATTGCTGTGATGGCTATGTTTTCCATCTTGTGATTTTTGCCCTTGTTTTGCTTGTGATCTCCGTCTGTGCTTGTCTCTTCACTGGAGTTGCTCAATTTGAGTTACTAGTTAATAGCTTGTCTAATTTAGCCTCAAGGGTCCTCATCGCTTGGCAGTGAGATGAAGCTTGGCTCCTACTTCTCCCTGGTACGACTTGTTCAGTGGAGGACAAGGGTGAGGACTGGTGGCAGCAAAGAGGTGGAAGCTGGTCCAGAGGCTCCAGTCTTCATTCCCTGTGACCTGCTGAGGCATTTACTGCCTGTCCCTGGAGAGCTTTGAGGCTTAGATGCCTCAGGAGTTCTAAATCTTACAGCTTAGTGTTACTTCTTAATCAGAAAATGGCATCACAGGAGAAAGAGCTTTTCTGACTGCACAGGGGCCTGGCTAGGGTTCATGTATTGTTACTGACATTCCCCTTCTTGCCCCATCCAGTTCAACAATGCGCATCACTGTTTCCAAAAGGGTTTCCTCCTGTGTCAGGTGAGCACTTGTACAGGCAGGTCTGAAACAATATCCAGCTAAGGGTTCAGCCTTCTCACAGCTGGAATGCAGTTCCCAACAACCAACATTCCAAACTGAAGGATTGTCATGATAACTAATGTTTTGTTCATTCTGGATTAAGGATGGATTCCTAAATAATAAAAATAATACCTACTCCCAGCCCCAAGGTTTGCTTATATGTTCCTCACCATACACCTGTTAGGTAGGGAGGGTAAGAACCACTATTATTCCTATTTTGCTAGTGCAGAAACTGAGTTTCAGGAAAGCTGTGATTTGCCCAAGATCTAATAAGTCAGCTTAGATCTTTCTATGCCAAGAACAGAATTTCTCCCTTACTGCATCACATCACTTCTATCATTAAACAAATTCAGAGTAGAAAGAAGGAAGTCATTTGAGAAAGCTGCATGTAGCTTTCAGGGTGAAGGTAGGATGATGATGATGATGATCTGTGATTTTAGCATGTGGACCTAAATTGTCATCCTATTCGGTGATGGTCAGGTATAGTCTGGGCTGACTGGAGGGTCATCTTTGCATCAGGGACCAAAGAACTTGACGGGAAGGAAAAATGCTGACCCTCCTGCCTACACCCCCAGGAAAATTAATCACCCTCAGAATAATGACCTCAAATTTTATGGTTAACTAAAGAGCAAATCGTGTTCTCTAGACTCTTACACTGACCAAGATTGAAAAAATCTTGGAAAGAATTTCTTGTTTCTCAAAGTGGAATACATGGCAGTGTGTCAGGGTCCCTGAAGATACATATTAAATTATGGTACATCTTCCCAGAGCACCAACTCTATTTGAGAAAAAACAGTAAACAAAAAGAGCAAACAAAACATGTTTATCGATTAAAAATACCAACATTTTAAGGGAAAGAAGGCAGTTTTGGCCTGAATTTTAACAAAGAGAAAAGCTGCACACCTGCAATGGGTCTCTTTGGGTTAATACATCCCAGGTACTAACCTTAGGAATAAATTTTCATTCTCTTGTATCTTTGGATGGTTTCTGTGAAAAGTCTGAGAAGCACCGGCCATTTTGGTAGACAAGTTGAAACTAAGAGAATTTAAATGATTCTCCTATGGTCACAGCAGTGAAATAGAAATTTATCCCACTTATCTGGTAGAATAACTTGAAAATATGTCCCCAAACCCTTAGATTTTGCACGTATTACCCTTTGACAAAATAATTCTACCTCTACAAAATTTTCCCCAAGGAAATATACAGGAAAGCATGCAGGGATTGATTTAGTTACAAAGATGTTCAATTAGAGGTTCTTGAGAACAGTGAAAAATTGGAAACAATTTAAATGTCTAATATTTGGGATTTGGTGAAATAAATTATATCTTTACAATAGAATACCACTGTATCTTGACTCCCTCATAGAAATAATGCTGTGAATGTTAAAAGGCATTAGAGTGAAGTAGTTAAAAGTAGGGATTCTAGAATCTGATTTCCAGGGTTTACAATCAGGTTGTGCCATTAACTAGCTGTGGGACTTTGAACAAGTTTGTTAAATTCTCAGTGCCTCAGTTTCATGAGAATAATGATATAGTATTATACTTTCCTTACAAGGAACATATTAAGTACTCATCAAATATTAGGTGTTGTTAGATAAGCAGTTACCAAGAAGGGAAGTTGTTTTTTTTTTTTTACTTATTATTAACTAGAAATTACAGGTTAACAAAATAGTTCGTATAATATAATGGTATACTTTTTTTTTTTTGCAGTACGCGGGCCTCTCACTGTTGTGGCCTCTCCCATTGCGGAGCACAGGCTCTGGACGCACAGGCTCAGTGGCCATGGCTCACGGACCCAGGCGCTCCGTGGCATGTGGGATCTTCCTGGACCGGGGCACGAACCCGTGTCCCCTGCGTCGGCAGGCGGACTCTCAACCACTGCACCACCAGGGAAGCCCATATTTTCTTTTAAAAGGCTCTTTTAGAGACTTTGGGATTGACAAAAAAAATTGTAAATCACTATATTATATACCTGTAACATATAATATTGTACATCAACTATACATCAATAAAAAAGAAAGTGAAAAAAAAATAAAAGGTTCTTTTAGATAGTTTAGACTAGTGGTTCCCAAACTGTGTGCCAAGGCATCCTGGGGCACTGCAGTGAACTCACAGGAGGCCTCCAGGATATTTTAAAATTTCAAGACAAACACAGCAACACCCCTGGACACTGTGTGAACTACTACTATTAAGTGGTTTGGACCTAACTACATAATAAACGTAATTTATATTGGTTTAAAGTACCAGAAAAAATTACTGAAACATTGAGGGTTCCATGAATGAAGAAAGTGTGAAACTTTTAAAGTAGCCTATGGAATTTACCCAGATGTTAAATGTTACTGAGAAGTGGGATTTGTGTGCTTTACATTTTCTGCTTTTGATTTATCTGAACTTTTTAATTCTACTGTGAACCTTATTGTTTTAGTAAGACAATAAAATTTATTTTAAAAATAATTTCTTCCTGAATTTGTGCAATAACCATTTATTGAACATTACATGGGGCCAATTTCTGGGCTTGATACAGGAAGGCAAAGATGCCACACCCTCAAGGAGCACATAGTTGAGGGTGAGTGGAGAATGTAAACAAATGATTGCTGTGTGGTAGAAAAGGCTCTGAGTCAGAGGCTGGATTGGGAGCTCTGAACTCTGCTTTGGAGATAAGAAACCCTTCACAGAAGGCAGGTGTTAGGTGAGTCTTGCAGAATAAACGGGACTTCCCTAGATGGAAAAGGTGTAGAAGAATGTTCCTCCTTTCAGCCTGTGTGTAGAGGCTTGGATGGCTATGGGGGTTGTGGGGAGGGCAGTGGTAGGAGACTGGAAAGGTAGGCCAGATTAGAATGGGAAGGCTTTGATGGGTCATGCCCTCGACTGGACACTCATCTTGTAAAGGATGGGAAACACTGACAGGTTTTAAGTAGGGGAGTGTTATAAGTGTTGTGCTGTGGAAGGATCACTCTGGCAGCACTGTGGAGACTAGACTTGGAGGCTGGAGCAGAGCTGCACAGGGCAGGGGACCAGCCAGGAGGATTTTGTAATAGTGTAAGAAGAGGTCACGAAGCCCCAAATGACTAATGACAAAGATTATATAATGGGCCTCTGTGGACCAAATCAGCAAAAGCAAATGATCCAGATGTAGCACATTATTCATTGCAAATATGTTGGTGTCTTTAAAAATAAAAACTTTGTTTTTTCTGATCATAAAGACAATACACAATTGGTATAGAAATTTAGATGTAGAAATGTATAAAGAAGAAAATGAAGTATTTATATCCTATGAACTGGAGCTGAGATACATGTGTGTTTATATATCACATATAAAATATTAAATATGACATATTATATATAAATCCTGATATATGTCTCAAATATATACATATAATTTAAAACATGTGTACATGGTAAAGTCTGACTTACAGAAGGATAGAAAATTAAAATAATAATAATTACTGAGTGTTTACCAAATGCTAGACATTCTTGGAAGCACAAAATATATAATAACATATATATTAGCTTATTCAATCCTCAAAACAACCCTGTGAGATAGGTCTGTGTGTATTTTGCCATTTCTAGGTAAGAGAGTTGAAGGATAGAAAGATCAGTAAATTGCTCAATGTTCTATAATGTGTAAGTGTCAGAGCTGGGATTTGAACCCAAGCAGTTTATCTCCAGGGCCTGTACCCTAAAACCCCTAAAGTACAATTTTGAGTGGTATATTTAACTTCTGTTTTTAATTAATTGACTACACAGTGACTCTTTGACATTCTACTACTACAGTGTTGTCCAACTGAACTTCCTGCAGTGATGGACATATTCTGTATCTGCACTATCCAGTATGGTAGCTACTAGCTATGTGTAGCTACAGAGCACTAGAAATGCTGCTACTGTGAACGAGGAAATGCATTTGAAATTTTATTTAATTTTAATTAATTTAAATTTGAATAGCCACCTGTGGCTAATGGCTGTGCATTGGACAGCACAGACCTACAGAAGATAAAAAAAAACGAGTACCTCATTGCTTTGTCATACTCCCTCTCCAGTAATCATATGTAACCATGTTTGTTTATTTCTGACTTCAATCCTTTCCCATATTTATCTCTATTAGGTCCAGAAAATATGCCTATAATTTAATCTCTTCATTTACCTACTTTAAACACTGGATTGACTCTGCCATACAAAAGCGGTCCCCAACCTTTCTGACACCAGGGACCAGTTTCATGGAAGACAATTTTTCCATGGATGGGGGTGGGGCGGGGGATGGTTCAGGTGGTGATGTGAGCAATGGGGAGCCCCAGATGAAGCTTTGCTCCCTCACCCGCCCTTCACCTCCTGCTGTGCGGCCTGGTTCCTAACAGGCCACAGACCCATAGTGGTCTGTGGCCCGGGGCTTGGGGACCCCTGCCATACAAGATGAGGAATTAATTTTTGTATCACTTAAGATTCTTCTGATTGCAAGTGGAAGAAAAGCCAAATCAATCTGATTTGAGCAATAAAAAGGAAATTTATTGGCTCATATAAACAAGAACATCAGAGGCATTAGGAAGGCTGAATTCAGAGTTCAAACAATGTGAGCAGAACTCGATTTCAGCTCAGCTCTCTGCAGTCTGTAAGCTTCATCCTTAAATTCTATGTGGTGGGCAAAGCTGCAGGAGCCATAGGTTCATATTGTCTTAGATTCCAGACTAGCATGTGTCTTTATTGTGTGCTATTTAACTGTGGCCACAATAACGTTTAGTTAAAACATACACACACAATCTCAGTGGTGTACAATGATAAGTATTTAACTCATATATGTGTGGGTTGGCTGAAGTCAGCTGATCTATGTTGGACATGGCTGGGTAGCTTTGCTGATCTTGGTTGGGACTGCTTACAACTCTGGGCTAGGATAGCTCAATGGTGTTCCTTGTGTCTCTCATCTTCCTCCTGGGACTAATGACCTACCCCAAGCATGTTCTCATGGTGATGATGAAGGTGCAAGAGCACAAGACCAGATGCACAAGCATATACCATTAGTCAAAGAAAGTCAAATGACTGTACCCCAAATCAATAAGATGTAGACGTATGCTCCTCCCATGGAATTGAGAAGAAGGGAAGGAGTATTTCCAAGCAGATGAGCTTGGCTTGCTCGATTCAAAACCAGTGATTGTGGCCAAGGGCACGGATCTCACACTCTGGCCTTGGCCTAGGTCCTATATTCCATCCTGGGAACAGAGGTTACATTCAGATTCACCCAAACCATGTAGACTAAGAGTGGAAGAGGAACAGTTACCCCAAACTAAGATAAGAGTTCTGTTGGCCACATGAAGAGGAAATGGATATGAGATGGCAAACCACAATGACAATTATAACTTTAAACAATATACAAGTTTCCCCCACTATTTGAAAACAGAGCATTCCTAAGAAATCTTTTGCAAGCTGAAATGGTGTAAAGTGGAGAAAGCTTAGGATGCATCTTGCTAACGGATACACAAAATAAACTGAGATAAAGCACAGACACAGTTCAAAGCCCTGGTGGCTTGACGCTGAGATGCTGAGTGTAGTTCCAGGAAACGAGTTTGACAATGCCACTCTCACTGCTCAGGGTGCACTGCCTCTACCACAGCTCACTGCAAAACAAACGCTGAATGCTATTCTACTGTCGCTTTTCACCTTTTCTTGTACAAGCAAAAATTCTCTTCAGATTTCTTTCGGTTAGTGAAAACAGGTATTAATGTAGGCGTTTCGTAAAAGTGAAGGGGTGTAAAGTAAACTTCTGAAAAGCAGGGGATACCTGTACTTAAATTTCTGTTTCTTGAGACTTTGGTTTCAGATAGTATCCTCTGACATCATATTCATGAATTCCCTTTCACCCCCACATTTCCCACTTCTGTCAGCTTGATCATTCAAGCTGTTTGTTTATATTTATGAAGGAAGGACTGGGTACTTAACAAAGGTGGCTGGGTGTGTCTGGTGCAGTCTCTTCTCTGCCACTGGATAGGTAGGTTTCCTTGGTAGGCATTTCCCTCTGAAGATGGGTACTGGCTGCATATATGGGTGGGACATGTCAACTGACAAACTTCCCTTTAGGGTGCAAGCATATGGGATCATGCAAATGGTATTCTTTTCCCCACAAAACACCCAGAACGGAGGGCTTCACTGTAGAATGCCAAATCCCATACAAGGAGCCTTAGTTCTGTCCAGGCAGCAATCTTATCTTCTTAAAAGAGCAGATCTGGGGAGGAGGTGAGGGTTTCCAAATCTGCACTTCATCTGCATGTATGAGAAAGGTGTGGAAGGATGAGAAAGACCACATGATACAGTCCTTCTCTGGATAACCTTGCTTTTGGCTCCTCTTCCAGTCCTGAGTTCTGAGCATGTTAATGCCCAATGTGGAGATTCTCCAAGGCTTCTTTGGAAAGAACATTTCCACCCTTTCCACAGCCTTCTCCTGAGAAAATCTGGGATGCTGCTTCCTTTGCTCTGTTTTATCCACCAGTACTGTTCACTTCCTTTCTATCTTCCAGAAAATCGTCAAAACCTCTGCTGATAATTCTTTTTTTAATCTTCAGCATGGCTATCAATTTATTCCCTTTACTGACTCTTCAGCAGAATTTTGAAAGGGAGCATACATAAAGTCATGTGTTCAGTCCTGAACAGATATATTTATATTTAAACAAGTTTAGATGTTGCCAATTACATTTTTTTTTAACCACTGGCTTAACTGAATACCATTCTTGAAGAGTTTTAAAAGTTATTTCTCAAAGTCACTCTGGGAATGACCCATGAAGGAAATGACTATCTTATGTTGGATCTAAAACCTAACAAATATTTATTTGTTATTGCTAGTACTACGTATATATTTACTGTATGCCAATAGCATTCAGAATATATCAGTCTACTGAGGATGGCTAAAACACACATAGATTGAGGGAGGGCTTCTCTCTACTGGGCTTCAAATTGAAGAGAGGCACAGCATTGAGATAGACACTTTCCAGGAGAAAATGATGACTCACACAGGGATGACTTCAAGGCATCTGGTTTCCATCTTCTTTGTTTCTTCTCTTGGACTCCATTCAGAGGCACTTCCTTCCAGCTGGAGCTTTTAATGGCATAATGTGAAGGCAAGATCCACAGAAGTGGGTTTAGAGGCGGGACTTGAAGGAGAAAATGCAGATCATCAGGGGAGACTATGGAAAATTACACCCAGATGGGAGGTAACAGAGAATGTACACACATCCAGACTAAAATATACCAATTAAAATACTTAGGGAAATGCAGAGAAGTATATGATTTTTAATATAGGGTAACAAAAATTTGAACTGAATAAAAAGTCAAAGTGATATAGTCCTGCTTGCAATTAACAGCACATTAATGCAATTTCTGTTTCTTGCCTGGGAAAGTATGGTGGCTCTCTTTATTTAAATGAATGTAGCATAGCACTGCTTGTGGTTTTATTTTGATCTATTCATTCTCGCAGCTCCATTCATGACAGTGATACACTTATTCCTATTTCATAGCTGAAAAGGCACTAATGAACCTTGCCTCGTGTTCCAAAGTGATTTGGGATGGTGAGAGAACCATCACCTGGGTGGGTGGCTTGAGCTTTGTTGTTAAAATAACTGGCAGCCAATCAGAACCCTAAAAGACTGAAAGGAATGGAACAAGCAATTGGTTTTTGTATGTAAACACTCATTGCTCACGTTCCCCTACTCCCAATCCATCAGCAGCAAGGAGGAAGCCTATTTCCCTTTTAAAAATGAGAGTCCATTACATTCTATACTTTTCTTTTCTCACATGATGTTTCACTTAATCAAATATCACTTGATCTGAGTGATTTGACCCTGGTCTTGTTCTCCCTGGGCAGGGAGGGGGCTGGTTTATATAAATGGAGGTAGGCAGTAGTGGTGTTGGAAGCTGTGACAATGGTTATGTTCTTCTGGACACCACAGGGGGCAGAGCCAATCCAAGCTGAGAACAAGTCAAAGAATAATTATTTGGCACTTCATGAAGACATGTCATTGTCCAAGTCTCTGCAGAGATATGGTTTAACAAGTAATAGGTATATATATATATATACAAAATGGTAATATGAGGCAGACCGTATTATGCTGTAAGAGAGGTACAAATACAGCTGACAGGGATAATAGAGATTAATTCTGAAGCTGGGGGTGGCAGAAAGGAGTACAAATCAGAGAAGACTGAATGGTCAAAGGAGAAGATGGAATGTGTGGGGAGGATTCTCTGCCTCATTGATTTGGATAAATCCAGAGACAGTGCTGGCTTTACACGTAGGCCAAGGGTCCGTGAACTCAAATGCTAAGGAGGCCAGGCAGTCATCATAAATGCGTGAATCCAGCCAAGTACAAAGCAATCGGGAGTGGTGGAACTTGTCACAAACTGAGGGCCATGCCCCACTGAAAGGCTTTCAATTTCATATTAAAAAATTCAAAGTCAGGTAATTCAAGTCATTGTCTACACATCTTTTCTGTCATCCAAAGGCCCCCCTATGCCTCTAAGTTCAGACTCAACTATCTTCTTCACGCCAGAGACCCACACTTTCCTTCACAGACACAATCATGTCTGCATAACTAACAGAATCTTTTAGAGCTGTCTCTCCCAGAACTGTGACATAGAGTAGGCTTCAAAAGCAAATACACTTTTCTACTGAGATGATGGGATTCTTTAAAAGTCAGTTCAATTAGCTTCTGCAGGGCATTCTGTCACCTGTGGGCCACCCAGCAGTGGAAGAACTGGTAGAGCTGGCGGAGTCTCTCAGCATTCCTGGGTGCTCCTGGAATTCCAGGGCTATCCCCAGACAGAGGGAAAAGAGGAGCACTGCTTCAGCCAGGCAGCTGTTTCAAAGATCCTGAGTAAGATCTTTTCTGAAGAGAGAGTGACTTCTGAACATTGTTATGATAGCAGGTGAGGAAACTCCATTGTACTTCTTTAAAGAAGGACTTGGGTGTGATGCCCTGCCTCTGCTTTCCTTACAATCATCCTTCTAGGAAAAACTCTTCTGTTTCTCCTTTATTCACTACACTCACACTCAGAACACTTCATTTCTGGTCACCAAATATGTGAGTGCTTTTCCCACACTAAACAATTCTACAATTCTTAGCAGAGACTGACTGCGTGTCCACAAATTTAACTCAACTCTGACACTATCTTCTTGGAGAGAGCATCAGATCCCACAGGTTAACAGCTCAGTCCCACAAGACTGCCCCTACTTTAGACGCCAACCGCAAGTCCAAATTGTCACCTGTACTTCTGACTGAACGGTTATAGGTCAGGGTTCCTATGACCCCCTCCTCTGGTTTGATCACTTGCTAGAATGTGTCACAGAACTCAGGGGAACATTTACTGATTTAAGAACACAAGTCAGGAACAACAGGATAGGAGACATGCATGGGACAAGGTATGGGAAAAGGAGCATGGAGCTTCTATGCTCTCTCCAGGTGTGCAACCCCTTCCAGCACCTCCACATATTCACCAACCTGGAAGCTCATCAAATCTCCTTGTTCAAGAGTTTTTATAAAGTTTAATCTCCAGCCCTCTAATCCCTTGGTCTTTCTGTGACCAGCTCCATCCCGAGGCTGTCAAGGGGCCCCACCCTAAGTCACCTCATTTGCATAAACTCAGGTGTGCTGAAAGGGCTTGTATGAATAACCAAAGACACTCCCATCACTTAGGAAATTCCGAGGGTCTTAGGAACTCTGCACCAGGAACCAGAGACAAAGACCAGATATATTTCTCATCATGCCACAGTTCTACTCCAAGCTTTTCCCCTTGGCATGCTAGGATTTAGTCACCCCCACCCCACTCCATTCCATTCCAGTAAATACACTGCCTCACATGTAACTGCTCCTTAAGAATAACTTATTGAAACACAGTAAAATCACATTAGTTCTGATTAAATTAGCAGCTGAATTTTCCAGAAATGAAGAAAGACAATCCTAGGATTGAATGTGCTCTACAAGTACCAAATAGGATTAAAGAGAAAATAATAAATCCATACATAGCAAAACTATAGAACAGAAAAGGGGAAAAAAACTTAACAAAAAAATTAAATTAGAATCTAATCCCTGTGAAAAATAGCTAAATTCTCTCCTTCAATCCTTTCAATAATAAGCAAACCCATCAATGTATTTCATAAATTTATTTATTTATTCAGGGCTGCATTGTGTCTCCTGCACACAGGCTTTCTCTAGTTGCAGTAAGCGGGGGCTACTCATCATTACGGTGCGCGGGCTTCTCATTGTGGTGGCTTCTCCCATTGAGTTGAGGAGCGCAAGCTCTAGGCGCGCGGGCCTCAGTAGTTGTAGCTTGCGGGCTCTAGAACGCAGGCTCAGTAGTTGTGGCGCACGGGCTTAGTTGCTCCGCGGCATGTGGGATAATTCAGGACTTCCCTGGTGGCGCAGTGGTTAAGAAACTGCCTGCCAAGGCAGGGGACACGGGTTCCACCCCTGGTCCGGGAAGATCCCACATGCCACGGAGCAACTAAGCCCGTGCGCCACAACTACTGAGCCTGCGCTCTAAAGCCTGCGAGCCACAACTACTGAGGCCCGTGTGCCCTAGAGCCCACGTGCTGCAACTACTGAAGCCCGCGCACCGAGAGCCTGTGCTCTGCAACAAGAGAAGCTACCGCAATGAGAAGCCCACATGCCGCAATGAAGAGTAACCCCCGCTTACCTCGACTAGAGAAAGCCCGCGTGCAGCAACGAAGACCCAACAAGGCCAAAATGCAGGCAAACAGGAGTACTGGACTATTTTCGTATTCACCCATTTTTTTTTTTTTACTAGTAAGGATTTTAGACATTTGTAAATAGACTTTCTTCTTGTTCTTTCTTTAGTTTAACTCAGTGATTCTCAAACTCCAGTGTGCAGAGGAATATTTTGTACAGGGTTGGATCCAACCACCAACCAATATACAAAGGGGATTGAGTAAATGAGATCCTCAACTGATAGCCAGTTAGATATAGCCCCCACTTCCCCTCCTGTGTGTGCACGTGCGTGCACACACACACACACACACACACACACACGGCTAGAAGCTTACTCTGGGGAACTCAATTGTATTTGCTTTCTATATGTTTTACACTTTTCATTTCACACAGGTAGTTAGGCTTGTTATTTCTTGCTTAAGGCAAGGAAGGAGACAGCCTGCTTTTGAAAAGATGAGGAAAGAAAAAAGCTGCTATCCTTGGCTGAGAAAGGAACACAGCTTGTGGCTCCTGCGAGTAGGGTGTTTCTGGGTATCTCCCTGTAACTGTGCCCTGTGGAGGAGAAAGCTATGTGTGCACCAAAGTAGGCTAGACCCCAGCTGCAGATCTGCTCACTTTGCCAGAGATTCACACCCCATACATGGCCTGGAAGCAGCAGAGGTGGAACCTGAGTGGGCCACAGAGAGAGTGCTAACCAGTGTAGACAGATGACAAAATACTGGAGGAGTCTTCCCAATACCTCTACACCATACAAAACCCTGCACTCTGTTAGACCCACACTTCTGTAGAAACCTCGTGTGTGAAGCCTGGGAGCAGCACAAGCATGGCTGCATTAAAATTCCTGCTAGCCTGGTGGGCTGGTTACTCAGAATGTAAGGAAATCATGTTTCTTGAACACATGAATTTATAGATGGAGATCTACACCTATTTTGAATATCTGTTGAATACCTTGCTGATGGGAAGGATTCCCTGACAGCTGCTAGGGATCCATCTCTGCCAGCTTGGGATGGCTATGCACCATGGGCTGAGCTATGGAGGCAGGAAAGGTGCAGGAAAGTCAGCAGGAGGAGATGAACTATACCAGTTTCTCAGTCTTTCTGAGGCCTTGTTGTGGATCAATTAGCCAGTGCCCTAATCAAACTCTGCCAATATTTTGGGAGGAAAAAATAAAAATGCACATATTCAAAAACAAACCAACAAACAACTTCACTCTAGCAAATCATTTTACTAGGCTCAAGATGAGTTCCTGCCTGCAAAGCTCTCAAATGCCAGAAACTGTGGGCTGGGCTGCCGCCTACTTCCCATCCCAATCATGCTGCGTGGGGCTCAACTTGAATGGCTAATAACTGGTCACCTCACCTTTTTGTCAAAGCCAAAAGATTATACTTAATGCACAACTTAAGCCGTCCCCTGGACTTCACTTGTTTGGACTGGAAATCACGTTTTCTGTTCCCTTCCCCACTTACCTTAAGTTTTAGTAATTGCCCTCTGGGCTCAAAAGAGCGTCCCACTAGGCCATTGAAATGTTGAAAAGACTCCTGACAAGGGGAAATGTTTATCTGCGCTTAGAGAGAAAGAACTGGGACAAATATATGCGGCTTTGGTATATGACAGGATGCTGGTTTCTTGTGAGCAATTTCTTAACTTTCAGTTTAATAATAACTATAATCAACTTGGTACCTTAACAGTTGGTTAGAAGTGTTGTTAGTAACTAGAAACTTTAAATATGGTAGATAAGTCATAATGGTGATCTTTTGCACAATGTAAACATAATGCCCAGTGTTCCTTTAGGTTTTGCAAAATGCAAGAAGGCTTTCTCAGTCTATCTTTGGGGAACAAGGAAGATGAAGGCCTTTCACTAGCTCTTCACCAATCCTCCCTGCTGTGGATTCTCAGCAGATGAACTTGCTCAGCTCTGCACAAACCTTTCAAGGATGCGTCTGGATGATCTACTACCAACAGGTCTTCTTCCAGCATATGGGAGGCTCAACTGTGTGTGCATTTGGGGGCCAACTCAAAACCCTGATTCCAATAAGATGTACATGGAGTCATCAAGTCATCAAAGAGGAACCAGGAATGCTTTATCAGGAAAAATAAAAAGTCTCTGAAGTCAAATAGACCGAATATTAAACCTCACCCTCCAGCTGCTAAATACCAGAGAGATAATCAGGTGACTTAAAAGACAAATATACATCTAAGCCCAGTCTGTAGGGTAAAGATTACAATACCTTTGGGACCTATCAAGTTCTTTTCTGCTTTGGGTCTAATGTCCCTGTCTAGCCAATTTTTATTAATGCATAATATCTCATTGTAAATATGATTTTCTTTTTAAAAAAAGCTTTCCTGACATGATCTCCATATTATTTAAGGCCCAGTTACATGGTCACCAACTTTAAGCACCCTGTCCTACTTCTTCACAACACATAAGACGAACATAATGAAATCACTTTCTGTATAATCTGTGTCCACTGCTGGAATATAAGCTCCATGGAGGTAAGGGATGATGATCCTGTTTACTGTGGCATTCCAAACTCCTGGTACATAGCCTAACTCATAGCAGATGTTCAGTGAATAGTTGTTGAGTGAATGGATGGTTGATCTGTCTCCCAAGGTTGGTGGGAGGACTGAGGTAATGCTTCTAACCAAGTCTGCACACAGAACCAGTCAAATAATTGATTGTGGCTTTATTCCTCCCTTCTTCTCTATTTCACTGGCATTTGACAGATGTATGCATTTTCCTGCTTTCTTATACAAACTCTGGATTGTTCATGTCCTAGTGAAATGTCATGATTTTAGAGCTGGGGTGTAGGAGGATCATCATGTCAGAGATAACATAGCTGCAATCAGAAGAGCAGTCATTAATTGTCAGGGTCACATAATTAATTTGGTGGCATGTTCAGCACATGGTCTAGATCTTCTGCTTCTTGGTTGTAGCCCAGCCTGCTCATTGCACTCAGTGTATCCTGTATTTTTACTTTCTTTCTTAATCTTCAACCTTTTCTCAAAGGTTACTTGAGCGGCTAACCTGACAGGGGTCTGGCCTGGCTGAGACTTTTCACGAGAAAAAAGATTTTCCTACCATTGAGCATACAATTTACTGCAAGTAAAATAATCTAAAAACTTTGCTCTAAACTTGAAAAAAAAAGTGGAATTCATTTGCCATATATAGGGCACTCATAGTGAAAAAAGAAATATGTTTTTACGGGATTTTTCCTAAATCCAAAGAGAAGTTTGGTGTTTTCTTCTTCTGTTGTATGATTCATCAGAATTCAGACCATAACACTTTCAAATTAATTCACTGCGTGATTCAATGCTGTAAGTGATCAAAATTGTGGATTTTCTTTGTTCTAATGCCCTTAACATTTGGCAATTTATGGGTTATTATGAAGATGCAGAAGTCGACTGTGAAGATTAGATTATTTTAACCAGTTAGATGACTGAGTAGCAGAAAGTTGTTGAGGGTATTTACCAAATTTAGATCAATGACTTCTAGGAATTAATGAGTATCCTGAAGAAACCAATCTTTAGTCCCCAAAGAGAAGCTGGGCTTATTTTCCACTGTGAACTGGCCTGAATTTAACAGAATCAGTAATTCTGAAGCAGTACAGAACTGAGAAAACGAAATCACACTTTCAGAAGCAATTCATTCATTTTGATGCTATGAATCACACTTTAAGCTTCTTTGCTTGCTTTTGATGCTTAAACATGGAAGGCTCCTGAATAATCAAGTATCTGTAATATCAGTGTCTCTCAGTTTCTAAAGCTACTTGTGCTCAACTTTTGGGCTATGTTTGCATTTGCATGGCTCTGTGACAATACATTCTACCTCACTGACACTGAGACCCATCACCAACAATATAAACCTAGTGTCATAATTGCAATGGTCAATGACTGAATGTACCCACAGTTCCCAAGAAGATTGAACTGGCTGAAAAATAGTATTTCACCAATCAAGGATTGACTAGCCCTAGGCCAAAAACTGTATATTTTTATGTGAAGACATTTGGCTAAGTATTTTTTTGAGTCAGTTTAAAATTATTCATAAAATTCACTAAAAGTAACTTTTATCATATGAATATAAAAGTAATAATCATAAAAATTAGGAAAATATAGAAAAGCACATGGAAAAATATACACCATCTTAGCACACAGACAGGTACAGTTAATTTTTTTTGCAAATATTCCCTACTTTTCCTATGCTTCTATAAATATATATGTGAGAATTTTTTATATTCTTATAAACTGTATTATTATTATTATTTTTTTTGTGGTACACGGGCCTCTCACTGCTGTGGCCTCTCCCGTTGCAGAGCACAGGCTCTGGATGCACAGGCTCAGCGGCCATGGCTCACGGGCCCAGCCGCTCCGCGGCATGCGGGATCCCCCCGGATGTGGGCACGAACCTGCGTCCCCTGCATCAGCAGGCGGACTCTCAACCACTGCGCCACCAGGGAAGCCCTAAACTTGTATTTTAAACTTCATATTTTAACACTAACAATGATAGTGATGATTGTTGTTACTATGTGCCAGGCACCAGACTAATCACTTCATGGGAACTATCTCATTTAATCTTCACAGTAACCCTCTCACTTACATGTGAGGAAACAGACACTTAATGAGGTTTGGTAACTGCCTAAAGTCACAGAGCTAGTAATTGGTGGAGCTAGAACTTGAAATGATGTTTCATTCCAGAACCTGTTATCTTACATTACACTATACTGCTTTCCTTCTCAAGACATTAAATATTCTTCTATCATATTTTTTTAGGACTATTTTTTAGAGCAGTTTAAGGTTCAGAGAAGAACTGAGGGAAAAGTACAGATATTTCCCATACACCTCCTGCAGCCACACATGCATAGCCTCCCCAGTTATCATCATCCCCCACCAAGGCTGTTAACACTTGATGAACCTACACTGACACATCACAATCACTCATAGCCCATAGTTTACCTTAGAGTTCACTCTTATACATTCTATAGGTTTGGACAAGTGTATAATGACATATCCATCATTATGATATGCAGAGAATTTTCACTGCCCTCTGTCCTCTGCCTATCCCTCCCCAGTCTCCTTTTTATCACATTTTAATGGGTAATACTGTATCATATTATGATGAACCTATTATCATCATTAATTTATGATATTTCCAGTTTTCCAGTAGTATAAATGACACTGTGGTAAGGATCTTTTTTGATAAATGTTTGATAAATCTTTGGTTAGGCTCCCCAAGATGCTGATCTGGAAATAAGGAAGTGATTATTTGGGAGTGATCCAGGAAACATCAGTAAGGGAAGTGAGAAAGGGAAGGGAAGAAAGTCAATACAGGGTGTGTTAATGAGCAACTATTCATGGGCAACCGAGGGCTCAATTCCACTGTGACCTTTGGGAGTCTGTATTGAACTCATCTCATAGTTGTCCCCACTGAAGTGAGGAATCCTTAACTTCTGTCCATCATTGGCTGAGGACTGCTCCCAGAGGTGTTAACTCCTTGGAACTTCCAGACAGTCTCATGTGTGACCTGGCATGCTTCCTTACCCAGAAAAGATCCCAGGCAGAGAGTTGCCAGTGTTGGCGGTTGGAAACCAGGTTGCACGCACAGAGGGATATGGATGGGCACTGGCAACATTTGCTAGCATATATCCATGATGATTTCCTTCTGGATAAACATAGGATAAATAAAATTCTATGATATGATAAATTTTGATTGCCAGATTGGCCTACAGAAGTGTTGTACCAATTTATACACACCTTCTGTGTTGCAACCAACATTGCAGTCAAGTTGTTAGTATAGACGTTACCCTATTTGCACGTTCTTGATCAGTGTTGCAGTTAAAGGTTTTTTTTTTCATTTATTTATTGGTATAATTAGTATTTCTTTTTGTGTGTGTGCATCGCCCTTCATTTACTTTGACCATCTTTCTGTTGCAGTGCTCAAGTTTTAAAATTCACTATTTTCTTATGTGTTGCTGATTTTATCTGGTTTCTTCTTTGCCTTTTAAGTTTTATAATTCATTAATATGGAAAAGTTTAAAATTTTTATATACTTTTATCTGTAGGTTGATTTTCTTAATGGACTCAGATTTTTCATGCAGAAATACATTTTTTACTTTAAAAACTTTTCTATTAATATATCTGGTATTGATTTTGACTTATAGTTTGAGGTAGGGATCAAATAGATAATGTATTTTTCCCATGATGATTTGAAATGCCAGATTTAGTCAATTTTCATGTAACATCAATTTACTAAAAACAAAGATTAATGGATTTCTAGATTGATTGATTTGTATTTTCTTATTTTGACTGGTGTCCATGTTTATAAAACTTATTAATTTTAATTAACATATATATAAATTTAAATAATTAATTTTAATTTACTTATTAATGGTAATGATAATCACAATACTAATTTTACAAATTCAGATTGCCTATATTCATATTAATTTCTGATCACAGGCTTACTTTTGCAGTATCTTGCCTACCCACTGTATACTCCCATTGCCTATGGACATACAGTAATCCTCATGATAGCTTCTTGCATTCTTTGGCATTCCAACCTACAAGTCGCACTCTTAACATCAACCAGAGAGAAACATTACTTTATCTTGAATTTTTATTGTAAACATAACTTGAGCATGATTTTTAAATTACCTTGTCTCTGCACGAAGCAACACACTCTTCAGCGGGATACATTATTTGGTTATAAAGTAAAATTCTAGAAATTGGTACATGTTGAATCAGCCTCCAGGGACTCCTTATGTTTCCACAAATGCAGTATCAGTAGCATAAGAACAGAAATTGCCTGTAAGTGTTCAAGCTTCAACAATATGTCTTTTCTGATTTTATAGTTACATGGGGGAAGTGAGCCAGAGCTGGGGTGCACAGCAGTACAAATGGCCTGTTACTTAAATACTAGGCTTCCTGATTCAACTTGTGCCTGTCATATATTACATTTACCATTTTCCAAGTTGTGCCCCTCCAAACTGAGTCCATATGGCCTTATCTCACTGTATTAAGATGTTAAGGGGTTGTTTTATTAGAGAACTTGAGAAAAGTTATTAGTCTAAGAGAAGAAACTTCAAAATGTCTCCTGTCATTTCTATGTGAAAAGAACAGACCTTCTCCAGAAAGCATTCCTATACCTTTCTGTTGTATGTTGAATTGTGCCCCCAACCCCCAAATTTATATGCTGAAATCCTAACACCCAGTACCTCAGAATGTGACCTTATTTGGAGATAGGGTCTTTATAGAGGTAATCATGTTAAAATGAAGTCATAAGAATGGGTCCTAATCCAATATAACGGGTATCCTTATAAAGAGGGGAAATTCAGACACAGAGACAGACATGCATAGACTAGGAAGATGATATGAAGAGACACAGAGAGAAGATGGCCATCTATAAGCCAAAGAATGCCTGAGGCCACCACAGTCTAGGAGAGATGCCTGAAATGGATCCTACCCTAGCGTTTTCAGAGAGAACATGCCCCTGCTAACTCCTTGATCTTAGACCTTTGACCTCTAGGACTGTGAGACAATAAATTTCTGTTGTTTAAGCCACCAAGTTTGTGGTACTTTGTTACAGCAGCCCTAGGAAACGAATACATTTTCCCTTCCTTTTTCACTTCTTTGTACTCTTAAAGTATTCTTCCTATACTCTTCTCTAGAAGAGATTTATCACATTTTATGGAGTTTTAAACTTTTCTGATTGGTTTTGAATAGGTAGTACATGCATATGGGAAAAGAATTCTTAGCGTACAGAACAGCATAAAACAGACTTAGAATGGACACTGCATGCTCCTCAGCTGGTTCCCTACAGCACCCCACCTCCCATTCCCTCCAAGTGCCCTTCCAAGAGGCATCTACCATTATGTGTAGTTTATATTCTAAGTTTCATGATCATCCCTCGTTCAGTTCCCCATTTCCTCTCATTGACCACAGGCCCCTTGGGGGAAGGAATATTGCTTCCTTCTGTGTAATCTCAGCTCTAAATAAATCTGAGTTTAATGAACTGTTCACTGGTTAAGTTCAGGCAGGCTGATGCATGAAATGCAAGTTGGTTCAAGGCTCTGATTGCTGTTAATATCCAAACAGTCCTGTTATTTAGCCATTTACACTTTTAGGGTGAAGCAGGATCTGAGTGAAGATTTTGCTTGGGAGGCAGAGTTGGGAGATAGTAAGAAACCTGGGTGATGCTGGGGAGAGTGAAAATAGAAAGAATTTCACTAAAGAAGAAGTGAAAAGTCTGTTGGTCTGACTTCTCTTTTGCTATTCTTAATGGTTCCCAGTAATTGACTTTGAATAGGAGTAACCTAGCTCCTATTTGTTAATCTGAGAGGTAGTCTAACACCCTGGTTAAGAGCTTGAATTTGGGGGCTAGACTGCCTACCTCTGTAGTACTAGTTCTGCCACTCGTTAATCGTGTGACACTGAACAAGTGATTTAATCTCTCTGTAACCAAGTTCCTCAACCAGAAAATGAAGAAAACAATAGTATCTCTTTTTTATAGTTGTTACAAAGATTAAATGGGCTAAAGCTCTTAGAACCATGCCAGGCAAATAGTAAGGGCTGTGTTAATTTATTAAGTCACCCATAAGTTGTCCCACTGTGGCTTTGTTAGTGTATCAGTTAGGATGCTTTCAAAATGCAATAGCAGAGGGCTTCCCTGGTGGCGCAGTGGTTAAGAAACCGTCTGCCAATGCAGGAGACACGGGTTCGAGTCCTGGTCCAGGAAGATCCCATACGCTGTGGAGCAGCTAAGCCTGTGCGCCACAACTACTGAGCCTGTGCTCTAGAGCCCACAAGCCACAACTACTGAAGCCCACGTGCCTAGAGCCCGTGCTCCGCAACGAGAGAAACCACTGCAATGAGAAGCCTGCACACAACAACGAATAGTAGACCCCGCTCGCCGCAACTAGAGAAAGCCCGCACACAGCAACGAAGACCCAATGCAGCCAAAAATAAATAAATAAAAATTTAAAAATTCAATAGCAGAAACCAAACAAAAAGGAACTTAAACAATACAGACATTTATCATCTCCTGTAACAGGAAGTTCTGAAGGAGTTTTTTAAGGTTGGTAGTTCAATGGCTTGTTGATAGCACCAAGAGTCAAGTTTCTTCCTATCTTTGGAACGCCAGTGCTTGAGGGATAGGCATCCTTAGCGTGTTGGCTTTTGCCCTCAGCCTTGTATCCTCAGGCTCTATCACTGTTCCAGGAATCACACACTGACATGACAATATTGAGAGACAGAATCAGAAAAGGGAGCTCCCCTCCCCCACTGCATGTCCCTTTTAAAGAACAAGCAAAGAGCTTTCCCAGAAGTTGCCAGAAGTCTTCTCATGTCTCATTGGCCAGAATTATGTCACATGTCCATGCTTAACCAATCATTAGGGTGTGGAATGAGAATCCCATGATCATGGGCTGGAGGCTACTTTCCTTGAAGGATATGACTACTCGGACACAAAAATCAGGGTACTCTTGCCTGGAAAAAAGGCATTCGGTTGACAATAAATGTCTCCATCGCAGTTAGTTTGCCTTTCAATATCTGGATGGAATTGCTCAAATGTCAGTTTGTTTATTTATTCCCCTAAACTATTTTGTTTTGCCTTAATGTGTTTCTACAGCCTTAGTTAATTTGGCATGAAAAGTCATGCTATTTGCCATTTTCTCTGTGTGTGTGTGTGTGTGTGTGTGTGTGTGTGTCTGTGTCTGTGTCTGTGTGGTGTAACAGAGAGGGATCTTGAGGGAGAGAGGGAGGGAGGGAGGGAGAGACAGAGACAGGGAGAGAGGGAGAGAGAATTCAACTTCTTGATAGCAGCCTTTTTTTTAGAAAAATATTTATTTATTCATTTTGGCTGCGCTGGGTCTTAGTTGTGGCAAGCGGGATCTTTAGCTGCGGCATGCGGACTTCTTAGTTGCAGCATGCATGCAGGATCTATTTCCCCGACCAGGGATAGAACCCCGGGCCCCCTGCATTGGGAGCACAGAGTCTTAGCCACTGGACCACCAGGGAAGTCCCGTTGGTGGCAGTCTTTATTTGGTTATCCTACAGGAATCTCAGACAATTTCAAAACTGAACATATTTCCCCTAAATTGACATAACCATCAAGGAAGAAGAGGAATCAGCCCTGCCCCATGGAGATCACAGTGCAATAGCACCAGTTTACCCATTAACTATTTCCATTCCAACTCTCCTTATCTGCTTTCTCAACCTCAAGTAATCAGTGTCCCTTTGGACAATGCATGTCAGTCTATATCCTGGTAAGAACACACTTCAGCACAGTCAGAGCTCCACGGCTGGCCCTCTGCCCTTCATAGAGCCCTCATGGCCCCTCTGGCAAGATGTGGCCTTGCTCTGGACCATGGTCAGCTCCATTCTCCTCTCTCAGCCATGAAGGCAAAACGTTTGTCATATCTCTTAACTCTTCAAAATGGACAAGTGGTCAATCAAAGGGGCCAGAGGCTTTGCTATTGGGATGACTCAAATCCAATAATAAGAAATTTTAAAATGCCTATAATTGTCATTTTTCACTAATTCAGACTGCCCTACCATGAACTGATAATAAAGAAAACCACCCCTACCTCATACAACCTTAAAAAGCAAATTATACAAAACTAGAGAGAGATGAGAAGACTCAGAGTAGAAGGGAGGGAACTTGCACTCTCCTCTCAAGCCCACCAAGCTTAGGCCAGATTCCTGGCATGGGGCCCCATCTAGGAAATGCCCCAAGTTGTTCACTTGCACACGTGGGAGTCACATTTCCTCCCAGTGAGTTCACTGGCCCCGAGGGCACCATGGCAGGATGAAGCCTTGCATCTAGAAGGAGCTGGCCTTCCTGTGACAGGCCCAGTTAAGCCACCAGCTGTGATCAATTATCCAAAAGGCCAGTCAGGTGCAGGCAGCTAGGTAGTGTGGGGGCTGGACTGGAATCTTCCAGAAAGCTAGCAGACTCTTAGCTGCCTAAAACTTCAATTCAATTTGTATTTATGGAGCCTCTCTTAAAACTCAGATGGGTCTTATAGAAGCTTCTGCGTCTGAGGGATATTAGCACAGTATAAGGAGGTAGCCAAGATCAGGGATTGCCCTCTGAGAAGTTGTGCAGAGGCACATTGAAGAACCTTTAGTTTACCTGTCCCACACCTATTTTCTGTGGGGTAGGGGGTAGAAAGAGTCTCTATGCCCTACAGACCAGTGTCTATTGTACGTTTTCACTCAGGAGAAAAATCTTCTCTTAGGAAAGAACTTCAAATTCCTCTGCCTTGACGAGTCACTGACTGGTAACATGTTTTAATTATTTTTATACAAATATCTCTAGGGAGCTATAACCTTGAGTTATTCAGTGGTTTTCAAACTCTGTTCCTCAGAACCATCTAAGTTCCATAGAGTTTCCACAAAGCCTGATTTAAGAGGAAGGTATGCCACAACTGGCTTCTGTATAGTATTACCTTCAATGTATTACAAAAAAGTTTGTTTTGTAAAATTCTAAGCTAAAGAATTGAAAGCTTAATTTGGGGTATGGCCAAAAATTGGAGAGATATTTTGGAGTGATGAGAAACCTTCTCAAAGCTCTGCAAGTTTCTCTGAGAAACTTTCTTGAAGCTCTCAAAGCACTGGTTGCTCAGTGCGTAAGGCCCCAACTAATGTCATAGTTCTGGCTAGATCTAGAGAAACATATTGTTCTGACACCTGAGGTCAAAGAAGCCATTAAGATCAACTAAGGTCTTGTGCTAGGGAGCCTAAATACACACTTCTCTAGTTCCTCCTTCACCTAAGCTCTGGAGAAAAGCTAGAATGCAGAAGTCAGATAGTCAAGGAAGTAAAATCAGATGTCAAACTGTGCTAAGAGCTTGATGGGAATTATTCCTATAATTGAATCACCCTTGTTCTAGGTCATGAATGCTGTCTCTTAGCCCAGTCTGGATTTCAGGAAGCAGAGAAATACCAAGCACTGCTTCCTTCTGTTAGGGCATCTGTACATTGGAACACATTCATCTTTCCTGTCCTGCCTTGAAGATATTAGTGGACAATGTCCATCATTCATTACTGAAAAGTGAAGATAGTTGTCTATTAAAATCCAATTTAACATATTATGATTACTTTTGTCACCAGGAAGCATATAGGCAGTGAAAAATTCACCATCTTGCTATTAAGTTTATTCGCTACCCTGGTTACCATGCTCCATGAGGGGCAGAAAGAGGAGCAAGACTCAGTCCTTGTACCCAAGTGGCTCACAGTCTAGTGGAAGAGAAAACACCGAATGTAATTCTAAGAAAACTGCAACTGGGTACATAAGGTGGTAAGAGCTAAATAATAAATGAAAGCCTGAGATAGGTTTTTAAGATGAGGCAGTAGAGAAAAGGGGACTGTATTAAGAAAAAAGAACATTAAGCAAAATAAATGAAAAGAGACTCACGTCTTATAAATATTCTGGTGAATTTCAGAGTTCCAAGGCTAAAACAAAGATCCCCAAATTTTCCAGAGCAAAAATAGAAAGGGAACTAGGAAGTCCAGGAAAAAAAAAAATGCTATAAGAAAGTAAGAGTAGCAAGATTTTGTGCCACTGTATGATGGAAGCTTTCTCCTTTAGGTATGTGAAATTTTATCTTTTTTCTATATAGGTCCAGTCACATTCTTGGGACTATGGTGAATAATTTTTATACAATCATGATATTGTTAGGATATTTTATTGCTGCAGCAGTCAGAATGAGCTCGGTTATACTGCAAATGACCTCAAGTCTCAGATGCTTCCAACAATAAAATAAAGAAAGAAAATTACCTCTTGCTAACATTAAATGTCTGTCATAGATCAGCTGAGGCTCAGATGTATGTTGTCTTCATTTTGGAACCCGGACTTTGCTTGGAACATTATCAATTTCATGGCAGACAAAAAAGAGACATGTGATCCATGTCTCTTAACACTATGCTTAGGAATGACATTCATCACTTTCACCCACACTTAACTGGCCAAAGCCACTCTTGAGTTCAACACAAGGGGTGTGTATAATCTTCCCACAGGGAGAAGCACCACAGGATGGAAACCAAAATACTTGGTAACCACAAACTCTCACAGGCCACATTACTGGTATTCCACTATTAAGTACAGTATCCTCCTTTTCCCATATGCTGAACACACTCACCCCTTCTCTAAGAGAGACAACTAGAAGTCCCAAACAGTAACTCAGTCTTCACCTTTACTTCTGAGGTAAAGGCCAGTATCTCCAGGTGATATGAGACAGTCTCTGTATCAGGTCTGGATATAGCTCCTTTTGATCCAAGGCTGTAGAAACAAAGGAGAACCTATCTGCCCCTCACATACCCAATATGCAGTGATGGAATAGGGACAGGGAAACCATAATAAACACTCTTATTTGGAAAGGTGAAAAATGGGAGACACACAGATGTCACCAGTTTCTACATATTCTAAAATCCCCTTGGACTGCCGTTGTCTGGGAGAAGGATGTATTTCTTGATTAGTCCTTGAATCGACTCCCTGGGAATAGCTCCTAGACATTCTCCTCCCTAATCCTTGGACCTATTTGGGGGGAAGACTTTCTTTTCCACTATTCTCTTTGACTGCATTTCAAGAAAGAACAGAACATGATCTTCTGGAGGCCGAAAACTTTCTCCCCCTTCTTCCAGCTCAAGCAGGAAGGATGAGGGAAAGGCAAGGGTTGTTTTAAGTCTTGAACAATATCTTTCAATGTAGGCTAGTGGTTCTCTTGGTGGTACAACGCTTTCAACTTTTAGCTTCTTATCTATTTCCTATCCTGTTTCGAAATATGCCTCTATAGACATATTTAATTGCTAGTACCTTGTATCTATCAGATTTCCCTAGGAGACCCAGGCCTTAATCTCTTCCCCTTGAGCCTTTTGGTCTGTTTCAAAGGATTTACTGGATGCCATCTTAATAGGTTAAAAAGTTTCAATAAATGACATGCAACAACCCCTTGATTTGGTCCTTGACACAAAGCTAAGTTTTAGTAGGACTTTGTTGTTCAAAGATATTCTTTGTCAGTGTTTTACCTAGTGGAAATGAGAATCAGTTGTGTTTTCCAAACCATAAAAATTCCCCAAGTTTCTGGATGCTATCTTTTTTCTCTGCTTCCAAAATGACCAATTCTTTTTTTTTTTTTTTTTCTCTCTCACTGTTGTGGCCTCTCCCGTTGCGGAGCACAGGCTCTGGACGCGCAGGCTCAGCGGCCATGGCTCACGGGCCCAGCCACTCCGCGGCATGTGGGATCTTCCCGGACTGGGGCACGAACCCGTGTCCCCTGCATCGGCAGGCGGACTCTCAACCACTGCGCCACCAGGGAAGCCTGACCAATTCTTTCTGAGCTCATTTCTTTCCTGTCAGATGCATACAAAAGCAGCCAACTGAAGCTGCTAACATGCTGGTTGCCCATGTCTTCTCCTAAAACTACAAATTTATTAAGGAGATGGACCATTATCGTTCCACCTCCAATAACAATATCCTTGTTTTCCACTAATGAGCCCTGGAGTCAGTGAAACTTACTTTTGCTGTTGTTGTTGTTGTTGTTACAACAGCACCTACTGTCCATTAAGAATAGTCAGGATGGGCTAACTTATGCCAAGGTAACAAATAGCTCCAAAATTCATGGCTTCCAACAACAAAAGTCTATTTCTTACTTTCATTACATGTCTATTGTGGGGGTGGCCACAGCTCTACTTTATGTCACTTTCATTCTAGGCCCAATGCTGATGGGGCAGCCGCTAGTTGAACATTTATGATTTCATGGGAGAGGGAAAAGAGGCAGTGAGCCATGTATTAGCACTTAAAACTTTTGTCTGGAAATGGCACATATCATTTCTACCCACACTGGTCAAAGCAAGTAATATGATTGCTTTTGACTTCAACAGGCAGGGATATATATTCATCTCACAGGAAGGAAAATCAGAATATTTAATAATCAGTAATATAACTTACAACAATTACTCTTAATTTTAGAGTCAACAAGTAGACAGAGCTCAGAAATATAAAGCTCAGATAAATAAAGTTAAACGCTATAAAATGGAAGCACCAAGATGAATGGATAAAGAAATATAAAGCTCAGATAAATAAAGTTAAACGCTATAAAATGGAAGCACCAAGATGAATGGATAAAGAGGATGTGTATATATATACAGTGGAATATTACAGTGGAATATTACTCAGCCATTAAAAAGAATGACATAATGCCATTTGCAGCAACATGGATGGACCTAGAGATTATCATACTAAGCGAAGTAAGTCAGAGAGAGAAAGAAATACCATATGATATTACTTATATGTGGAATCTAAAGTACAACACGAACATACCTACAAAACAAAAACAGACTCACAAATATAGAGAACAGACTTGTGGTTGCCAACGGGTAAGAGGCATGGGGGAGGGAGGGATTGGGAGTTCGGGATTAGCAGATGCAAACTAGTATATATAGGGTAGATAAACAACAAGGTCTTATTGTACAGCACAGGGAACTAATATATTCAATATCCTGTGATAACCCATAATGGAAAAGAATATGAAAAAGAATATACACATGTATAACTGTCACTTTGCTGTACAGCTGAAATTAAACACAACACTGTAAATCAACTATAATAAAATTTCTAAAAAATGGAAGTGCTGAAAACCTTAACCACATGAAAAGAACACAGTTGGCAAAAGTGAGGTCAAAGTGTGTGTAATCTACCTCTTAACCAGAAGTCCTGCTGCATATCCCTGGCTCAGCAGACTTTATTTATCCTGTACTCATGGTGATTATATAATTTATCATCTGAATTGGCACACCCTTGAGAGTGAAAGTTGGTACTATTAATAATCATATCCAAAAAACAGGTTAAAAACAGACACTGTCCTGTGCAAACCAGGATGTGATTCCCTACCTGAGCCACCTGCTCAGCTTAAGGTCCCAATTACAGACTTTGCTGGAACAGTGTGAATTCTCAGTTGTAGAAAAACAAGCTCTATGTGCCAGTTGTAGGTTTGCAGCACACAAGTGAGGAGTTGCCAGTACAATGTTTTGCCAAGATACAGGGTTGAATATGCTTTTTTGACTATTGTTGCTGGCACCTAGATACCAATGCCAGCTATTCTACTTTTCTTTTGGTTTTTATGACTAGGAATTAGCAACTGTGGAAGAATAAACTTCAAATGGTGTGCTTTTGGATGAGGACTTGTATCAAGAGAATCACATGTCTATTTTGTTATAGAAGCTTTCACTTGCTCAACAAATATTTATTAAGAATGTTTTACATGACACTTGGGCTGTGATGGGGACCTTACTTATAAGCAGTGTGTTCAGACCCTGGATGCATGAGCTCCAGGTAAATTTTACATGTCAGTGACTTTTCTCCCTGACTATATTTTAGACTTGGGGGCACAGCCCATCCCTCATTCTTTATATTTCTCACAGAACCTGGCACAGTGAGTGGAAGAAACTTCAGAATATTTGTTCCTATGAGGTAGGATCATATTCGATTTCGTTTGGGACTTTGCAGGTACTTGATTATTGTTAAATGAATGGATATTTATTGTGTAATTGATTTCTTCAGTTCTCTTTTCTTGGTAAAACAACATCCAGTTCCCCACCCAAAGAGAAATACTCAAATGCTTGAGGAAGTCCAGTTTAGTTTGTTTCAGAAGTACTTTTATCTGAAAAGTTGGGGCTAAACTGAATTCCTCTCATGGAGCAACACTATCTTGCTCTTCTCAAAATCAGTGACCTTATAATGGAGGCCAAGGGGAAAGTGTTTTTTTCTCTATGACATATTTAGTACAGCCTTATTAGAAATGAAGTACATTATGGAATTTTCGTTCAGTCTTCTGAGATGCTGGTCAGGAACCCATCATGACTGAGTCGTGCAGTATTTATGAAATTGTCAACTCAAGGATCACATCTGCTCATTTTTTTTTTTCACTCTGAAATTACTTCACTTAACAGAGGGGGTGAATTTGGCTGTTCTGTCATGGATTCAAATGGGCTGCACCTCATTAGTGTTGCCAGCATTTATTTAATAAAATCAAATCAGAATAGCATTTAATTTAGTTTTAATAGGATAGTTAATGTATGTTAACTAAATATCAATTGATTATTAAAGTGAAGAGTGCTGAGGTGTAACAAATATGTGAGATATAAATCTTGTTGCTATGCCATTAACTCAGAATTACATAAGCAATAAGTGTCTAATTATAGTCAGTAGTGATGAGTTTTAAGTATTTATCGAGATTCACTAAGATCAATGTTATAGACTTGTGGTAAAGGCCACAGCTGAATTAACTCCTTCATTCCTATTTTCATCAGTCTCTCCATCTTTTATTTTATCGGGTGCTGAACTGGAGGAGTGGTGGTGAAGGGAGGGAGGTGATCCAAGCACAGCACATTAGATCATTCCAGACTGGTCAATAACAAGAATACAAGGATGACCATTTTCTGATAGGCTGGGATTCCAGAACTTTGAGTAATGGAATCATTGATTTCTAAGGTTCTTTTTTTTTTTAAAAAATTAATTAATTAATTTTTAGCTGTGTTGGGTCTTCGTTGCTGCATGCAGGCTTTCTCTAGTTGCAGCGAGCGGGGGCTACTCTTTGTTGCAGTGTGCGGGCTTCTCATTGTGGTGGCTTCTCTTGTTGCGGAGCACGGGCTCTAGGCATGCATGCTTCAGTAGTTGTGGCATGTGGGCTCAGTAGTTGTGGCTTGCAGGCTCTAGAGCACAGGCTCAATAGCTGTGGCACGCAGCTTAGTTGCTCCGTGGCATGTGGGATCTTCCCAGACCAGGGCTCTAACCCGTGTCCCCTGCATTGGCAGGTGGATTCTTAACCACTGTGTCACCAGAGAAGTCCTAAGGTTCTCTTGTTGAAGATAAGTTTGGAGATTCAGCATGATATGGCAATATAGTCAGACCATTGGAGTAACATAAGGTGAAAAATGAGCCCAGAATCAATACCATCTTAGGGGAAGAACAGAAGATCACTTACACATTGTGAGTCTAGGAGTCACTACTATTGCAAAAATATCTATCCTACTTCTCCTTCACATTGAAAATCATTATGCAGTTATTCCTTTGGGTTCAAGGTAGTATTACTTATTTGACTCCTAGATTATACAGGATGGCCAAAAAGTCTGGAAATATAGGTAATAACACAAGATAAATGGATAATTGCTATAAAAAGACAGAATATGTTCAACGACATTACATAATGTGCTCACTGTGTTGTCCCTTGTTAAAGAGCCGTATCTCAATGCATTGTGCAAGACTGCAAGAAACACAACTTATTAATTCAGCATTTCTATCTCTGTACATGCATATGTGTGATATACTGCCTTATTTGTGTCTCTGATTTGCACTGAATAAACTTGTTTCCTTATTATGCCACAGAAGAAGTAACCAAGTGGGTTCAATCTGTAAAAAAGTAATTTATCTGTGTCACTAGATTTTACGGTCACTCTGTATTATAAGCTAGTAATATACAGCTTTCCAACACTGTGTGGAAAACTAATCAAATTATTTACTTGGGCATAATGTCATGGAGAGACATTGGCTTTAGAATGAGACACACCTGAATTTAAGGTCTGTGTTATGTTCCTAGTCATATAAGCTTCTGCAAATTACTTAACCTCTCTGGGCATAATAATATTGACCCTAATGTTACTGGGGGGACTGAATGCAATGTATAAAAAGTGCTCAGCATAAAGCTTCCTACATTGTCTAAGATAGATGTTACTCTCCTTTATTCTTCCTTTTTCTCTCCTACCCCTTTCCCTACTTCCCATCCTATTTCACTGCTTTTAATGCACTAACATTATCTCCACTTCTTTCTTTTAGAGGGGAGTACAGAATGCTAATTTTCACATGGGTGTAGGGCTTAGTGCTATAGAAGCCAGAGGCGGGAAGTGGAGGAAAGGCACAGAATCATAGAATGAGAAGGGGACAGAATACTGGGAACATAATTGCTGCTTACGTTTCTATCCTGGGCCAATCTTGGCCTAGCTCAGCCTCCCAAGAGACTCCAGCTTTGGAGGTTGCAGGCGACAGGTTGCTCTGTTGACAGAGGTTAAGTATATCTCAGAGCAGCTGCTTTCTCTACTGGACTCCCCTGGGGGCAAAGCCACTGGCTGCAATTGTGCATTCCTGGGCTAGGCAGCATTGAGAAGGAGACATCAGAACCTGCATGGGGGGTAAGCATTGGTCTCTGGGTTTATAGAGTTGTTCGTGCATCACTAATTTATTCATTCATTCAGTTATCAATCTGCAACATTCCTTTGAAGCTTCCCTTGTTTCAGGACCTCTGCTAATCTCTGTGGGTAGAGAGGTGATACAGAGAGGCTCTCTTTGTACTTAGGAAACCTGTGCCTGTTACAATATTTTCCAAAGGAAAGAAATCATTCAAATTCTCACCTGCAAAGTCAAACTTGGTGAATAAGAAATTTGACTTTCTCCTAGAAAATTTAGTATCAGAAACTATGGGCATATATTTGACCCCCTCCCCTTTTGTTTATTTCTCTCCTTGTTAGTGAGACTTGGGTATAGGAATCCAATGATGGAAGAAGGTCTAACTATCCAGGCTCTTTTCTTTTGTCTAGTTTCGTGGTCTCCTCTGCTAGCTATAATCTCCACCAAAAGTTGAGCAAGAGAAGAAGAATTAAATAGGTAAATTTCAATTTATTCCTTCTGTCAACAAGCAACTATTTTCTAAGTCTGCTACTATGGACTCAGTGTTCTTCTAAGTTCTATAGGGAATATAAAGAGACAGGAAATATTCCCTGCCTTCATGGGGTTTTCTCAGTCCAGAATGAATTTCTCAGAAAGAAACAAAATTCACTTGTGTGAAAAGATAGAAACCAATTGTGTACTAAGCTTTGTGGTTCTAACTAATATGAGACCAGAGATTTTTTTTTTTCAGAGTTCAAGGCAAATGTTTAACGAATCATGTTCAAACACAAGCTAGTAAAGAAGCACAGTGCACTAGGTTCTTCAGGTAAAATACTGAAGGAAGGAAAAGAAGGAAGAAATAACTAAGTTCAAGGAATATCACGTTCTTTTTTTTTTTCAAATTATCCATCGAAACAAATCTCTGAGACAGGCATTATCCCCATTTAATCTATGTAAAAACAAAGACACAGAAAGGAGGTAGTCATATTTCTCAATCGCTCTGTAATCACGTAACAACTGAGTACTGAAGCGTGAATCTGACTCTGAGACAAATTGGTTTCAGAGCTTTCTCCCATACAGCATAAAGGGACACCAAATGGGGCCTGCACAGGTCTTGACAGATGGTAGTGTCTGCCTCAGTGTGCAGGAGGAGGGCAAACATTTCAAGAAGCACTAGCCATTTGGAGGACAGTGAGGAGGCTGATAAGACCAACATGGACTGGGGATAATGGAAGAAAATATTTTATTTAAAATTAGCTGTATTCCCTGGCACTTTTTCAGGAGAATCATTGATCTTCTTTATATAGTATACTTTTGTATGGGATACATAAATACATTTCTTTTTTAAAAAAAATTTTTAAATTTTATTTTATTTTTTATACAGCAGGTTCTTATTAGTCATCCATTTTATACACATCAGTGTATACATGTCAATCCCAATTGCCCATCACACCCCCACCCCCAATCCCCGCCGCTTTCCCCCCTTGGTGTCCATACATTTGTTCTTTACATCTGCGTCTCAATTTCTGCCCTGCAAACAGGTTCATCTGTACCATTTTTCTAGATTCCACATATATGCGTTAATATACGATATCTGTTTTTCTCTTTCTAACTTACTTCACTCTGTATGATGGTCTCTAGATCCATCCACATCTCAACAAATGACTCAATTTCGTTCCTTTTCATGGCTGAGTAATATTGCATTGTATATATGTACCACATCTTCTTTATCCATTCGTCTGTCTATGGGCATTTAGGTTGCTTCCATGTCCTGGCTATTGTAAAGAGTGCTGCAATGAACATTGGGGTGCATGTGTCTTTTTGAATTATGGTTTTCTCTGGGTATATGCCCAGTAGTGGGATTGCTGGGTTGTATGGTAGTTCTATTTTTAGTTTTTTAAGGAACCTCTATACTGTTCTCCATAGTGGCTGTATCAATTTACATTGCCACCAACAGTACAAGAGGGTTCCCTTTTCTCCACACCCTCTCCAGCATTTGTTGTTTGTAGATTTTCTGATGATGCCCATTCTAACTGGTGTGAGGTGATACCTCATTGAAGTTTTGATTTGCATTTCTCTAATAATTAGTGATGTTGAGCACCTTTTCATGTGCTTCTTGGCCATCTGTATGTCTTCTTTGGAGAAATGTCTATTTAGGTCTTCTGCCCATTTTTGGATAGGGTTGTTTTTTTTTGATTTTTTTTGTGGTATGTGGGCCTCTCACTGTTGTGGCCTCTCCCGTTGCGGAGCACAGGCTCCGGACGTGCAGGCTCAGCAGCCATGGCTCACGGGCCCAGCTGCTCCGTGGCTTATGGGATCTTCCCGGACCGGGGCATGAACCCGTGTCCCCTGCATCAGCAGGTGGACTCCCAACCACTGCACCACCAGGGAAGCCTGGGTTGTTTGTTTTTTTAATATTGAACTGCATGAGCTGTTTATATATTTTGGAGATTAATCCTTTGTCTGTTGATTCGTTTGCAAATATTTTCTCCCATTCTGAGGGTTGTCTTTTCGTCTTGTTTATGGTTTCCTTTGCCGTGCAAAAGCTTTTCAGTTTCATTAGGTCCCATTTGTTTATTTTTGTTTTTACTTCCATTACTCTAGGAGGTGGATCAAAAGAGATCTTGCTGTGATTTATGTCAAAGAGTGTTCTTCCTATGTTTTCCTCTAAGAGTTTTATAGTGTGCAGTCTTACATTTAGGTCTCTAAGCCATTTTGAGTTTATTTTTGTGTATGGTGTTACAGAGTGTTCTAATTTCATTCTCTTACATGTAGCTGTGCAGTTTTCCCAGCACCACTTACTGAAGAGACTGTCTTTTCTCCATTGTATATCCTTGCCTCCTTTGTCATAGATTAGTTGATCATAGGTGTGGGGGTTTATCTCTGGGCTTTCTATCTTGTTCCATTGATCTATATTTCTGTTTTTGTGCCAGTACCATGTCTTGATTACTGTAGTATATACTGTAGTATAGTCTGAAGTCAGGAAGTCTGATTCCTCTAGGTCCGCTTTTTTCCCTCAAGACTGCTTTGGCTATTCGGGGTCTTTTGTGTCTCCATACATATTTTAAGATTTTCTGTTCTAGTTCTGTAAAAATGCCATTGGTAATTTGGTACGGATTGCATTGAATCTGTACATTGACTCGGGTAGTATAGTCATTTTCACAATATTGATTCTTCCAATCCAAAAACATGGTATATCTCTCCATCTGTTGGTATCATCTTTAATTTCTTTCATCGGTGTCTTATACTTTTCTGCATACAGGTCTTTTGTCTCCCTAGGTAGGTTTATTCCTAGGTATTTTATTCTTTTTGTTGCAATGGTAAATGGGAGTGTTTCCTTAATTTCTCTTTCAGATTTTTCATCATTAGTATATAGGAATGCAAGAAATTTCTATGCATTAATTTTGTATCCTGCAACTTTACCAAATTCATTGATTAGCTCTAGTAGTTTTCTGGTGGCATCTTTAGGATTCTCTATGTATACTATCATGTCATCTGCAAACAGTGACAGTTCTACTTCTTCTTTTCCAATTTGTATTCCTTTTATTTCTTGTTCTTCTCTGATTACCACGGTAGGACTTCCAAAACTATGTTGAGTAATAGTAGTGAGAGTGGACATCCTTGTCTTGTTCCTGATCTTAGAGGAAGTGCTTTCAGTTTTTCACCACTGAGAATGATGTTTGCTGTGGGTATGTCATATATGGTCTTTATTATGTTGAGATAGGTTCCCTCTATGCCCACTTTCTGGAGAGTTTTATCATAAATGGGTGTGGAATGTTTTCAAAAGCTTTTTCTGCATCTATTGAGATGATCATGTGGTTTTTCTTCTTCAATTTGTTAATATGGTATATCACATTGATTGATTTGCATATATTGAAGAATCTTTGCACCCCGGGATAAATCTCACTTGATCATGGTGTATGATCCTTTTAATGTGTTGTTGGATTCTGTTAGCTAGTATTTTGTTGAGGATTTTTGCATCTATATTCATAGGTGATATTGGTCTGTAATTTTCTTTTTTTGTAGTATCTTTGTCTGGTTTTGGTATCAGGGTGATGGTGGCCTCATATAATGAGTTTGGGAGTGTTCCTTCCTCTGCAATTTTTTTGGAAGAGTTTGAGAAGGATGGGTGTTAGCTCTTCTCTAAATGTTTGATAGTATTCACCTGTGAAGCCATGTGGTCCTGGACTTGTGTTTGTTGGAAGATTTTTAATCACAGTTTCGATTTCTTTCCTTGTGATCAGTCTGTTCATATTTTCTGTTTCTTCCTGGTTCAGTCTTGGAAGGTTATACCTTTCTAAGAATTTGTCCATTTCTTCTAGGTTGGCCATTTTATTGGCATACAGTTGCTCGCAGTAGCCTCTTAGGATGCTATGCATTTCTGCGGTGTCTGTTGTAACTTCTCCTTTTTCATTTCTAATTTTATTGATTTGAGTCCTCTCCCTCTTTTTCTTGATGAGTCTGGCTAATGGTTTATCAATTTTGTCTTCTCAAAGAACCAGTTTTTAGTTTTATTGATCTTTGCTATTGTTTTGTTTGTTTGTTTCTATTCCATTTATTTCTGCTCTGATCTTTATGATTTCTTTCCTTCTGCTAACTTTGGGTTTTGTTCATTCTTATTTCTCTAGTTCCTTTAGGTGTAAGGTTAGATTGTTTACTTGATATTTTTCTTGTTTCTTGAGGTAGGCTTGTATAGCTATAAACTTCCTGCTTAGAACTGCTTTTGCTGCATCCCATAGGTTTTGGATCATCGTATTTTCATTGTTATTTGTTTCTAGGTATTTCTTGATTTCCTCTTTGATTTCTTCAGTGAACTCTTGGTTATTTAGTAACGTATTGTTTAGCCTCCAGGAGTTTGTGTTTTTTACGTTTTTTTCCCTGTAATTGATTTGTAATCTCATAGCGTTGTGGTCAGAAAAGATGCTTGATATGATTTCAATTTTCTTAAATTTACTGAGTCTTGATTTGTGACCCAAGATGTGATCTATCCTGGAGAATGTTCCATGCGCACTTGAGAAGAAAGTGTAATCTGCTGTTTTTGGATGGAATGTCCTGTAAATATCAGTTAAATCTATCTGGCCTGTTGTGTCATTTAAAGCTTGTGTTTCCTTATTAATTTTCTGTTTGGATGATCTGTCCATTGGTGTAAGTGAGGTGTTCAAGTCCCCCACTATTACTGTGTTACTGTCGATTTCCTCTTTTATAGCAGTAAGCAGTTACCTTATGTATTGAGGTGTTCCTATGTTGGGTGCATATATATTTATAATTGTTATATCTTCTTCTTGGATTGATCCCTTGATCATTATGTAGTGTCCTTCCTTGTCTCTTGTAACATTCCTTATTTTAAAGTCCATTTTATCTGATATGAGGATTGCTACTCCAGCTTCCTTTTGATTTCCATTTGCATGGAATATCTTTTTCCATCCCCTCACTTTCAGTCTGTATGTGTCCCTAGGTCTGAAGTGGGTCTCCTGTAGACAGCATATATATGGGTCTTGTTTTAGTATCCATTCAGCAAGTCTGTGTCTTTTGGTTGGAGCATTTAATCCATTCATGTTTAAGGTAATTATCGATATGTATGTTCCTATTACCATTTTCTTAATCGCTTTGGGTTTGTTTTTGTAGGTCCTTTTCTTGTCTTGTGTTTCCCACTTAGAGAAGTTCCTTTAGCATTTGTTGTAGAGCTGATTTGGTGGTGCTGAATTCTCTTTGCTTTTGCTTGTCTGTAAAGCTTTTGATTTCTCCATCGAATCTGAATGAGATCCTTGTCGGGTAGAGTAATCTTGGTTGTAGGTTCTTCCCTTTCATCACTTTAAGTATATCGTGCCACTCCCTTCTGGCTTGTAGAATTTCTGCTGAGAAATCAGCTGTTAACCTTATGGGAGTTCCCTTGTATGTTATTTGCCATTTTTCCCTTGCTGCTTTCAATAATTTTTCTTTGTCTTTAATTTTTGCCAATTTGATTACTATGTGTCTTGGCATGTTTCTCCTTGGGTTTATCCTGTATGCGACTCTCTGCACTTCCTGCACTTGGGTGGCTATTTCCGTTCCCATGTTAGGGAAGTTTTCGACTATAATCTCTTCATATATTTTCTCAGGTCCTTTCTCTCTCTCTTCTCCTTCTGGGGCCCCTATAATGCGAATGTTGTTGCGTTTAATGTTGTCCCAGAGGTCTCTTAGGCTGTCTTCATTTCTTTTCATTCTTTTTTCTTTATTCTGTTCCACAGCAGTGAATTCCACCATTGTGTCTTCCAGGTCACTTATCCGTTCTTCTGCCTCAGTTATTCTGCTATTGATTCCTTCTAGTGTAGTTTCTATTTCAGTTATTGTATTGTTCATCTCTGTTTGTTTGTTCTTTAATTCTTCTAGGTCTTTGTTAATCATTTCTTGCATGTTCTCGATCTTTGCCTCCATTTTTTTTGCGAGGTCCTATATCATATTCACTATCATTATTCTGAATTCTTTTTCTGGAAGGTTGCCTATCTCTACTTCATTTAGTTGTTTTTCTGGGGTTTTATCTTGTCCCTTCATCTGGTACACAGCCCTCTGCCTTTTAATCTTGTTTATCTCTCTGTGAATGTGGTTTTTGTTCCACAGCCTGCAGAACTGTAGTTCTTCTTGCTTCTGCTGTCTGCCCTCTGGTGGATGAGGCTAGTACAAGTTTCCTGATGGGAGGGACTGGTGGTGCGTAGAGCTGGCTGTTGCTCTGGTGGCCAGAGCTCAATAAAACTTTAATCTGCTTGACTGCTGATGGGTGGGGCTGGGTTCCCTCCCTATTGGTTGTTTGGCCTGAGGTGACCCAACACTGGAGCCTACCCAGGCTCTTTGGTGGGGCTAACGGTGGACTCTGGGAGGGCTCATGCCAAGGAGTACTTCCCAGAACTTCTGCTGCCAGTGTCCTTGTCCTCACGTGAGACGGAGCCACCACCCGCCTCTGCAGGAGACCCTCCAACACTAGGAGGTAGGTCTGGTTCAGTCTCCCCTGGGGTCACTGCTCCTTCCCCTGGGTCCCGAAGCGCATACTACTTTGTGTGTGTCCTCCAAGAGTGGAGTCTCTGTTTCCCCCAGTCCTTTCGAAGTCCTGCAATCACATCCCGCTAGCCTTCAAAGTCTGATTCTCTAGGAATTCCTCCTCCCCTTGCCGGACCCCCAGGTTTGGAAGCCTGATGTGGGGCTCAGAACCTTCACTTCAGTGGGTGGACTTCTGTGGTAAAAGTGTTCTCCAGTTTGTGAGTCAACCTACCCAGCAGTTATGGGATTTGATTTTATTGTGATTGCACCCCTCCTACCATCTCATTGCAGCTTCTCCTTTGTCTTTGGATGTGGGGTATCTTTTTTGGTGAGTTCCAGTGTCTTCCTGTCGATGACTGTTCAGCAGTTGTGATTCCGGTGTTCTCGCAGGAGGGAGTGAGAGCACGTCCTTCTACTCTGCCATCTTGAACCAATACACAAATACCTTTCTATTGCTACTCCACTTGGTGAATGCTACACAGAGTGACCCAAGTGAGAAATAGCTCAATGGTATACTGACACCTTCAGTTTGGAATATTTTGTGATTTATGTGACTCAGGAACAAATAAATGCTGTCTGGGAACTGTGGACCTTTGAAAGTGAAGGGGTAGGGATTTTCCTGGTGGTCCAGTGGCTAAGACTCCACACTCCCAATGCAGGGGGCCCACGTTTGATCCCTGGTCAGGGAACTAGATGCCACATGCCACAACTAAGAGTTCCCCTGCTACAACTAAAGATCCTTCATGCTACAACTAAAGATCCTGCATGCTGCAACTGAAAGATCCCACATGCCACAAGTGAAAGATCCTGCATGTCACAACTAAAGATCCTGCACGCCACAACGAAGATCCCGCGTGCCGCAACTAAGACCCGGTGCAGTCAAATAAATAAATATTTTTTTTAAAAAAGTGAAGGGGTAGTTTAACAATCGACCAAAAAGTTATATAAATCATGAGCCTACTACTCCTAATGACCCTAGCCTCAAAATAGATAAAACAAACTTTGAGAGAATTACAAAGAGAGACTAATCCAAAATCATAGTGGGAGATTCTAATATATTTCTCTCAGAAACTGATATATCAAGAAGAGAAAAGAAAATTAGTAAAAATGTAGAAGATTTGCAAGACATAACCTAAAATCTTGATCTAATGGTAGATATGGAATCTTGTTCCCAACAGACCAAGAATGCACTGTTTTAAATCACCCATTTAACATTTATAAAAATTGATAACATGCTAGGTCATGAGAAGCATCTCAACAAGTTCCAGAGAATCTATTCATATGGTCCATATTATCTTATCACAGCTAAATAATTAAATTAGAAAACAACAATAAAAAGACACTTGAAAACAACAACAGCTGTCATACCTTTAGGGGAGAAATATACTTCTGAAAAACTCAAGTGTGAAGGAGGACAAATATAAAAATTAAAATCTATTTAATACTGAATTTAAAAAATAGAACTACATTTCAAAATGTAGCTAAAAGCAGTACACTGTAGAAAATTTGTTATCTGTAAATTCACTTTTGTGTCAATAAAAAGTGAATTGGATTTTTCATGAAACTTGAAAAATTCTATTTTTCATGAGAAAGTCAGAAAATAATCAAGAACAGTCAACAGCTAAAACTGTTCTCACATAAGAACAAAGAGTACAGACTTATGCTACCTAATATCCAGGTTAGTTATAAAGTGATAGTAATTAATGTAAGGTATGGTGGTATTTGTGCATGGACAAATAGATCATCAGAACAGAACAGAGAGCTGAGGAATGAAACAAGCATATATGGGCCCTAGGTATATAATGGAGGAGGAAAAAATCAGATAAATCAGAGAGATGGGATAATAAATAACTGTTGCATTGGAAAAACTGGTTTCATATAAAAAAAGTAAAATTAGATCACTACCTCACGTCATACATAAAAACAATCTCTCAATGGATTAATAACTATAATCTGAAAAAAAACTTTAAAAAATTAGAAGAAAATATTAGAGAATATTTTATGATCTCAGGGTAGGGAATGATTTCTCAAACAAGATAGCAAAAACTTAAGTTGAAACAAAAAGAGTATTAAATTTGACACACAAATTTTTAGAAAGTCACAGTAAAATTAAAATGAGTGACAAAGTAGAAGGAACAAATGTACTGTATGTGTACAAATGTACACATATGACAGATAAAAGATTATCATCCAGAATTACCTATAAATACAAAACAATTTAAAAGAAAATCATCAAAGGATATAAGCAGTCAATTTTCTGAGAGGAAATCTGAATTACCAAAATAAAAAAGAAAATGGCACACACACAAATGAGTACAAGTAAATCTGGGAAAATCTGATTATGACGGATGGATGTATCAATGTCAGTATCCTGGATGTGATATTATACTATTGTTTTGCAGACTATGACCACAGGGAAAACTGGGCAAAATGTACAAGGGATCCCTTCATATTATTTCTTACAACTGCAAATTAATCTACAATTTTCTTAATAAAAATTTTCAATTAAAAATATGAAAAGATACTTATTCTCACTGGTAATCAAAGAAATTCAATTTTTAAGCAAGATGCTGTTTTACACACAGAAAATTGGTAAAAATTAAGCATCGTGACCATAACCAGTATTGGCAAGGAAGTGATTACTTAGAGAAAAGGGAATTCTAGTATTTTGTTTGTGGGAGTGTATTTGGAGAGCAATTTTGCAATAGCTCTTAAAATTGAAAGTATGCATACTCAACAAATTCACTGTAGGTGTATATCCTGGATGTATTATTTTATATGTGCCCAAGGGAACATGTACAAGGATGTTATTGCAGGTGGTAATAATAAAAAATTGAAAACAACTCAAATGTCCATGAATAGAAGAATAGACAAACAAACTGTGGTATACAGTGGAATACTAGACAACAATTAAAATGAATGAACTAGATCTTTATGTATCAACATGGATAGCTCTTCAAGGCATAATGCTGACTGAGAAAATCAAACTGCAGAGTGTTACATACACTATGAAACCATTCACTGTTAAGTTTAAAACACACAAAACAATATTCTATATTTTTATCAAATCATATGTAACAAGATATTAAAATAAGACTCTGTTTCCCAGTTTAGACTGGGACCCCATGTGCTCTCACATTTTAAAGAGGCACTGGGCTTCCCTGATGGCACAGTGGTTAAGAATCTGCCTGCCAATGCAGGGAACACGGGTTCGAGCCCTGGTCCAGGAAGATCCCACAAGCTGTGAAACAACTAAGCCTGTAAGTCACAACTACTCAGCCTGCCCTCTAGAGCCCAGGAGCTACAACTACTGAGCCACAACTACTGAGCCCGCGTGTCACAACTACTGAAGCTCATGCACCTAGAGCCCATGCCCTGCAACAAGAGAAGCCACCACAATGAAAAGCCCACGCACAGCAATGAAGAGTAACCCCCACTCGCCACAACTAGAGAAAGCCCACTTGCAGCAATAAAGACCCAACGCAGCCCAAAATAAAGAAATAAAAAATAAATTAAAAAATAATAATAAACTTATGAAATGATTCTCAACCCAGTCTAAAATTTCTTTTAATTGTAAAACTATAATGTGATACAATTTTTCATTTATCATATAGGCAAAGATCAAAAAAGTTTGGTAACATGCTATTGGGCTAAGTCTAGGAAAAAGACATGCTTATACACTGCTAATGGAAGTGTAAACTGTTACTACCTCTTTGAAGAGTTATTTGAAAATGTCTAGTGACAATTAAAGTGTCTCTAATGTCCTCTGATCTAGAAATCCAACTTTCAGGACTTATTCTTCATTAGATTGAAGTAACAGAGGTACAAGAGTACTCATTGCAGTATTGCTTTGAATATCAAGAAATTAAAGACTGGTTATATAATGTACACTATAGTATGCAAGAGAACATTATATACCAAAAATATGTAAAACAAATCAGTGTGTAAAACACACTAAAGTTTGTTAAAGGTATACATGTGTGCTGTACGCTCCTGGAACAAGGTAAATAGCAGTTACCTCTCAGAACAGGAACTGGGCATCTGGAGAAGAGAGACTTATTGTACTTTCACCATGTGCACCTTTTGAATTTTCTACCATGTGCCTGATTTACTGATGCAAAAATATGTGATTTTTAAATAGTCAAAGTAGATACAAGAAAAGCACAGGCAAACTGATTAGAAAAGATCAAGAAAATTAAGGCTTTAGAGGTGTCATCATGATTCTCTGAGGTGAACTCGAAAACTAAACAAGTCAACACTTACGTGGAACTGTTTTGAACTCTTGTGTAAAATCACTTGAAATCCACCAGATGGCACAAGAAAATACAGTGTGAACAAGACTGGAGAGGTTGGTGAAGGTAATAAACTGGGGGTGGTGAGAAACAGACTAACCAGAACAGAGGTTTGCTCCAGATTGAGTCTTGATGCATTAAATTCCAGCCTAGCCATGGTCCTTGGGGGCATGATATTGTCACTTGCCAGATAGGTGATGCTAGGGAATCACCAAGCAGTGCTGTCGATTAGAAACATGGAATCATCTATTTATCATAGTCTCTGCATGAATGGCTTATTAAACATTCACTTCTTCAGTGTAGAATTGTTTTCGTTCTTTTTTTCTTCCTCCTTATTCCATACTTAATGCCTTATGAAAAGAGGTATTTGTTTCTTGGTAAGCCATGTTTCTTTAATTAAAGGAGGAGGGTTGGGAGAGGTCTGTTGGAAAAGGAGAAACCTCTGGTTTCACAATATGCACTATTTATGAGGGTGCTTTGCTATTGAAACCTATTAGAGGCCAGCCCGGCCCGATTTGCCTCTTGCCCTCCCAGGAGACAATTACTGTCCTGCATAACAATTTGAAGCAAATATCGGATGTGGTCGAAAGAACAGTTGTGGCCCTCTCTCCGGCAACCGTTTCTGCTTAGATTTCTTAATTGTTTCCACTACTTCCTTTCCTCGCCTTGTGGCCTTCTGGGTTCTGCAGGATCCTAAGTTTTAACAAAAGCCTCCCATCCCCTCTGGAATTCACATGTGCTAGCAGACACTTCCGGGACCCTGGAGACACATGTGGCACCTTAGAGCGCTGCTTTCAGCCGCCACGTTCTTCCACTGTGCACGCACCTGGAGGTCTTCGCCATGCCACATCTTCTTCTTGACCAGTGCGAAGAAGGTACAGCTGGTCCAGGCCGGCCTTGCCTCCCCCTCAGCACAGCTTTCCCTCCTTCCATGCCCGGAGACAGGACGATATCTTAAGGTGCAGCTTTCACATTGAAGTACCCAGGTAGGGAGATGTTAGGGGGACACCTAGGGTTACCACACTGGATAATCCACTATTTTGTTTCCACTAAAGTGAGAGACCAGCCCTGCTAGCCATACTGCTTCTGACTTGCCAGCAAGATGCTGGAATTGAAGGTGGTGGGGCAGCCTGGACCAGGTATTAGTGTGCAGGTCTAGGAATCACAGGAGTCTAACCTCAGCACTGTGACCTCCGTTTAGGAATACATTTACTACCCTGGGCCTTAGTGTCCTCACCACTGCAATGATAGTGTCAGTCAAGCCCACCACAAAGAACTTGTGAAGAGGAATAAAATTAACTAATTTATTTAAAGAATCTCAAGGTTTTAAATGTTATGCATATATGAGATATCAAAACAGCAACTACAACCACAGTGGACTAAATAGGTTATGTTTGAGAGATATGTTGGTAAAAAGTTAGGGCTGTGATGGGAGCTGTGAAATATTTAGATGGTGAATTTGGCTGGATGTGAGGCCAACAGAGCCTGAATAGCTTGACACAGTTAAGGCCATCTGCTGGACAACAGGAAGTCACTATTGTTCCCTCCGAACCGGGCTCAATGCATGGAAAGCTCCTTCTGCCAGAGGTAAAGAACTGGTTGCCTTTTAGGCCATTGAGACCTTTTAGTTAAAATATCATGCCAAATGTTGATAGAGACATTGCATCAGTGTTCCTTGCCAAAGAATGACAAACCAAAATCAAATACTTGTATCTCCCTAATTGTGTCTTAAACAATTCTGAGCATCTGCCAGTTCTGTATCCTGATTCTTTTTCTTCCAATGGATTTACAAAGGTAGTTATTAACAAGTCTGGAATTGCACACACAGTTCTCTCCAAACCGCTTCTTCTGCCAGAATCACCATCCATGCAAACCACCTCCCTATGCTCTTCCACAGTCTGTGGCAGAATTTTATTTGTTCTTTTCAAGAGCACCCTCACCTTTAGTGCTATAGTCATATGCCACCTTATATATTTAAGCAGCGGCCTGTAGAGTATAAAGAACTTTCATAGAGAGTTTCCACTAACCCATACAAAGCACTCTGCAATATACATATTACCTCTCTTTTACAGATGAAAAAACAGGCTCAAAGGGATTTGCTGATTTGCCCAAAATTGTAGGTTGTAAATTCAAACCGAAGTTAGGACTTAGCCGTACATTCCATTCCTCCTTTAGCAACACCACAGAGTAAGTCCCAACAGTCCCAGAAACATAGGCACTTCATCATGTTGAATGGGAGAGATGACACTTTGCATCTGTCATTTAGCATTTAGTCACGATGCATTTGCTGCTCTATATAAGCTCTTCCAAAAATGTATTGGAATGGGTAGCCCCAAAGACTCTGCAAAACAAAAGTCTTCCCTGTCCAAATATGTTTGAAAAATGCTGCATATTATATCCCCTGTTATCCCACTATGTGCACATTAGTGTTGTAAAGGCCTTGGGAAGTCTCTTTTACCTTGTTTGACCCCATATTTCTTAAAGCTATTATTTACGTGTAGACTTCTTTATATAATGTCTATCAAAATCCTGCAGAATTATTGTGCTATGCATGGAATACACTTTTGGAGATGTATAAAAATGATTTGAGGGAAGTTGAGAGAGTAAGAGAAGGTAGTAAGATGGGATATAAGTAGTCAAGAAAAACGATGAGAAAAAAGGGATAGCCTGGTTGAAGGATTCAAGTAGGAGACTGTGGGCTTGGTGCTGCATGCCTGTGTGCCCTGCCTCTTATAGCTGCTCATACAGGGAGTTACCCTGTACCTCTCGGCCTCAATTTCCCCATCTTTGAATTGAAGGGTTTGCCTGGGAGATCTCTAAAGTTGTTTCTTGCCGTAATGATTAGCTGTTTTTTTTTTTTTCCCAAGAGATACTGAAACTAACTCCATGAACATTTTTATTTCTAACTTTTTACTTTGAGGTTCCTTGAAACCTACAGAAAAGTTGTAAAAATGGTACACAAGGAATTTCCATATAATCTTTCCCCAGATTCATCCATTTTCCCCCATTTGCTTTATTGTTCTTTCTCTCTCACTCTTTCTCTCATATTCTTCTTTCTGAACCATTTGAGAGTAAGTTGGAGACATCATGCCCCTTTACCCTTAAATACTCCAGGTTACATTCTTTTATATATGTACAATACAGTTATCAAAATCAGGTACTTAACATTGATAAATACAATTATCTACTTCAGAGCCAATAATCAAATTTTGTCAATTCTCCCAATGTCTTTATACCTATTCTTTTGTCCCTGGACTCTGCTACCTTATTATAGTGGGCAAGGTTAAGTTTACATTGAAATCATTTATCCACCTAAAATGAAATAAATGGATTGTCTTATTTCCCCTTTTCTCTTGTTCCAGAACTAGATAAGGGGTGGAAGAGCCAGAGAGGAGAAGAGTGGAAACTGAAAACTGTGAAGAAATAAACTTTGCAAGGCAAAAAAAACAAAAACAAAAAACAACAAACAAAAAAACCCCACAAAAATAGACATATGGTACCTAATCAAACTTAAAAGCTTTTGCAGAACAAAGAATACCATCAACAAAATGAAATGACAACCTACAGAAATGGGAGAAAATATCTGCAAATGATGGAACCAACAAGGGGTTAATATCCAAAATATACAAACAGCTCGTACAATTTAATATTGAAAAAACAAACAACCCAATTAAAAAATGGGCAGAAAACCTAATGGGCATTTTTCCAAAGAAGACATACAGATGGCCAACAGGCACACAAAAAGATGCTCAACATCGCTGATTATTAGAGAAATGCAAATCTAAACCACAATGATCGCCTCACACTGTCAGAATGGCCATCATCAAAAAGTCTACAAATAATAAATGCTGGAGAGGGTGTGGAGAAAAGGGAACCTCCTACACTGTTGGTGGGAATGTAAATTGGTGTAGCCACTATGGAGAACAGTATGGAGGTTTCTTAAAAAACTAAGAATAGAGCTATCATATGATCCTGCAATCCCACTCCTGGGTATATATCCAGAAAAAAAGAAAACTCTAATTCAAAAAGGTATGTGCACTTCAATGTTCACAGCAGCACTATTTATAAGAGCCAAGACACAGAAACAACCCAAATGCCCATCAACAGACGATTGGCTTAAGAAGACATCACACACACACACACACACACACACACACTGGAATATTACTTAGCTATAAAAAAGAATGAAATACTGCCATTTGCAGCAACATAGATGGACCTAGAGAATATTATACTAAGTGAAGTAAGTCAAACAGAGTAAGACAAATACTATATGAAATCACTTATATGTGGAATCTAAAAAATAATACAAATGAATCTATATACAAAACAGAAAAAGACTTGCAGACAAACTTATGGTTACAAAAGGTGAGAGGGAGGGGGAAAGGGACATACTAGGAGTATGGGATAAACAGATACAAACTACTATACATAAAATAGATATGCACCAAGGATTTACTGTACAGCACAGGGAATTATTTGATATCTTATAATAACCTATAATGGAATATAATCAGAAAAAAAAAGACTGAATCACTATGCTGTACACCTGAACGTAACATGATATTCTAAATCAACTGTACTTCAATTAAAAAAAAACAAAAACAAAAAAAAAACACCAAGAACAAATGACTCCATGCTGATTCTGTCTTAAAAGACTGAAAGACTGACATTTACAGTGATAAAAAAAACTGTTTGGTTCACGGTGAAAATCAACACTTTCTGAAAAAAATTTAGTCATGCATTTCCTTAACTAGATTGTAAATTCTTTTGAATTACATCTAGCAGTTTCAAGGCATGCTGAGAGACCTGATTGGCTAGAGAAGGTTTATGCAAGAAAAGAGCAGGAGTTATGCTGAGAAAGGCAGGTTTGGTGTATGCTTTGAATACTTAAATATTTTACTTAGGATTTTATTTTTCCCTAGAGAGAAAGATTACATCATAATCTTGCAGCACTGTAGGGTAGCTGAAAGAGCACAGACTTTGAAGTCCTAGGGATCAAATTGCAGTTCAACTACTTATTAGCTGAATATGTCCTTTAACCCCTCTGGACCCGATTTACAAAATGCAGATGTTAATAATGCAGACTCAGAGGTGGGATTCAATGAGCTGACATATACAGTGTTGGTCCTCTCTCTCCCCACCTCTGCATCTTTCATATCCTCAATTCCTCTCTATAACGAATGCTAAAAGTCTAATATCAGCTCACAATGGTTTACTGGTCACCTGAGACCTGCAACTTGGGGAGAAGGAGTTATAGGAACAGGAATATCATGATGCTATAGAACACCTCAATAATGGCAGTTTTGATACTTCAGCCTGGAGTTTTCTTGGGATTTATTTCCTTCTTATGTGTATTTGGTTGCTGCTCTCTTTACTCTTTTTCCAGATTTCTTCAGTCTGACTGGAAACCTTAAACACAATAATCTGAGTTTCACAATAAAGGGTTTGACTGCAGGTGCCAAGAGTCTCTGGAGAGAAAGGCTGGGTTAGCTGCTAGGAGGAAGTTGGTTGGAAAACCCATCTGTGTGCGCACGCGCAGTTTGGAAACCTTCCTTTTCTTGGAGAAAAATTTACTCTCCTCAGAGGCCGACTGAGGAATTTTGGCTAAGTCAGGTGTCTGTGGGAGACCATTCTTATCAGGAGCCAGAGCTGAGACTGGAGGCCAAAGGGAAGCACCATTTCAGGAATCATCAAATGTACTGTGCCTTTGACTTTTGGAAAATTAATTCTAAAAGGCCTGAGTAGCCACCATTCTCAACCCTCTTTTATTTTATTTTTTTAATTAAAAAAATTTTTTTGGCCGTGCTGTGCAGCTTGCAGGATCTTACTTCCCCTACCAGGGATCGAACCCGTGCCCTCTGCAATGGAAGCGACGAGTCCTAACCACTGGACTGCCAGGGAATTCCCCTCATCCTTCTTTTAAAAAGCAGACTGTGGACACATAGTCAGCAATAGCCAACAAATGCCAACTAGGCACAAGTCAGTTGATGAGAGAAGCCAGCAGCCCTTGAACCATTCTCTTGGCTATGGTGGGTGGCAAAATAGTAAGGGGATGAGGGTAGGAACAAGATGAAATAAAAATGATGAATGGGAACCATTTTCTTCTAAGGGGAGTTCAAAGGAAGCAGTGGTTCCCCCACACCACTCCCCTCCGCTGACCAGTATAGACTTGCTTGACACAATGACTGGCATTTCCGTTCTCAGGTAGGAATACTCCAAGTAAGAAACTTGCTTGTGCAACTGTGTTCTTATGGACTTGTGTGATATGTCCAATGAATTAATTCATTCTTTAACTTAACTGGCAAGATTTAATAGTTCACATTGAAAGCATGAATAACCATTTTGTTCCTTGAATGACTCCAGTTTAATGCTCCTGATGTCAGTGTATTTTGCCCAGGGTAAAAGTTGCTATATGAATTATTCACTGCTTGATGTAATGAATGGGGCCATGTTTGCCTACAGAATGTTAGCTGTGGTTATCTGACATGATGGGGCACAGCGGATGCCTACAAAGAACAATGGATACTTTAGAATGTGGTTCCAGGGCTCAGCCATTGCAGTTAAGATCTTTACAGAAAGCAGAGCACCTTTTGTTGTCTTGTGCCACACATCACGAGGGCCTCAGTGAGCCAAGAAACTCTTGGCCTTTTAAAAAAAGAGAGAGCTAAGTATGGTAAGGGACAGAAATGCATTTAAGAAGAATTTTAAATAAGTAAATTGGTAATTTTCATTACAGTGATTTCATCAGTGTGAAATCAAATATTTTTGGTGAAGGAGAAACAATGCATGACTGATAATAAGGAATCTTACCTTTGATTTTAGGGTGAAGGTGATCCAGACCCCTCTGCCTTAAGAGCATTTAGGGTGAGGTATCTCCCTGACTAGAGTGCCCAACTTTCCACTGAAATGTCTTTGGTTTAATAAGAATGATTTATAATCTGGAAAGACAGTTAATGCAACTTAGTGGGAGCTGATAAATGAACCACTGAGTTTACTTATACATATAAATGGGGCATTAATCTTGACTTTGAATTTCCCCACTGGGTTCTCTTTATAACCATTTGTGACATTGTGAGTGAAGGAAAGAAATGACTGACAAGTTTTAATGGTTGGCAAAATTTTCTAAATGTCTTTAAAGTTTCTAAACAAGATAAATAAGGTTTGAGATTGAAATGCAGATTAAATTGGCTTCCATCCTTTCACTGTTTACAGCTTAATAGTAGGCAACTTGTTAAATTAGCACATGCATTCAAAAGTCACCCTGAGACAAAGCTAAAATCCCACCTGGGCTTCCGGTCTCTCTGCAGCTGAGTTGGGTAACTCCAGCAGGGTCTTGCTGGCCTCTGTCTCCTAATTATAAATCCACTGGAGAGAGTGTTCATTCATAGTTCAAATAGCTCTGGCCAAGAGGTACAGTACACGGCTGCAGGGTTCCATCCCTCTTGTGGATGAAGAGGTAATTCTTAGAGGAGGGAAATCTAGGACTGGAAATACACCCATGGTAGGATGAATAATGGCCCCACAAAGCCACCTGCAACTAATTCTCAGAACCTGTGTATACTGTGTGGTGAAAGAGACTTACAAATATAACTGGGTTAAGGACCTTGAGATGAGGAGATTATCTTGCATGATCTGGATGGGCCCTAAATGTAATCACAAGGGTCCTTGTATGCAGGAGCCAAGAAGGTCAAAGGAGGAAGTAGGAGAAGTAATAATGAAAGCAAGAGACTGTAGTGACGAGGGGAAGAAGTCATGAGCCGAGGCATGCAGGCATCCTCCAGAAGCTGGAAAAGGCAAGGAAGTAGATTTTCCCTCAGAGCCTCCAGAAGGAGCCATCCCTGCCCATACTCTGAGTTTAGCTCAGTGAAATGATTTTGGACTCGTGGTCTCCAGAACTGTGAAAGAATAAATTCGTGTCCTTTCATGACAAGAAGTTTGTGGTAATTTGTAGTGACAGGAAACGAATCCAACACCCAAAGGGGCCTCACGGTTATCCTGCTGCTCCTCAGCCCCTACATGGGGTTTAAAGCCCAATTTCATGGTGTCATCCCACAAAGTCTTGTTAGTTCACTGTGAAAGAACTGTTGAAATATAGACCATCGTGTCACTTCCTCTGAATCAGAAGACTCTTTGTGTTTTTTGAAATACTGTACTCAATACGGAGGTCTGTTTCCAAAGGGAAGTGAAGCCTTTCATTTACATATGGTAAGGCTCAAGTAATTGTTGATGCAAGGATAAATAAATGAACACAGAAAAAAAAGCCATTGAAAATTGACAAATAACTCAACTGTTTCTGTTCAGCGTTAAATGACTTTCTGTGCTAAATCCCATTGTAAGAAATAACAAATGGTAAAATCAACCCCTGGATTCTAAATTAGTCTTTGCTTTCATTGGAGTCTAAAAAAAATTCTCCAGGTAAACCTAATTTTGTCCTCCAAAATAACTCTTTGAGCTTTTGGGGGATATGTCTGCAAAAGATACACTCTCTTTTTATTTATTTCCCCTGCATTAGTATCAGCTAGAACACACGTCACTACAAAAACTCACTTTGTAGGGGGAAGCATGTCAGGTTCATTATGATTTGATCCTCTTGGTCCTGTAGTGAGATGTAGTGTTAGGTTTTTGATTCTCAGCGATTCTACCCATTTCTTAATGTGGGGAGGGAGAGTTAGACAATTATTTAAAAATTTAAAGTCTCTTGAACTTATATTGACAAATTCCAGGCCTTTTCTGATCTTCATTCCCCTTCAATAATATCTCTAGCATCTGACACAACTGATCACTGTGCCCATCTTGAAACTGTCTCCTCTTTTTCATTCCTGTACCTTTGCTCTTCCCTGATTTCCCTCCTACCTGTCCAATTGTTCACACAGCGGCTCCTCTTCCCAGCTTTCTCTGTAGTTGTGGGCATTTCTCCAGTCGCAGTTCTTACTTCCTGCTCTCTTTCTTCTCAGTGGTTACTTCTGTTTTGATGACATCTCAAGATTCTTCTTTAATCCTGATCTCTAATCCAGTATCTAAAACCAACCACCAGACAATGCTATTTGGTTAGTTCCTTACCTCTAATATATCCACAACTTGCAACATGTACCAGGATCTCTTCTGTTCCAGGATCCAATCACATGCTTTTCTCTCTGATGGACATTTTTTCCTTCTTTTTTCTCTGCCTATCAAACTCCTACAGATCACAATTTAAATTTCACTTCCTTATGGAAGCATTCCATGACCACCCAGACTAGATCAGATCCCCACTTAGGCTCTTAGACCTGGCAGAAAAAAGAAATTTAAATATCTCTTTGAGAAAGAAAAATATGAAAAAAAAAACAAAACTGGTTTCCCTTTGAGAAGGAAATCAGTTTCAGTTAAAGGAAAGTTATGAAGCATGACAATTGGGACTAAAAATTTTTGTTTTTCAGAAACCGTGTTGTAAAATGGTTATAGGGAATCTGAATTTACAGCTTGGCTAAATTAAGAAGTTTGGTTAGATAACTCAGTGACTAAGCAAATGTCCTAAGTATGACCAAATGTGATATGCTCTGTTCTCTAGCATCCAAAGTTGTTATATAGTTTTAGGTCAGAGCTTGTCTTTGCCCATCTGACATTTAAACCTCAATATTTAGATAATTGTAGAAAATCATAAATCATGGCTAGTGTAGAAAATAATGACTGTTCCTGAATTGTACTTATTTTTAACCACTTTACATAAAACTGAACTCAAAATGAACTCCTGGGTTTTTAATAAACATTTTCTCTCCTATTGCTGACCTCTTTATTCTACCATACAAGGTGATTTAAAAAAACAGTTCTATTGTGATATAATCTACATACCGTACAATTCATCCATTTGAAGTATAAAATTAAATGGTTTTGAGTATATTCAGAGTTGTGCATCCATCTCCATAATCAATTTTAGTACATTTTCATCACCCTGACAAGAAATCTTATATCTTTTGGCTGTCACTCCTCAATCTTCCCAAGCCCCAGCCCTAGGCAACCAAAAATTGGCTTTCTGTCTTGATGGATTTGCCTATTCTGGACATTTCATATAAATGGAATTATACAATCTGTGATGCTTTGTGACTGACTTCTTTCACTTAGCATAATTTTTCAAAGTTCATCCATGTTATAACATGACTAAGAACCTCATACCTTTTTATAATTGAATAATATTCCATTGTATGGATCATTTTATTTACGTACTCATTAGTTGATAGACACCTGTGTTGCTTCCACTTTTTGGCTATTGTGAATAATGCTGCTATGAATACAGGCTGATTTCTGAACGCTGACTGCTGCTTGCTCCTTTTTCTCCTCTCTGTAGTCATTCAAAAATAAAAAGTGGCTTGAACATTTCTAAATCTGAAACTACCACACAAAATGTAGGTTATGCTTTCTACAGAATTTATTACCCCTATTATGTTACATAAAAACTATATTAATCATTTATGTAATGTTGGTCTTTCCCCATCTGTGAGCTCTGTGAGTTCAAAGATCAGGTCAGCTCTGCTTGCTCCTGTGTCCCTGGCACCTTGCCCAGTGATTGGCATGTAGTAAATATTTCTTGACTGACTAATTTTGACTAATCCCAACCTCAGATTGGCCTCTCATCTCAAGTTCCCCATTTCTATAAATGCCATTACTGTTACCTCAGTAACTTGAGATCCAAATCAGAGTTGTATTTGACTCTTCTCTTTTTCACTTCTTCCTCTAATTCTGATCAGTCAGCAATTTTTAGGAAACGTTTTTAAAGCAATTCTCAGCATTTGTGTATCCATTCCTTTCTCTCACACTACCTATCTAGACCCTCATACTTGGCCTCCCTGCCTTCTTTCTCTGCTACTTCTAAGCTAGAGAGAGAGTTTGTAGAGCGTTTTCAAAGTAGTCTTCACAAAAACCAGTTAGATCACTTCACTTCCCTCTTCATGAACTAACAGTGGTTTCCCATTGGCCACAGACTAGAAGCCCTCAACCCAAAGTAGGAAGATTTCCATAAGATGATCCCTTATATTACAAGGCACGTAGCTGCTTCAGTTTTCTTTTTTAGACCTTCCTGCTCCTATTCATCAGAACATAAACTCTGCCTACCTAGCCTATTGGTTATTGGACCTAGGTTGTTGGATCAACTGCTTAACATTGTCTAGGAAGGCAAATACTAGTAATTTGGGACATTTTTATGGCCAGGTCTCATTGACCAACACAAAAATCTATTTGATTCACTAATGTCAAATCAGTACATTCCAAACCAAAACATATTTACCTTGATTTTTCCATATTCCTTCCCAAAGCTGAGTAACTTACAACAACATTCTGTAGGAAATTCCCTATATACAGGAACTCCCTGCTTTCCTGTCACAGAGAGGATCATAAATGGATCATTAGTAAATCTCCCACATACTATGTCTTATACAAGTTTATATGTTCCACGGCACTTGCTATGGTGACTTGCATATTGTAAAAGCAAAGACATGGAGAAAATTCTTTTTTTTTTTTCCTTAGCAGAGAATTTCTCTCCCCATCCCCTAAGCCAGCAATGTTTGTTTCTGTTAGGTGAATAATTAGATAAGCCATTTGGGTTGGGGATGACATCCTCACCCCAAGGGGCATGTTGGGATATAGTTGCTTAACTGACTTCCACCAAGCTTTGGCCTGGTTAATTTTACCAGCTTTTGCTTTGTCTTGGAGTGCACACCACTTTAGGATTAGAGCTAAATTGTTTGGGACAATAATGGAGATTTGGGGAATGGGTTCTGATGGGAAATGGAGGCTCAGTAACTGGTACCTAAAAAAAGCTATGGGAGAAAATTTTAAAAAGGTTCAAAAAGGAGCTCCTTGAGGTTGTTTTCTATGTGGTATACAGTTAAAACCCTGTTTCCTGTGTGCTCACAAAAGTTTCAGTAAATCTACATTGTTTGCTAATGCTTAGTGAGGTGGATTTACTATTTGGGGCTAAGCCTATGCTGAGTTAGACCTCAAAAGTTTGTATATGACAATAACAGCGTCTTCCCATGGGAGGACAGCCATGTAGGGTTTGCATATATATTAAGAAACTATGTATTAAATTAATATGTTTGTCTTGTCTTCCCATGTAGATAATACTCCCCATTACCTCTAGATGATTCATAGAGAAGGTATTCAATGATAACTTGCTGATTAAATAGGAATGTGCTATCATTCTAATTTGTTTTTAAAGGAGAAAGGATGTCCTTAGTGACATCCAGTCCAGTAAAAATGCCATTTTCAAAAGCCAGTTACCACCAAAGCAGTGGTAGATTTTGTGGTTGGTTTATTCGGAAATTGTTCTTGGGTATCTTGAGAAAAGAATCTAACTTCTTCAGTAATTAGTGTATTACTACTGATTTAAGCCAGATTGAGTTTTCTTTTGAATGTACAGTGTATTGGAATATGTATGAATACCTGTGTTGGCTGAAAGAAAAATTACCTCCCAGCATAAATCGGTTAGGAAAAGCATGTCAAGTCACTATGTGCAGATCTGATTTGTCTCAGTGAAGATCCTTGTTTTACTGATTTTGACTGCCCCATTCTTGCTTAGTTACTGTTTAACTGTTCCTGTGTGGGCCTACATGTGAGCACAGACTCATCTCTAGAATTGTGCCAAACTCCCTTAGCTTTGCTCAACTGGTTTTTGAATTTTATTTAATAGGTACCTATGATATGGTGAGCACTGCTTGGGTAAAATTTGAATGCACTATAGTTTTAGGAATGTAAGGTTCAGAGAGACTTTCCTTGTAGCTGAGAATGAAAGGCCTTCTCTTTTCAGCCACAGCCACATGCAGACTTCTGAATCAGTCTTTAAGTGGGCAGGGGTTCTCATTAGATCTCTGCATTCCAGAAGTCAGCTAGAGCCCCTCCAACCACAGGCCTCTCCAGATTTATGCGCCTTCCCCAGGGCTCCAATTCTATCCTCATTTCTGGCTTCAGGTTCCTCTTTCAGTGCACCTCTGAACCCCACTCTAGTCTCTTCCATATTTCCATTCTCTCAGCTAAGCCAGGCTCTAAACCATCCAGAAGTAAAATGTAGCCTCCTTTCCTTGATTTCCTCAAAAAAACAACCCACTTACTCAAGGCATATGAGCATTAACTATTAACTACAGTTACTAGATAAGTTGTAATTGATTATCTGAGATACTGAGAGTAAAAGTAGCACATTCTAATAAGTAATTCCAAGCTATGTAAAGATCTTTGAACTTCAACTTATATTTTAAGTAGTTTGTGACAAAGAGCTTCCATAATTCTGTGGTGACTTCATTAGCCAGACTATAAATTTCATGCAGAGTTTAACTACATGGTATGTCATAGAGGCACTCACATTTTTCTCAGTTGACAAATGAAATCTTAATGGGGGAATTGTATGGCAAAGTAAAAAATTTCTCAGTATAAGTTTGACTTCTAGATCATGTATGATCAAGGCTACTGACACACTATTCTAATAAATAGTATGTAATGGAAAAATACAACTAATGAAGCTGTGGGTACCTTTTCATCCACTTTAAAAAGAATTTTATACCTTTCTGTTTTTTGTACAGTACATTCCAAAAAGAGCCATTTTGATCTAATTGAAAGCAACTGTGAAAATCAAGTCAATTTAATATCAGTTATAAACTTGACCTTGACTGGGTGATTTAAGGAATATGCAGTTTATTTCCTTTTTTAAAAAAATTTAGATCGCTAAAACAAAGTCATTGAAATCTGCATAGATTAAATTATAACTGAAGATTTAGCAGTGAATTGAGATAACTAGTGGTCAAAGGACTTTTTTCCAGAACTGTTTAGCTGAAATGTTGTATACATAAAGGCCTAATGCATTTTGGCAACTCTAACCCTGAGATTTACATTTTTTGCTATTTTACTTTAAAATAATCAAAAATGCCTTTTATCTGTCTTTTCAGCCATTTAGTTCCATTCTCTACAATATGGTGAACTTGATTGCCTGCAGAATGAATTAATGAAACTTTTATGTCAATGGGAGTTTATTAACAACATTCGTGACATTTTCAAATCAATCCTTCTATGTTCTCCAATTACGGCCTCACTGTGGTTAGGCACCATCCCAGGAGAAAAACAAAGGGAGAGAGGGGAATCAACATATTTACAACTGACTTCAGAAAAGCAAATTAATAAGGGGAAGTGTGTCTAAATTATGTTTTCTGTTGTTGTTTGTTACATTAAATGCAGAATGAAAATGCATGTTCTTTAAGTGTTTTGGCTGTTGTTCAAAAATGTGAATTATTCTACCAGAAGGCAAAAGCACTTTCCTTCAAGCCCTATGTCCATAGTTAATTTAGTTGTTTTTTTTTTTTTTTCAACATAGGGGCATTTCTAAACTCTAAAGCAAATATTATTTACACAGAAAACATAATAACAATGAATAGTCTTAAAACATCTTGGTGATGAAAATATAAAACAGTTTCGGATGAAGGTTATTTAAATCACCCTGCACTCTGCCTTCATACTTTTAAAATAAGCCTAAAATGTGTATAATTATACACACATCACATATATTATACATTTATATAGTTTCCTGGTCCTTTAACTCTCCTGATCTAAATTAAACCCTCAATGTTCTATTAGACATTAAGTCCTGGCACTAGCTTCTTGCTGACCTTGAACCAGACACTAACTTTTCTGGGTCTCTATTTCTATTAAATGAAGGAGGCTGAACCAGATGCTCCAAAGTGCTTTAGGTTGACAATTTATTATTGAAGACATCAAAGAGACATTCTGATAATTTTGGGTTGAATCTTTTTTTAGAAACATTTTGTTTCCTCCTCAACCCCTCCTTCCCTCACTATACCAGTGGTTCCTAATAGGTATGTCAGGACACACTGACATACTATGACTCTTTAATAGGAGTGCCACCAAATTTTCATTGTTCTGTAAAATTTATTTTTGCTTCAACTGAAGATATGTATGATGTTCTGTGATAGGTTAGATGAAACACTGTCAGCAGTTCTTGCAATAAGGTTAAGGTACAGTTTTCAAAAAATAATAGGTTAAAGGAAAATCATTATGTCAAACTGGTGACAGTTTAGATCTGTGCTAGACAGTTTAGATGTGGCAGTCATTAGTCACATGTGGCTACTGAGCTCTTGACATGTGGCTAGTCCAAACTGAGATGTGCTGTAAGTGAATAATACTCACCAAATTTTGAAGGCTTAGTGCAAAAAAAAAAGTAAATATTTAATTTTTTTATGTTGATTACATGTTGAAATGTTAATATTTTGGATATATCATGTTAAATACAATACATTGCCTTTTTTTTTTTACCTTTTGAAAAATGTGGCTACTAGAAAAGTTTAAATTCCATATGTGACTCCCATTACATCTCTCTTGGACAGTGCTAGTCTGGAGTCACATGTTTATTGGAACATGAAAGACCTGCCTTAGTAACTATATAAGAAAACATGGTCAGGTCAATTAAGTTTTCCCACAGCTGTATGGTGCTAAAGGATGCTTGAATAGAAATATTGTTATACTGTAGCCATGACTGTCTTAAAATCATTCACAACCCATACTGTGTTCATGGATTGGAATAATTACTATTGCCAAAATGAGCATATGATGCAAGGCTATCTACAAATTCAGTGCAATCCCTATCAAAATACCAATGGCATTTTTCACAGAACTAGAACAAATAATTCTAAAATTTGTATGGAAAAACAAAAGACCCTGAAGAGTTAGGAAGAACAAATCTTGGGAAAGAAGAACAAAGCTGGAAGCATCATGCTCCCTGATTTCAAACTGTACTACAAAGCTGCAGTAATCAAAACAGCATGGTACTGGTACAAAGATACATAGATCAATGGAACAGAATAGAGAGCCCAGAAATGAACCCACACTTACATGGGCAATTAATCTATCATAAAGGAAGCAAGAATATGCAATGGGGGAAAAACAGCCTCTTCAATAAAGGGTGTTGGGAAAACTGGAAAACTACATGCAAAAGAATTAAACTGGATTACTCTCTCACACCATGCACAAAAATAAATTCAAAATGGATTAAAGACTTAAATGAAGACCTGAAACCATAAAACTTCTAGAAGAAAACATAGCCAGTAAGCTCTTTGACATCGGTCTTAGTGATATTTTTTTGGATATGTCTCCTCAGGCAAGGGAAACAAAAGCAAAGAAAAAACAAATGGGACTGCCTCAAACTAAAAAGCTTTTGCACAGTGAGAGATGCTATCAACAAAACTAAAAGGCTACCTACTGGATGGGAGAAGATATTTGCAAATGATATATCAATAATGGGTTAATATCCAAAATATACAAAGAACTCATATAACTCAACATACAAAAAATCATACAACCCAATTTTTAAAAAATGGGCAGAGGATATCAATGGCCATTTTTCCAAAGAAGACATACAGATGGCTGAAGGCACATGAAAAGATGCTCAACACCACTAATCATCAAGGAAATGCAAATCATAATCACAATGAGATATCACCTCACACCTGTCAGAATGGCTATTATTAAAAAGGCAACGGGCCTCCCTGGTGGCGCAGTGGTTGAGAGTCCGCCTGCCGATGCAGGGGACACGGGTTTGTGCCCCGGTCTGGGAGGATCCCGCATGCCGCGGAGCGGCTGGTCCCCGTGAGCCATGGCCGCTGAGCCTGCACGTCCGGAGCCTGTGCTCCGCAGCAGGAGAGGCCACAACGGTGAGAGGTCTGCGTACCGCAAAAAAAAAAAAAAAAAAAAAAAAAGGCAACAAGTAAGTGTTGGCAAGGAGGTGGAGAAAAGGGAACCCTAATACACTTTTGATGGGAATGTAAATTAGTGTAGCCACTATGGAAAACAGTATGGAGATTCTTCAAGAAATTTAAAATAGAAACTACCATACGATCCAGCAATACCACTCCTGGGCATTTATCCAAAGAAAACAAAGACACTAATTCAAAAATATATATGCACCCATATGTTCACTGCAGCATTATTTACAATAGCCAAGATGTGGAAGCAACCTAAATGTCATATATACACAATGGAATATTACTCAGCCACAAAAAAAAAAATGAAATCTTGCCATTTGCAACAACATGGATGGACCTAGAGGGTATTATGCCTAGTGAAATAAGTCAAACAGAGAAAGATAAATATTGTATGATTTCACTTACGTGTGGAATCTAAAAAACAAAACAAATGAACAAACGTAACAAAACAGAAACAGAGATACAGATACAGAGAATAAACAGGTGCTTGCCAGAGGGGATGGGGATGGGGGTGGAGGAGGAAAGAAATAGGTGAGGGAGATTAAGAGGTACAAAATTCCGGTTGCAAAATAAATGTCACAGGTATGAAATGTACCATGTGGGGAATATAGTCAGTAACTATGTAAAAACTTTGTATGGTGATATATTGTAACTAGACTTATAATGGTAATCATTTAGAAATGTATAGAAGTATTAAACCACTATGTTGTATAACAGGAACTAACATAGTGTTGAAGGTCAATTATACTTTGAAAACAAACAAGCAAACAAACTCACAGAGAAAGAGATCAGATTTGTGGTTACCATGAGCAGAGGAGTGGGGGGAGAGGGAATTGGATGAAGGCACTCAAAAGGTACAAATTCCCAGTTATAAGATAAATAAGTACTAGAGATGTAATGTACGACATAATAAATATAATTCTGCTGTACATTGTATATTAAAGTTGTTAAGAGAGTATACCCTAAGAGTTCTCACAAGGAAAAACTTTTTTTCTATTTCTTTAATTTTGTATCTATCAATATACGAGATGATGGATGTTCACTAAACTTACTGTGATAATCATTTCATGATGTATGTAAGTCAAATCATTATTGCTGTACATTTTAAACATGTATACAGTGCTGTATGTTAATTATATTTCAATAAAACTGGAAGGAAAAAGATCATTTATGACTTGTTTAGTCCTGTTCTGAGCTTTCAAAACCCTTCACTGTGAACACTCCTATACAGCACACAATGCCTCCTTTGGATGTAGGTTAACGTTGCAGCTCTGCATGTTGTTCCTTATCTTATCTTCAGTGACACTTTGGTCTGTGACTTTCACAACTTTTACTCCAGTGCACATGCTTGACTCCCAGGTTAGATAATAGAAAGGAGCAGGGAACTTCAACCACTTTTCCTGCTTTTGGATCTCCAATTTGGTTCCTGAGTTGTGTTTGTAACTTGGTTATTCCAGGGGGCGCCACCGGTTCTATTTAGCTCTTCCCTCCTTCCCCAATCCGGAATCATTTTCTTATCAAAGGAGACTTGCCTTTGGCTTGTTGTTTTCCATAGGTGTGCCTTTTATTTTTTTCTGGAGTTGGCTACTAAGCACACCTCTCCCTGCAGCACCTGGGGATGTGGCATGGACAAATAAGGGAGTTTTGAAGGGATAGAATTTGGAAGTGAAAAATGAAGGACCTGTGCATGTTCAAAATGCACATTAACTCTTGGAGGGCCAGTGTCTGTGCTCCAGTTCTTGGTCTTGCTTCTCCTCTCTCATTTATTCCATGCTGGAAAATTTCAAGCAAAACATCTGTTTTGAAGTGCTATGCTCCTTTCTGGACAACAGTTTTTTGTTTTTTTTTTTAAATTCCTGAGTTAGCTTATCATCCCCAGATGTTTTGTCCCCCCAACCCGCCCTTTGTTTTCTCATCTTAATAACTGTGCAAGCCCTGGAAAACTGCTGGCAGATTTTTTTTTTCACGTTTTGGATCACCCTGCACAACTCCCACCAAGAATTCCACCTTTACTCTTTGCCCATTCTTCAATGGACTCAGGCCAAAGTCCATGAAGGATTTTGGGTGGGGAGAAAGTAGGTAGTACTTTCTATTTTTAAACAGATATGAGTCTCCTTGGAACCATAATGTCTACACACCGGTGGAGCTATGGAGGGAGGAAACAGGCTTCAAAACCCGAGAGGAAAGTTTTTTGTTGTTATTTTGTCTGATACCAAAAAATGATTAAATTTTGTCATTTCTATTTTTAAGGAAGATAAGAGCATATAAATCAGCCATAGTACTATAGGACAAGAACTCTCAACAATCTTTCTATGGATTATAAATAATAATAACAATAATAGTAATATATCAAATCCAGCACATTATCATTTCCCCAGTGTTTTCACCTACAGCATGGAGCTGCGGAAGCAGCTGGGAGTCTGGGGCCCTCAGATCAGTTGAAGTTGGGAGTTTAGGTTGGGTGGGACTCTGAAAAAAGCTGTAGAAGTTTGTACAAATCGTTTTCCTTTTATAACCTCTGTTGCTTCATTTAAACCAGGCTCTGATTTTGTGTCATTTTGGTTTTCACAGTAATTCTATGTCTTAGTGGGAAAATTATATTTGTGCTCATTTCACAGAAGAAGAAACAGACCCAGGGTCTGTTTATCCAGGATCACACTGCTGGTTGGTGACAGATCAGGGGTCAGACTTCGGGTTCTCTGCTGAGGTCTAGTAGGAGCCTTGACCAGAGGTCAGACATGGGGGCTGCTGACCCCCAAGGATGACCCCCAGGAAGTGTCTGTTCTTTACTCTGCAACTTCATGCCAGTAGGTCTTGGGAAACTCTGTCTAGAATTGTTAACTATTCCTCTTGCCTATTTCTTGTGACCTTCTGCCGTGCTCCAGGCTGTGATATATTAAGGAAAACAGGCCATGTATCTGTGAATAAGCCAGTAGAGTCAGGCTTCTGGAGGTGAGAACTCAGACTACCAAATTGACTTGACCTCCTCTTAGAAAGACAGACATACCCCGGGCTTCCAGAGGCTGGGCACAGCTCTGTTTCCTGGAAGCAATTCTGGAAGACAGAGTCTAGGAAAGGGCCTGTCATCTTCCAGTATGAGTTTCCTTAATGTTGAATTTGGTCAGCTCAGGGGTTGGGGGAGGGAGAAATGAAAAAGCAGAAAATCTCTATTATGTTTACAGAGATTTAGAACCCAAGCCCTCCCTGTGAAAAGTTGGCCAACCATGAGGGATTGATCTGACGCTTGCTGAGAAAGTAAGCAGCAAGAGTACAGACATAACTGATGGTATGATTAGGGTAGTCATTCTTTCTTTCATTCATGAAATGTTTGTTAAACGCCCACTATGGGCAAGGCATTTGTAGAGTGGGCAACCTTGCTTAGAGGGATAATCTATAGGAAGTGAGAAGAGACTACCGTTAACGAGGAGAAAAACAGAGTTAAATGCATATAAAGAGAAAGAGGGAGAAAAAGGTGAGATAACAGGCAAACCTATGTGATGATTTACACTTTTAACCACAGAAGTGAGGGTGGCCAAGAACTTAGTCGAACACTGACCAAATGAGATGAAGATCCCAGTCAAGATGCTGTGCAAACTCCGTTACTGGTTTCCCTGGCAAAGATTCCATCTTATGGCAAGAGCAGTATAATCAGAAAAACCAGATGCAAATTAGGTAAAAGCAGTAACGAGAGGCAGGGCTCCACATGGTCTAGTTTTCTCCACTGTGGAGGAAGGCCTGGGGACAGGGTTGTGAGGGTTTGTGTCACAAAGAGTGATGCCATGAAGGGAAATATTAAAAGGTTAATTAGAGCCTGCCCACTTGAGAGAGTCTTCATTTACTGATCAGGTTCCCCATCCACTTGTTTGCTAACCTCTTCAGTGTCCCTATCATCCCAGTGCCCCTCAGGATAATGTTTGATAATCTGAATTATTCCTGAGCCGCTTCCTTTGGCCCTTCCTGCCCTGCTCCTCTTGCATTGTGCTTGCTCTCTCACTCAGAGTTAATGGACTCACTGCGTGCCAGGACTTATGATTCATCCTGCCCTCAGGATGGTTTGTTCCCTGGTCTATGTTGCAGGGGTCAACAGAACATGCAGAGCTTCCTCAGAACATGCCCACAAAAACATCATCAATCTTTGCTTAATCAGGGAGAGGATAAGCGGGCCAGCTTGGCTCAATTGTTCTGAAACAGATCCCTTGGACATGAGACCAAAACACATTTAAATATTTCTGCAGGCAATTTATGCCTCTTACTCTTAGTTCTGAGAGTCTGTAACAATTGTCTAATTGCGGGGATGAGTTACCAAGGAAGGACATGTGTCCATTCTTGGAAATCTTAACAAAGAGGTTAATCTACTGTCTGTTTTGGATGAGTTTCGTTTGCCTAAAGATCTTTTTCCAGTTGTATTCTATGGCTTTCTGTTGTGCCAAAAGAGAAGATTCTTTTTTTGTTTTTTAATAAACTTATTTATCTTTGGCTGCGTTGGGTCTTCATTGCTGCGTGCGGGCTTTCTCCAGTTGCGGTGAGCAGGGGCTACTCTTCATTGTGGTGTGTGGGCTTCTCATTGCGGTGGCTTCTCTTGTTGTGGAGCACAGGCTCTAGGTGTGCAGGCTTCAGTAGTTGTGGCACGTCGGCTCAGTAGTTGTGGCTCACGGGCTCAAGAGCGCAGGCTCAGTAGTTGTGGCGCATGGGCTTAGTTGCTCTGCAGCATGTGGGATCTTCCCACACCAGGGCTCGAACCCGTGTCCCCTGCATTGACAGGCGGATTCTTAACCACTGTGCCACCAGGGAAACCCCAAAAGAGATGATTCTTAACAGTTTCCAGTTTCTTCTAGTTTGCTGCTAAGCTGTAGTGTTACTGGAGTCAAGGTTCTGATCCATCATACATGATCTTAATCAAAGGAGAGAAAACAGTCTCAAATGTGCTGTTTGAAAGGGAGGAGCCCCTAAACTTTCATCTGAAGAATCCTGGGGACAATCTAAGAATCTGTGGAATTTGCAGAATAGGGTAAAATATGATGGCTCTTTTGAAACCATGGACAGGGAAAGGAATGGATACATCAACAGTACATGAAAGTGTGTCCTGGTTAGTCATAATACAGCCGATATAAAATATGAACTGTTCTTTCTTTCTCCATCTGATTCATATTTATACTTCATGTTCCCTATTAATTTTATTTTACATTAATAGGGAGCTATAAGCAATAAGTCACCATTTTAACTGATAGTTCTTATAGGCAGAATTAAAATTGCATTGATCCTAGAGGTATTCAATTGATAGTGAGGCTCTACCAGGTGGAAGGAGAGTTCTGGGGGATACACCTGGGTTTACTTTGCAACATATTGAGCCTCCAGATGGAGTTGGAAATGCAGATGTAGATGTCAGAGGGAGCTGGAACTAGAAATAGAGATGCAAAGGGAGGTATTCATTTAAGTTGTGGATGTGGACAAGATCATCAAGGGAAGAAGAGGCAGCAAACAGGAGGGGAGAGCAGAGGAAGGCTCCCAGAGAACACCCACTCGTGGGCAAGTGGGCCAGGAGTGCTAGGTAAGCACAGGAGGCGAGAGAGAATTCGGAGGAGAGAGCATCAGCAAGAGGTCACAGTGTTGTAACCCTCAAGGGAGCAGGGGATTTGCAAGGAGAGCATGGGCCACAGAGTCAAACCAGCAGATATGTTTGGCAAAAGAGCTGCAAAGAAGCCACCAGATGGTGGCAATTATGGGGCCTTAGGTGGCTTCTGAGAAAGTGTTTGCAGTAGAGCCTCAAAATAGAAACCTGCCTGCAAGGTGTTCAGGTGTCTATGAGGAATAATTCAGATGAATGTTCCAAAAAGTTTGGCAGTAAAGAAAGGGAAGAGAGAGCGCCTTAGTAATTTTGCTTTCTAAGAATGGAGGTCAACTGAGCATATATGCGGGGAAGGAGCCTCTAAGAAGAGGGACTGAAGGAGCTGGAAAGAACTGGATTAATATCAAATGAGGAGAGTCTAGCCTCGAAAGGATATGGCTATGGGTGAAGATAAGGAGATCCCCAAATACATACACATTCTCATTGTATAAAATTCAAGCAGTAGGACAGCATGGTGGCCAGGGCCATGGTCCTTGGAATTGAACCACCAGCATTTGAATGACGACTTCGACCCTAACTGTCTGTGTTACCTTGGACATGTTACTTGATCCTCTGTGCCTCAGTTTCCCAATTTTAAAATGTGGAAATAATAGTACATACCCTGTATGATTATACATGTAGACAAAATGCTTACAACAGTGTCTGGCACAGAGTGAATACTACAATAATTAACATAAAATGAAGAGAGAGAATGGGAAGAAATCTGGAGTTGTAGAAGTCCCTGAAGTTTGAGGGAAGTATCAAGTACTTATTTGAGCCAGTCTCTAACAGGGCACATCTCATTTAAGTTATCTTCTTGGGGCCAGTCTACATTGTGCTTTTTGTGTTTCGGTTTTTTTTCCCTATCAACCCTTTGTCCAGTGTAGGAAACTAAACCACAGTATCTGGTGCCCTTGCAGTGGCACTAAATGTCTCTCATCCCATTCAGTGGTGAACCCCAGCTGAGATCCTGTCAGACATCATCTGGTGCTTGCATTTGGGCCAGTAAAAAATGTGCTTGACAAGCTTGGGTGTAAAAAGCTCTCCAACCCCTAAGAAAATTTAGTTTTAATATGGAAAACTCAGAGATTTCAAATATGAGTAATATGAACTCCTTGAGACAGTAAGAATACAGTTTTATTTATAGAAGTAATAAAAGGAATATACCACACAAGTATTTTACACACAAAACACCTTAGACACAAAGATATGGAAGTGAATTTCTACAGTTTACTCACATTGAGTCTAGAATACTAGGTGACCCATTGTCACCTTTAAAAAACAGAATCTTGTCACATCTCTTGAATACAAATTAAACAGCTCAGACTGAGTTGATCGAGGTCACATAGAATCTGGAACTCACTCTGGTCTGTGCCTTTACCCTAACTCTTGAAGCTGCTACACTCATGACAGAATAATTCAGTGGGTGGTGAACCAGACAAAACAAACATCAGACTCTCCTTCACAGCATGGCAGGTGTGAGGGAAAGATAAACTTTAAACAAAGCTGTATTTATCTGGCAACAATGCCCCAACTGGAGCACTTTTTTCTTTTTCTATAGACAGATACTCCTAACACACGATTTTTCTGCTGCTCAAGAACCTTCAATGGCTCCCCAGTGCCTATAAACTCACAATGGCAGCATGTTAAGGCTGGACTTTTCTTGCTTGTGACTAGCCCCAATGGCTTAGCTGAAATTGTCTAAGATTTGATTGGAATTCAGTATTAATTATGAAGTGGGAGAGAGAGAGAGACTGAAGGCTTCATAATGGTTCTGGAATGTGCTTAATTTGGGCACTGAAAATCCAAATATACTAGCATTCAACTCCCCTCCATTACTTGGCAACAATTTAGTACTCCAAGCTTCTCTCTCACTCTGCCTTTACTCAAATGGTCTGTCTTCATGGTCTCCTAAACTCATTTGGGCAGTCCCAGCCCTTGGCCATTGTTCCTTTTGTGATCCCAGCCAGTAATGCCCGTGGCACTGGCTAAAGGGACTTCTCTTTTCTTTATGTTGCTACATTTACTACTAGTTATTGTTTCCTTTTCCTGGCTCTCTCATTCTATTTAATTTTTAATCCATTCTCATTCTGTAAAATTTAGACAGTACAATAAACTCTCCTAATCCCAAAATCCACTCCTAAATAATTACTATTACCAGTTTGATGTGTGTTTCCATGCATTGTTTTATGCACTCATGTATTTCCAAATATATAAATATTGTTTATTATTTTTTAAAGTTCTATATCTTATATCTTAATAGATTTTAAATTCCTTGAGGGCAGGAATGGGGGTTCCTGCATCTTTTATCCCTCACAGCTCATAATACAGTCACTGAAAAGTCGCAGTTTCTTAAAAACTGCATTAGGGCAGCAGAGGTCTAATAAATGCAGAAATGGCAGTAAGAAGGTAGGCTCCTTGGACTCAAATGTTGGCACTAAAGATGATTTTATTTGAGTTCAGACATTACTCAATAATCTCCAAATACTGAGCACTCATTTTGTACAACAACCATGAGAAGTAGATTTCCTCATTTTACAGATGGGAATATTGAGACTTAAAGTGATTAATTAATTTTTCCAAGGCCACACAGCTAATATGTAGCCTAACCAAAATTTGAACCCAGATCTTGTTGGCTCTAGAGTCCTTATTCTTCCCGTTAGATGATGCTACGTGGGAGACTGAAAAGCATGAGCATAATCAAGGTGAGAAGGACACTGAAGATGCTGAATTCATTTATTCATCCAACTCTGTGACGGCTAGAAAAAAATGGGGATCCTTTTCAACCTCCCAGTTCCTGAACAGGACCCAGATTAAAAGACCTTATCTGTAGGCTTACAAATCTTGCCACCTGTCTTATATATATTTTTTAAGATTTATTATTTATTTATTTATTTAATTTATTTCTGGCTGCATCGGGTCTTAGTTGCGGCACATGGGATCTTTGTTGTGGCATGTGGGATCTTTAGTTGCGGCACGTGGGCTTCTTTCTAGCTGTGGTGTGCAGGCTCCAGGGCATGTGGGCTCCGTAGTTGTGGTGTGTGGGGTCCACAGCGCGTGGGCTCTGTAGTTTATGGCACACAGGTTCTCTGGTTGAGGCACGCGAGCTCAGTAGTTGTGGCGCACGGGCTTCGTTGCCGTGCTGCATGTGGGATCTTAGTTCCCTGAACAGGGATCGAACCTGTGTCCCCTGCATTGTAAGGCGATTCCTTACCACTGGACCACCAGGGAAGTCCCCATTTAGCCTGCTCTTGACCTCTGAATTTTACTGCCCATGTGACCCTCTTACATTGCCTAAATTAAGGCTTCCTTTTGTTTTTTCGTTTTCCTCTGTTTTTTAACCCTATCCTATTCCTAAAGCTGTAGAACAGAGCCAGTAATTTATGAACTAGAAGACCGAAAGCAAGATCAAGCTGATAAAAGTAAAGAGGGGTCTTCCCTGGTGGTGCAGTGGTTGAGAATCTGCCTGCCAATGCAGGGGACACGGGTTTGAGCCCTGGTCTGGGAAGATCCCACATGCCGCGGAGCAACTAGGCCCGTGCGCCACAACTACTGAGCCTGCGCGTCTGGAGCCTGTGCTCTGCAACAAGAGAGGCCGCGACAGTGAGAGGCCCACGCACCGCGATAAAGAGCGGCCCCCACTCGCTTCAACTAGAGAAAGCCCTCGCACAGAAATGAAGACCCAACACAGCCAAAAAAAAAAAAAAAAAAGTAAACAGGGAGATGTCTAGGGTCATTTCCCAGAAATGGTGTTGTTTACAGATTTTATAGATTTTTATGCAAAATACAGCATTGGGAGGGGAATGGGTAAACTACCTTCTATCTGCTTCTTTAGTGTTGGATTTTGCCTACTTTCATCATCAGCCCTTCCTTCTTTCATTCAATGCATCCAATTCTCTTCTTGGACAAGCTCAACCATGCCCATGGCTGCTGCTAAAATTCATAGTGTATTCAGTGACCCTCAAAACTGTAGCATCTGTATTGATTTTCTTCTAATTTCACGCCCACATTTCTAACACCAACTTTGTATCTCCATCTGTGTATTTTACACAGGCACCACAACTCCAATATGCTTCCTCTTCTTCTTCTTGGACACATTCCTCATTTTCTATGGCCCATCTTGATGACCAATACCTCCATCCTTCAAGCTCCCCAGATCAGAAACCCAGGAGTCATCCTAAATACCTTACTCCCACGCTCTCCATTCAGTACGTCACAGATCTTTATTGATTTGACCTTCAGAATAGCTTTTAAACTTATCTTCTCTCTTTATTGCCATCGCTGCATCTTCAGATCAGGCCACTTAATTCTTGTCAGGACAGTATATGTCATTAGCCTTCTAAATGTCCTTCTGCCTCAGGAGTGGTCTGATGCACAGATACTTAAAACCCTTCAAAGGAACCCCAGCTCCTAGAGGACAAAGAGCAAAGTCCTTCTAGATATGAGCCCTGCTGCGTTTCTGATCTCCTCTTTACCATGCCTCTATGTGCTCCAGCTAAAAATGAACAACTGTACTTCACCAAATGTAGTGCACCATTGGTTGTAAGCTACACCATTATTTTATGTTCCACTAAGAAAGGGGGGTAAAAATACTGTCAACTAAACTATGACTTGTCATCAATTGTAAGATAATCCCAACTTCTGAGATATTAAAATGTGAAAAACGATGTGGTCTAGAAGCCATGAAATCCAGTGCTTGCCGTTTCCCTCCAGCCCGGTTGCTCTCTTGCACAGGTTGTTCCCTTTGCCTGAATGCTCTTACTTCACTCGAACCTCTTGGGCACCAGGCAGACTCCTGCCCATCCTTAAGGATCCTACTTAATTATCTCTTTTTTTCAGGAAGGCTTCCCTGGTCTATTTTGGCAGTTCTGAGCTCCCCCACTGAGTTCCCTCTATTATGGTAGTGAGCACAGGGCCATCATTATTTGTTCCCAGCCTCCCCAGCTTTGGAAAGCAGAGACTGTATTGTATTCGTCTTTGTTCCCCTCATGCTTAGCATGGTGTTGGGAGATAGTAGGTACTTAATTAATGTCTTAGCTTGGACTGCCATGACATAATGTCATAGACTGAATGGTTTAAACAACAGAAATGTATTTCTCATGGTTCTGCAAGCTGGAAAGTTCAATATCAAGATGGGTTTCATTCTGAGGCCTCTTCTCTTGGCTTGCAAGTGGCTGCCATCTCACTATGTGCTCACAGGACTCTTCCTTGTGTGGTCACAGACACAGAGAAACAGCAAGCTCTCTGATCTCTTTTTAAATCGCATTGCGAAGGCCCCGTTCTCATGACCTCATTTAAATCTAATTGCCTCTCAAAGGATCCATCTCCAGATAGCATCACATCAGAGTTCAGGCCTTCAACATATGGATTTGGGGTGGGACACAATTCAGTACAGAAATTAGTGTTTGGTAAATAAAGTAATGAATGTTACTCTGACTCATACTCCCAGTTTACCCTGACCTTGCTTCCTGGATGCCCCTTGGCTTAGAGTGACCTGTTGGTTGACCCTTGACCTATATTTGGTCCATGATTTTATTTTGTCCCTGTACTCACCTATGAGTGGGTACAGATGAGATATGAAGGTTCATCACTGATCCAGCCAACTAGATCTTCCTAACCTCCTGAATTATAAATTTCTTGGATTCCCTACAGCATTTAGCACAGGGCCCCTCACATATTGGAGGCTCAATTACTCCTTTTTGACTGTTCTCCCAGCCCTTTAGAATTGGGGCAGAATGTGCAAGATGCTGAGAAGCAACCTCAGTCTTAGATTTAGGATTTTAGTTGTCATGGGATCTATTTCGCACAGAAATGCTGTTGGCATCATTGGAGCATTATTTGTTCAAATTATAGAACTGATTACTCTTAAATCTCTGTCTCCAGTGATTAATATTTATTCTTTGTCCTGGTATAAACTCAGTGATTAGAACATCCAGCTTAGCGAGCAAGAGCATCACATGAAGCAAACTGTCAGGTTCATTTTAATAATGGTTAACTTTTTTAGCCAAAAATCTTGAAAATCTTTCACTCTCAGGCCTCAGATGACTTTTTCCTACCACAAGTAAACCCTATTAACCCTATTTCAGTCAAATTTAGTCTGTTCATTTTATTTCATTGTGGATGTTCTTATGGAGGTAATTTATGATATTCTTAGATTAGTGGATTGTTGTAAGAATAATGGGTATTTTAAAAATAATTTTCATCATAGCTGTTGATTTAGCTAATCACAAATTATTACTACAGTCTGTAAAAAGGATGAGGAATAAAAATGAACAAAAAGGTGGTTAGGTATTTTTCTCTTCACCTGATTTGAAGGAAGGGAAAGTCTGATCAACAATGATCTATAGGTGCAAGTCATTTTATGACTACCTATTAACTTCCTGATGTAAGCTCATTAGTTAGAATCTGAGGTCCTTCAATGGATATGATTGTGTAGTATTCATAATCAAAAGTAAACCCAATTTATGACTTTATCTAAAAGATCTGATTCACTGGACATTGTCAAGTGGTTATATTAAATGTGGTGGAAGCCAGTATTTCATGATTAATAATATCTATTAGGAAGATTAAAGAATATTTGAGATGGTCAGGTACTGTCTCAAGTATGATTAGAGTATGACTGGAGTCAATGACTATGTTCAAGTGCATATTGAGTTCTAGTGGGAAAATGGAAGAATTCCTGGTTATCAAAAGAAGAGGTGGCCAGACCAATCAGACCAATATATTACAGGTGGTTCAAGCTGTGAGCCAAGTTTTTTAAAATTGATTTTAGACAAGTGAAAATCTATGAAAACAGAGGTTCCCATTACAAGGTTCAACCTCTCCTCTTTATTGACAGCACATTTTGCAACAGTTTTGTTGCTTTGATACCTCCAGTTGAAATGCTCATATTGGCTAAACTCATATGCCAAGGACAAAACTGTGAAGCAAGTGAAATTTGTCTTTGAATCCCTACTACTTAACTCATTCTGTACCTTCTTGACCATCTGGATCTTCTTCTTTACTAATCCTTCCTGATCCAAATCACGACTGCCTTCCTCTTGCCTTCAAGTCCCAAGTCCCCTAAGTCCCCTCTACTATAGTCTGTACAGTCCTATTCTGTTATTCAATAGCCTCTATTCTACTCACTTCATTATAACTAGTCTTATTCTAACTGGGTATTAGGAAAGCAAAAGACAATCAAGTTATTTCACACTGAGGTCTGGACTCAGTTTTCTGTATCACAACTTGAGGCATATTGTCAAACTGGAGCAAATTTAAAGGAAAGGAGGGTTCAGTACTTGACACAATTTTGTGTCATGGTCATTTGAAGGCATTGGGATTTAGGAAGGGGAATTTAGCTTGGTGATTAAAAGACTCTGCAAAAGATGAGAGAGCTGTCTTCAGATTTGTGAAACTGTGTCATAGTTGTTGTCATCATGTTCATCACTATCATCATCACCATTTATGAAGCTCCTTGGAACGCTGAATATTTTATGGACATTATCTCCAGTCCTCACAGCAAACCTACAAGACTGGTATTAATGTCTTGGGTAGGAGCCAGACTTGAATCTTAAGAGTTGAAAAGGATTTTAAAGGTCATGCAGTTTAATGACATTCCTCCCAGTTCAGAATCAATGAAAACTAATTCCATGTGCCTTCAAATAACAGGACTGTAACAGTAATGGCAGTTACAAGGAAGACAATTTTTGGTCAACCTAAAGTAGAAATTCCTAACAATTAGAGTTGCTTTAAAATGGCATGACTTTCTATAGGAGATGTCCAATTCCAGTCACTGGAGGTGTGCAAATAGGGCTGGATGACCACTTGACAAGAATCCTGTAGAGGGAATTCAAGCCTCAGAAATACAGATGAGATGAAATACCTCTGGTAATCCCACTAAACTTCTAACTCTGAATCTAAGAGATGAATGCCCCCCTCCTCCTGCTCATAGCCTCCATGATTATGAAATTTCCAGAAAAAAATGCCATGTGCAATAAGTAGGCAATGAACTGGCTCAGATCTGTTTGTGTGTACAGAACACCAAAATCCAAGTCAGCATAAAAGCAAAAGCCTTGTGATGCATAAACTCTGGAGCTCAAATCTTCAACTTAGTTCAAATCCTGGTTCTGCCCTTCTTAGTTATATTAGTTTCCTATTGCTGTTGTTACAAATTACCACGATGTGGTGGCCTTAAACAATATAAATTTAGTATCTTACAGTTCTGGAGGTGGAAAGTCCAAAATGGGTCTTAATGGGCTGCAATTAGGTGTTGGCAGGGTTGCATTCCTTCTGGACATTTAAGAAAGTATCTATTTTCTTGCCTTTTCCAACTTCTAGAGACCTATGTATTACTTGGACCACAGCCTCTTCTTTCATCTTCAAAGCGAGCAATACAGCATCTTTAAATCTCTCTCTGACTCTGCTTCTGCAATTACATCTCCTTCTCTGACTCTGACCTTCCTATCTTCGTGTTACAAGGGCCCAGGTGATTACATTGGACCTATCTGGATAATCTAGGGTAATACTTCCATCTCAAGATCTTTAACTTAATTACATCTGCAAAGTCCCTTTGCTGTGTAAGGTAACATACTCACAGCTTGCAGAGATCAGAACATGGACAAGTTTGAGGGATCATTATTCTGCCTACTATACTAGTTATGTAAACTCAGGCAAGTTAGTTTATCTTCAAGCCTTGTTTTCTTATTTGCCAAATGATAATAGGTTTCTCAAAATACTGTTGTGAAAATTTAATGAGATAATGCATCTAGAGTACTTAGCCCAGGGCCTCATACTTTTGTAAGTACTTAACAAATTATACTTTAAGAAACTTCAGGATGGAAGGACAGAGTAGAATCAATTCTCAGGCAAAATGGCTGTCACTGACTTAGGCTGCTTCCACAAATCTGTTTGAACAAACAAAAAAATGAAGAAGACAAACCTAGTATAAGGGGGTAGAAATACCAAAATTTATCTATTATCAAAAGCATCGGGCTTCCCTGGTGGCGCAGTGGTTGAGAGTCCACCTGCCGATGCAGGGGACACGGGTTCGTGCCCCGGTTCGGGAAGATCCCACATGCCGCGGAGCGGCTGGGCCCGTGAGCCATGGCTGCTGAGCCTGCGTGTCTGGAGCCTGTGCTCCGCAACGGGAGAGGCCACAACAGTGAGAGGCCCGCGTACCGAAAAAAAAAAAAAAAAAAAAAAAAGCATCATCTTTCACAAGTTTCTTGTCTTTGTTCCCCCTAACACTGAACCTTGAGCATAATAAGTACCCATACCCATTAAATGGAGAGCTGATGACAATTCTTAAGCCTGGAAGGAATGTGAAAAGTCATCTGATTGGACATCTCCAGCAACTAACACTCTGCCATGCTTGAAACTGCCCATTCCATGTTTAGACAGCTTTAATAATTATGAAGTTCCATCCTGGTATTAAGCTAAACTGACTCCTCCTAATGGGTCTCCTTTAGTTCTATTTGTGCTTGCTGTTTGCTTATCATGCATTTAGTATTTCTTCTCTGAAGACAGCGTTTCTTTAGCTATTTGAAGACAACTCTACTGTCCCTAGCCCCCTTCTGCCCCACCCTTAAGCTTTTTCTTCTCTAGAGTAAACAAACCCAGCTCCTCATACTAAAATTTAACATAGAGCAAGGTTGGTTTCGAGGCAGCAGGAAAAAAAACTGAAAGAGTAGTTCTTTTTTTCTTTGTTTTGAGCACATCTTCTTGTTCATCTTGAACATCAAGATGGATAGATTATAAGTATGGGATGGAGGAAAGCCAAAGAGGCTTTTCATATTAACATTACTACTACTCTGGTCTGAGCCACCATTACTTCTTTCCAGGACTACTACAATAGCTTTCTAACTAATTATTACTTGCTACCTCTGACCTAACTTACAGATAAGAGCACTGATACAGAGAGCCTAAATAAGTAACTTACCCAAGGTCATACCATAAGTGGAAGAACCGATACCAAGACTATTTTCATTCATAGCCTATGAGAAAATGAAGGCCAGCCACTGAAATCAACAATTGGGTCATGAAATCACTCCAGATGAAATAAGAATAACAGCACATTTGAAAACTAATTTAAAGACTTAGGGGGCTTCCCTGGTGGCGCAGTGGTTGAGAGCCCGCCTGCTGATGCAGGGGACACAGGTTCGTGCCCCGGTCCGGGAGGATCCCACATGCCGCGGAGCAGCTGGGCCCGTGGGCCATGGCCACTGAGCCTGCAGGTCCGGAGCCTGTGCTCCGCAGCGGGAGAGGCCACAACAGTGAGAGGCACGCGTGCCACAAAAAAAAAAAAAAAAAAAAAAAAAAAAAAAAGACTTAGGGTTCTGGTTCTAAGAAAAATGGAATAAGCACACTCTACCCCATCTCTTCTAATGAATACAACTGTAAATTCTGCACTGATTGCATGAAACAGCTATGTGAAGTCTCTAAAAAATAAATGGCAGCATGCAGATTGAAGTATAAGACCTTGAATTTGAAGTTGAACTGAAATGGTGATTAATTTACCAGTTTTTTCCTCCAGTACCACCCAGCCTGGACTCAAAAGGCAGCCCAAAATCTGAAATGTGCACTGTCTGCTGTCTTAAAGAGATCCAAAAGAAGCTCTAGATTTCTGCTTCAAGAGGCAGGGAAAGGGAGATACTATGGGTCAGAGACAGTGGGGGAACACTCTGGTTTCTGCCCCCACTTTCTCCTACCCCAAACCTCAGGCAATAAAGGAGCAGCAGTGTTTTTTTCCTCTCTGTCCCTCTACTGCTTGGCGCTAGTCACAAGAAGTGTCCTGCAGAGTGGAGAACATAAAGATTCAAGTTTCTGGCTGGAATCCCCAGGGAGTTGAAACATATGGGTGGGATCATGGAGAAGTGGGAAATCAAATGAGTAATCCCATAACACAGTTTGTGAATGCTGGGCCTACTTTGATGTGCACATACATAGATCTGAGCATACATAGGATTAGAGGGTTGGGCGACAGGATAGAATGCCTCCCTGATCCCAGATTGACCACTGAGTAGTACATCTGTGGGGCTAATCTGAATAACACTGAAGACACCTTGAAACTGAACTGATACTGGAGAAACTGATATTGAACTTGTCCATAGAAGGCAAGGCAGAACCTGTGGCTTGAATGTAACCTGAACAATTACCTGCTAGAACAAAAAAGAAAGTCATTTTCCTCAGAATTTAAACAAGACTCAGGATCTCACAACATAATATTCTAAATGTCTAGGATTCAATCCAGAGTTATTTAGTATACAAACAAAAAACAAAAACAAAGGGACAATCACAAAACCCAGGGAAATTTTAACTATCAAGGAAGACACAATAAACAGAAGCCAAAACTGAGATGACACAGATATTGGAATAATCTGCAAGAAGGGTAAAAAAAAAAAGGGCTTCCCTGGTGGCGCAGTGGTTGAGAGTCCGCCTGTCGATGCAGGGGACGTGGGTTCGTGCCCCGGTCCGGGAAGATCCCACATGCCATGGAGCAGCTGGGCCTGTGAGCCATGGCCGCTGAGCCTGCGCGTCCGGAGCCTGTGCTCCACAATGGGAGAGGCCACAACAGTGAGAGGCCCGCGTACCGCAAAAAAAAAAAAAAAAAAAAAAAAATGGTAAATGCTCTTGAAACAAATGGAAAGGTAGAATATCTCAGCAAAGCAATGGAAAATATAAAAGGAGAACCAAATGGGTATTTTATTTATTCTGGTATAACTGACATATTATATTAGTTTCAGGTGTACAGCATAATGTGATGACAAATTCTCTCTCCTGGCAATTATCAAATATGCACTACCATATTATTGGACACAGTCAGCATGCTGTACATTACATCACCATGACTTATTTATTTTATAACTGGAAGTTTGTACCTTTTAGCCCCCTTCATCCATTTTGCTCATCCCTCTACCCGCTTCCCTCTGGCAACCACCATTCTGTTCTCTGTATCTATGAGTTTTGTTTTGCTTGTTCTTTTGTTTTTGTTTTTTAGACTCCACATATAAATGAAATAATATTGTATTTGTCTTTCTCTGACTTATTTCACTTAGTATACAAGCCTCTGAGTCCATCCATGTTGTCACAAATGGCTAGATTTCATTCTTTTTATGACTGAGCAGTATTCCATTGTGCATGTATGTGTGTGTGTGTATATATATATATATATATACACACACACACACACACATATATACACATATATACACATACATATATTCTTCTTTATTCATTCATCCATCAATGGATACTTAGGTTATTTGAAAAATAAAATGTCCAAACTAAAAAACTGACTAAGTGGGCTCAATAGCAGAACAGAAGTGACAGAGGAAAAATAGATCAATGTAAATTATGCAGTATCAACAACAGATAGGAAAAAGACTTTAAAAAAACGAACAGAACTTCAATGAACTGTGGGAAATACCAAAACCTCTAACATCAATGTTGTATCATCAGAGTCTGAGAAATAGAGAAAAAAGAGCATGGAGCAGAAAAATTATCTGAAGGAATAAAACATTCATTATTAGAAGGCCGAAAACATTCTAAATCTGGTAAAAGTCATACTTACAAAGAATTCAGTAAGGTTGCAAGATAAAAAGTCAACATATAAAAAATCAGTTGCATTTCTGTATACTAACTGAAATATCTGAAAAAGAAATTAAGAAATCAACCTCATTTATAATAGCATCAAAAACCATAGACTACTTAGGAATAAATTTATCCAAGGACATGAAGGATCGGTACACTTAACATTGTAAGACACTGATGAAAGAAACTGAAGAATGCACAAATAAATGGAAGGATACCTTGTGTTCATGGATTGGAAAAATTAATATTGTTAAAATGTCCATATTACCCAAAGCATTCTACAGATTCAAAGCAATCCCTATCAAAATTCCAATGGCATTTTTCACAAAAATGGAAAAAACAATCCTAAAATTCATATGGATCACAAAAGACCCAAAATAGCCAGAGAAATCTTAGTACGAAGAACAGAGCTAAAAGAATCACACTCCCTGATTTTAAACTGCATTACAAAGCTATAGTAAGCAAGACAGTGTGGTACTGGCATAAAAACAGAAACATAGGCCAATGGAACATAACTGAGATCCCAGAAATGTACTCACACAAAAATGGTTAACAAACACTTGATAAAGGAGCCAAGAATACTCAGTGGAAAAAGGATAGTCTCTTCCACAAACAGTGTTTGGAAATTGGATATTCACCTGCAAAAGAATGAAATTGGACTCTGATCTTACATCACTCACAAAAATTAACTCAAACTAGATTAAAGACTTAAATGTAAGACCTGAAACCAAAAAACTCCCAGAAGAGAACACAGGGGAAAATATTCTTGACATAGGTTTTGGCAATGATTTTCTGGGTATGACGCCAAAAACACAAGCATCGAAAGCAAAAATAAATAAGTGGGACTACACCAAACTAAAAAACTTCTGAAAAGCAAAAGAAAAATATCAACAAAATGAAAAGGTAACCTACAGAATGGGAGAAAATATTTGCAAACCATATATCTGATAAGTGATTAATATCCAAAATATATAACTCATACAACTCAAAAGCATGCACACATACACGCACAATTATAATAATTTGATCTGAAAATGGGTAAGTGACATGAATACACATGAAAAAATGCTCAACATCATTAATCATTAGGGAAGTGCTAATTAAAACCACAATGATATCACCTCACATCTGTTAGAATGGTTAACGTCAAAAAACAAAAATAAAGACCAAGAGATAACAAATGGTAGTGAGGATGTGGAGAAAAGGGAAGCCTTGCACACTGTTGCTGGGAATGTAAATTGGTACAGACACTATGGAAAACAGTTTGGAAGTTCCTCAAAAAAATTTTTTTAAACACCTACCATATGATCTTAGCAATCTCATTTCTGGGTATTTATACAAAGGAAACAAAATCAGTATCTCATAAGAGATATCTGTACATCCATGTTCATTGCACTATTCACAAAGGACAAGATATGGAAACAACCTAAGCGTCCACTGATGGATTAATGCATAAAGAAATTGTGGTATACATATATACTATAGAATATTATTCAGCTGTAAAAAAAAAGAAGGAAATCCTGCCATCTGTGACAACATGGATGAACCTGGAGGGCTTTATGACAAGTGAAATAAGCCAGGCAGAGAAAGACAAATACTGTATGGTATCATATATATGTGGAACCTAAAAATGTTGAACTCATAGAAACAGAGAGTAGAATGGTGGTTGCCAGGGGCAGTGGGGAGCAGGGGTGGTGTGGGGAAAATGAGGATATGTTGGTTACAGAGTACAGACTTTCACCTAGGAGCATTCTGGGGATTTAACGTATAACATGGTGACTATAGTTAACGATGCTGTATTGTATACTTGAAATTTGCTAAGAGAGTAGATTCATATACACAAAAATGGCAACTATGTGAGGTGATGGATGTAGTAACTTGATTGTAGCAATCATTTCACAAAGTATACATATATCAAATCATTACATTGTACATCTTACCACTTTTCTTTGTTACATCTTACCAATTTTCTTTGTTACACCTCAATAAAGCTGGGGAAAAAAAGTTCTCTCCTACACTGATTCTGGCCATTTGGCTTGCTTTGGTTAATGGGATATTAGAAATGTGAAACAAATAGAGGCTTGAAAAGCATTTAAGCATTGGGGCTTGACCTCTCAGTACTCTTAGGATCCTGCCATCATCAATATATGAATAAGCTTTGAGTATCCTACTGGTAGAATGAAAATCACGAGACCCAGTCACTCTTGTCATATCTGCCATCTACCTAGCCTACTGCTAGACATGTGAATGAGGCCATCAAAGACCAGCCAAACCCCAATAAACTGATCAATTGACTGCAAACTCAGGACCGAGCCTAGCTTATATCATATGAGTCCAGATCTAGACCAGAAGAATCACCTACCAGAATTGTGAGCTCAATAAATGGCTTGTTACATAGCAATAGATAATTGATACAAAGTGGGTGATGGAGGATGAGAAAGGGTAAATGGATTGAAGCTCTGGGAGACAGGAAGCGTTGGTAAAGTGGGAGTATAAAAATAAATGTGTTGCAAAGATGAACAAAATTCTTGAGACTGATGGTGGTGTTGGCCGCACAACAATGTGAGCACACCTAATGACTGAACTACACACTTAAAAATGGTTAAGATGTTAAGTTTTGTGTTATGTATATTTTACCACAATGAAAAAAATAAATTTAAATAAAGTAAATCACTGTAATAGATCAAAGAAGATAAAAGACACATAATCATATCAGTGGATGCAGAAAAAAATACTTCGTAAAACGTAACATCAGTTTATGATAAAAACATTCAGCAAACTACAAACAGAAGGAAACTTCCTTGGCATCACTAAGGGCATCTACAAAACTCCTAAGACAACATACTCAATGGTGAGAAAATAAATCCTATCCCTCCAAACTGGAAACAAAGCAAGGATTTTACTCTCACCAATCTTATTCATCATTATACTGGAGGATCCAGATAATGCAAAACAAAAAGGAAAAATAAATAAAGGACATATGGTCTGAACAGGAAGAAGTAAAACAACCTTCCCTAAAACATCCCTGTTCACAGATGACATTGTCTATATAGAAAATTACCTATATAGAAAATCCCATAGAATCTATATGAAAGTTTCTACAGCTGAGTTTATCAAGATTGCAAGATAGAAAGTCAACATCAATAATATTTATATATGCCAACAATGAACAAATTGAAACAGAAATAAACAAAACAATAGCAATTTATATAGCTCAAAAAAAAGAAATACTTAGGTATAAATCTAAAAATCATGTGCAGGGGAATTCTCTGGTTGTCCAGCAGTTAGGACTAGACACTTTCACTGCCAGGGCCCCGGGTTTGATCCCTGGTCAGGGAACTAAGATCCCAAAAGCCACATGGTGCCGCCAAATAAATAAATAAAATTAAACAATAAAAATAAAAATCATGTGCAGGCTTAAATCAACAAAATGCTGATGAAAGAAATCAAAGAAGACCTAAATAAAGGAGAGAGACATACTGTGTTCTCTTGAATCTCTTGGATTGTTCTCAGTGGATTGGAAGACTCCAGTAGAGTTAAGATGTTAATTCTTCCCAAATTGATCTATAGATTTAACGCAATCCCAGCTGGATTTTTTTTTCTTGGTAAATACAGAAAAGATGATTCTAATATTTATATGGAAAAGGAAAGGAACTAGATTAAGCCCAAACAATTTTGAAAAAGAAGAACAAAGTTGGAGGACTGATACTTCCTGTTTTTAAGACTTACTATAAAGCTACAGTAATTAAAATGAGTGGTATTGGTGAAAGGATATACACATAAATCAGTGGAACAGAACAGAGAATTCAGAAGAAGATGCACAGAATGACAGTCAATTGATATTTGACCAAAGTGAAAATGCAATAGACAGTTTTCTCAACAAACGATGATGGAACAACTGGATACCCATAAGCAAAAACAAAAACAAAAAACAAACAAACAAAAATGAACCCTGACATAAACCTCATGGCACAATACAAATAAAAATATCCAAAATGGATGATAGATAAGCTTAAGTGTAAAATATAAAACTATAAAACTTTTAAAAGAAAACACAGAAGATCTTCATGATCTGGAGTTAGGCAAAACATTCTTAGATATGACACAAAAAGCATGACCCATAAAAAGAAAAAAAAAAAGGATAAGACAAACCTCATCAACATTAAAAACTTCTGCTCTGTAAAACACACTGTTAAGAGAAGGAAAAGCCAAGCTGTATGCTGGGAGAAATATTCGCAAGTCACATACATGACAAAGGACTTGTATACCCAGAATATATAAACAACTCTCAAAACTGAACAGTAATTAAATACCCAATTAAAAAATATGTGAAGGGGGCTTCCCTGGTGGCGCAGTGGTTGAGAGTCTGCCTGCCAATGCAGGGGACACGGGTTCAAGCCCTGGTCTGGGAAGATCCCACGTGCCACGGAGCAGCTGGGCCCGTGAGCTACAAATACTGAGCTCTGCGCGTCTGGAGCCTGTGCTCCGCAGCAAGAGAGGCCGCGACAGTGAGAGGCCTGCGCGTCTGGAGCCTGTGCTCCGCAGCAAGAGAGGCCGCGACAGTGAGAGGCCCGCGCACCGCGATGAAGAGTGGCCCCCGCTTGCCACAACTAGAGAAAGCCCTCGCACAGAAACGAAGACCCAACACAGCCAAAAATAAATAAATGAATAAATAAATTTATAAAAAAAAAAAAATATGTGAAGGACTTGAACTATATTTCACCAAAGATGATATACAGATGGCATATAAAACAGGAAAACATGCCCAACACCACTAACTGTTATGGACATGGAAGTGAAAACCATGATGAGATACCACCACACCTGTTAGATTAACTAAAATTAAAAAAAAATTGACAATACCAAGTGCTGATAAGATTGCAGAACAACCAGAACTGTCGTATATTGCAGGTCGGAGTGAAAAAAAAATGGTACAACTGCTATGAAAAACAGCTTGGTAGTTTTTTATAATGTTAAACATATACTTAACTTATGACCCAGCAGTTGCACTCCTAGAGAAATGAAAATTATGTTCAAATAAAAATTTGTACATGAACATTTATAGCAGCTCTATTCATAATTGCCAAAAACTGGAAACAACCCAAATGTCCTTTAACATGTCAATGGATAAACAAATTGTGGTATAATGAAATACTGCCCAGTAATAAAAAGGAATGAATTAGTGATACATGCAACAACATGGGTGAATATTAAAGACATTATGCTAAGTGAAAGAAACTAGTCTCAAACTAGTCATACTTACTGTATGACTCCTATTATATGACATTCTAGAAAAGAAAAAACAAAGATGATGGAGAAAAGATCGATGCTGGCCAGCGAATAGGGTTAGGAGGAGGCTGTGACTAAAAGGAGGTTGTGACTAAAAAGGTGGAAGCATAGGGAATTTTGATGGTGATGGACCTATCCTGTAACTGTTTGTCATGAAGGTTACAGGAATCAATATGTGTGTTAAAATGCATAGAATACATACATTAAAAAAGTCAATTTTACTGGATGCTAAAGTAAAAAATAAAGAAAACAGAACAAAAATGTACACTTGGCATTTCAGATATAAATGAAGAAACACTACTCATAAAAAGAAAAATTATGAAACACAAGGCAGACAGAACTGAAACAATATCACACGAGTGTAAAAAATTTTTTTGGAAGAGAGTGATTAAGTAACTTGACAAAAGGTCACACATTTAATAAAAGACAACAATGGGGTTTGAAGATAGGTCAGTCGGCTTGAACTGCAGAAGAGCTTTATAACTGCCCTACAAAGTACCTAGGTTTGGTGAGTAAGAGCATTTGGATGTGGACTCAACATTGCATGCATTTGAATCCTGGCTCCACCCTTCCAGTTTGGAACCTGTTTCCTCACCTATAAAATGAGATTAATAGCAGGACTTACTCATACATCACCTGGCACCTAGTAGGTGTTGAAGAAACGACAGCTATTAACCACTTAAGACTTGATTTCTCCACTGGTAATAGAAATAACATTGGTGCTGTGAGGAGTTTAAATCAGTACACAAGTATGTTCTCTGGCCAGTATGTTAGTTTTTCCACAAAACACAAATCCTTAGGGTTCATATTTGGTTCATTCATTAGAAATGTAGAAAATTGAATTTAGGTCTGCTTGATACAAAACACAGTCTTCCTTCTACTCGAAACCCCACCATCCTCTTCTCATTTGTGCTGCATACTGATCACTTCCTGAATAAATGTACATGAATATTTTAAATTTCGATTGAGACGATCTTTATCAATATTTTATATATATAATCAAAGACAAGAAATAGTAGTCAAGGGACTCCCCTGGTGGTCCAATGGTTAAGAATCTGCCTTCCAATGCAGGGGACGTGGGTTCGATCCCTGGTCGGGGAACTAAGATCCCACACGCCGCAGGGCAACTAAGCCCGTGCGCCACAACTACTGAGCCCGTGCACCACAACTATTGAGCCCCTGTGCCACAACTAAGACCTGACGCAGCCAAAGAAAAAGAACACAATTTAAAAATTAAAAAAAAAGAAATAGTAGCCAAGATTAGAAACAACATTAGAGAGGGAAAGGAGCAGAGAAAAATTCTCCTGTAATAATTTTTCTGAGCATAGCAACTCTGGTTAGCTCACTGCATTCATGCACTTGTGAAGCAGGAACAGAAATTACAAGCACTCTGGCTATTATTATACATATAGATCACCTCAATTACTTTAAGTGATGTTGCTTAATACAATGGACAGCAGCTTTTTAAAACAGGCAGAGCTCTTTTCCAAGTATTGACGTCAGCAGGTCCTTGTAATTGTTCCTCTCAATGGCTCAACTGCCACTAGTCACAGATGTCCCCCGCACAACGGGACTGCTGCTTTCCACACTGCAGCATAGACACACGGAAGCCGCCCTCTACTTGGGGTTGGCGGGAGTTTGGCAGTAACCTTTGCCTCTAGCTTTTTAGCTGTGTGCATCATTTCCAGTTGGAGGTGTAGGATGGTCGGGGGATGTGGTTCAGGGTGTGCTTAGGTAGGGAATCTTCTATCTCTTTCTTCATTTGTGTTTAAGAAATTCAGTGCTAGAAAGCGACAGCTTGGAAGACCTCAATGAACCTCAATTCAGCATTGGTACTGTCCCTATTCATAGTCAGAGGGCTGTCTGCCTAAATAATTTAGTTTTTAGGTGAGAATCAGAAAGCCCTTTCCCCCTACTCCAATTCATTTCCCCACAAGCCCTAACATGTTGCTAGAAATATCAAGGTTATTAAATCTGGATCAATATTTTGGCTAGATTTAATTTATTGGTCCTTTAGAAAAGTATAAGACCTAAAGGGAAGGGACCCAGGGAAGATAAATTTTGATAAGAACTTTAATGGAGAGATAGAAAAAGAGATTAGAGGCAGCAAAGAATCCATGGGCTGGGGGTCGGGGGGTTGGGGAGCAGTGCAGGACAGAGGTGGGGGAACACAGAGAAAGGAATAGAGCACAAATAAAAACAGAAGTTACTAAAAACAATTTTGCCCACTCCATCGGAAGAAATTTACCTGGTCCTCCTAAAATTCAGTAATAAGAGAATGATTCAATAATTAGATATTCTCTGTGAACTACCTCATTATCACACTTTGAGTAATCTTTGTTGAACAGAGGGAAATCCTAAAGATGTTGGGTTTTAGTGATAAAGCGAGATCTATCACTTTCAAGTTGGTTGTCTTAATTTTGCCTTTATTTGCCACAGCAAGACTTGGAAAACTGTAAAACTCTGTGTTATTTTCCCCCTACTGGCTGTGTTCCCATATCCGTAAGGATGCTTCCGGAAAGACCAAACTTGAGTCGTGTCCCGGATGTGACCAAGTCTGGACTATTATCTAGCATCTGTATAAAATTCTCATTTTCTAAGAGAACACTTACTAAAATAGGTCTTGCAACTCCAGAAAGTCTGATTGGTTTACCCGCTGTGTTTGAAGACTCTTTTGCCGACTGAGATCTGTACATGCTCCGTCTTTGTGATAACTGGCCATGCCCTGGGGTCGGGTAGGGTGGAGGATGACTGTACATGCAGAACAGAGAAAACAGAGAAATGACATCTTAATTTCCTGTAAAAATCTTTTTGTATAAACTGTGTGAACTTTGTTGAGTTTAAATAAATACTTTGAAGTCTGAGATGACTGGATTTCTCTCTGCACTGTCTAGAGTAACAGTAAACTTCCAGCAAACATCAACTTCTCAGGATGGAGCCAGAGCCACCAGCTTCCTTAAGAAAAGGAGGGGGAGAATTCCTTTTCTACTTCACAGAAGGCTCTAATATGGATGCAGATAATGAACCATGTTATAAAGTCCCCAGTTGTACCTCAGGTTCTGTTCATGGTGTGGTTAACAATATGGGCCCTGGAGTCAAAGACAAGCGGGTTTAAATCCCATGAGTCTCGACAAGTTATTCACTTACTCTGTCTCAGTTCTCTCCTCTGTAAGATGGAGCTAATAATACTATGTAAAGCATTGCAACCAGTTCCTGGAGCATAGTAACGGCTAACTAAATGGTAGATGTTAGTATTACCATTACTGTTGCACTTGATATTTGTTATCACTGACATAATTATTATTCCTTAAATGGACATCTCTTTTTTTTGTTTTTTTTTTTTTTTTTTTTTTGCGGTACGCGGGCCTCTCACCGTTGTGGCCTCTCCCGTTGCGGAGCCCAGGCTCTGGACGCGCAGGCTCAGCGGCCACGGCTCACGGGCCCAGCCGCTCCGCGGCATGTGGGATCCTCCCGGACCGGGTCACGAACCCGTGTCCCCTGCATCAGCAGGCGGACTCTCAACCACTGCGCCACCAAGGAAGCCCTGGACATCTCTTTTTGATGTGCTCCACAGAGTTGGAGCCACTCCACCAACAGGCTGGGTGGAGAACTAAAATATCGCTCTAAACCACCTAGGGCCAAGACAGCAATTGGGTTTTCAGCTCAGTGTACTGACTAGTTGATAGTGGCTTCCTGGAAGGCTGTGTGGACAAGAATTCTAAGGCTGCTGATGAGATCAGCAGAGTGCCATGATTGATTATCAGCAACTTCCATGAGCATGAGAGGGAGAAAGGCAATACTTTATTTGCCAACTCTGGCCTAGGCACTGTGGGTCGTGGCTCAGATTCTTTCAGCTCCTCTGAAATACTGCAGAAAAATACAAATATTCTCCTTCCTGGTTACAACAGTTCTAGCACTCTTGATGGTGAAAAGAGATTTTTTTTTTTAAATTAATTATTTATTTATTTTGGGCTGTGTTGGGTCTTCGTTGCTGCGTGTGGGCTTTCTCTAGTTGTGGCAAGTGGGGGCTACTCTTCATTGTGGTGTGTGGGCTTCTCACTGTGGTGGCTTCCCTTGTAGCAGAGCACGGGCTCTAGGTGTGCAGCCTTCAGCAGTTGCAGCACGTGGGCTCAGTAGTTGTGGCTCATGGGCTGTAGAACGCAGGCTCAGCTAGTTGTGGCGCACAGGCTTAGTTGCTCTGCAGTATGTGGGATCTTCCCGGACCAGGGCTCGAACCTGTGTTCCCTGCATTGGCAGGCGGATTCTTAACCACTGTACCACCAGGGAGGCCCATGTAAAGAGATTCTTACTGGTAACAAGCTATAACCCAGTTCAAGACCAAACAGTGAAAAAAAATTTTTTTTAATTTTGTTTAGAGTTTCATTGCTTCCTTCTGGGAAAACTATCTGGCTATTAGACATCATAATCCGAGTAACATGGTGGTCTCCTCTTCCCCAATAATGACGTTAATGGCTTATATTTTCAGAGCATTTAATTTGTAAAATGCTCTTACATCCATTAGGACACTTTATATTCAACAATTTGGCATGTGGTAAGCACAAAAGGAAGTGAAGGCAAACTGGTGTGGGTATTTCTTAAGACTCATTTCAAGTTCATTGATGATTCCAGCACATATGTTTTGTTTCCAAAGTGCTGGTGTTTCACTTCCAGGGTAATGGTATCTGCCTCTTGCTGTAAGCCTCCTTCTGGTTTCTTGACTCCTTAATTTATTTTCCTTTCATTTATGATTCTTCCCCATGTAATACATGTTTGTGTATTGTTAAAATATTGCCCTCATGTTGTGTGGCATGCCCAAGTATTTCCTCAATGAGTCACTTATGGATCGCAGGACCAATTCTGTTCTCAAGACAAAGTGCCAAGGCTAAGATTAGTTCCAGTTTTATATTAATGACTGTTGATTCTTAAGGCTCAGAAACCTCTAATTGCTGCACAGATACCAAAATGGTCAAATGGTGGCCTGTGTGGAAGGCAGGCTCTCACTCATTTCCTGTACTAAAGGGTTGTTTTCCTGTCCTAGATAGCTTCTACTTCAGAAGCATAATCCATTCTCTCCCACTCATCCAGTCTCAAGAGATTTGAAACTATTCTGCAACAAAAGATGTGTAAGGTTGACCCTCCCTGCCCACGCTGCTCTCTTCTCAAATGGGTTGAGTCAGTATTTCCTTTTTCTCTAATTCAGCAATGGGCCAGCTGGTTTTGTCTGATAGATTAATACCCAATTAAATGACCTTCTCTGAACTTCATCTAACCAAGAAAAAGAGTTAAGCAATGATTTAATTAATGGAATCGAAGAAGACTGGTAAAGTAGATAAATTCAGACCCTAAAACCTCTTTCCGCCATAGAAATATTTTGGGAAGTTTCCATAGTACAGTGATTTGTTTCTATTATGAAACTTTAAATTATATAATAGGGGAACTATGTTTTGTCCTCCATTAATTGTATGGCAACCTAGATGGGTCAAAATTCCTTAGAAGAAGAAATAAAAAATATTATTTATTGTTTATATGACTTCAAAGCTCAACAACAACAACATAAAACTATTAAGACCCCATGGCCCTATATCTGTTATATAATTGTTTTCACTGAATTAGGGTTTGGTATTATATCCTAGGTATACATTGAAAGGTGCTACAAGAAACAACCATATGAAATCTAATTTTGCATTTAATGTGGGGATATAATTTGAATATATTTTTCACCATAACTCAGTGTGTGTCTTAGGAAGCTCTCAGAAAGATGCGTGTATCAACTTCAGTATGAAACAGTAATATATAGTCCAAGTTAAAAAATGGCCTAAACAATACAGACGTGTAATATCTCATTAACAAGAAGACTAGAGAGAGGTGACTGCTGGTACTGATGTAGCTGTTCATTGATGTCATCAAAGACAGTATTTTTCTTTCTATTTTTCTGCCCTACCATTTTTGGCTGTTGTCTTTCCAATCTAATGCTTTGTACCTCATGTCACACGGTGGCAGCCACAGGACCAGGCCATATATCCACATTCAGGTCAGGAAGAAAGAGAGGGATGGGTCAGCAAGTTCTTTTCTCCCTATCCATCTGAAGAGAGAACAAAAGCTTTTTCAGAACTAATCTACTTATATCTCATTGGCATTTCTGGATCACATGACCCCCCAACAAAATCAGAGTCATGTTAACCAATTATCATAGCTATAACAATATATTTTCCCTGGCCCATTTTTTAGAACAATCCTTATGGGCAACCTTAAGTCTAAGGAATTGAGAAAAGTTTAAGTCATGGCCCCTGCTTTCTTTCTATAAGTTTAGCCTCTAGTTGAGAGGCAATTCATATATGAAAAATTAAATAATTGTGAGACAATAATAATAATAATAATAGGTACAAAGGCATTCATCATGAAATACAAGTGAATGGCCTAGATGGTAAATGTTGAAGGATCCCACTATGGTTTGGGATGAACAGGATAGGTTTCATTTTTATTTTATTTATTTATTATTTTATTATTATTATTATTATTTTTTTGCAGTACACGGGCCTCTCACTGTTGTGGCCTCTCCTGTTGCGGAGCACAGGCTCCGGACGCGCAGGCTCATCGGCCATGGCTCACAGGCCCAGCTGCTCCGTGGCATGCGGTATCTTCCCGGACCGGGGCACAAACCTGTGTCCCCTGCATCGGCAAGCGGACTCTCAACCACTGCGCCACCAGGGAAGCCCTATTTATTTATTTTTAAAAAATGTTTATTTATTTGGCTATGCTGGGTCTTAGTTGTGGCACGCGGGATCTTCGTTGCAGCATGAGGAATATTTAGTTGTGGTATGCGGGATCTTTAGTTGCGGCATGTGGGATCTAGTTCCCTGACCAGGGATCGAACGTGGACCCCCTGCATTGGGAGCATGGATTCTTATCCACTGGACCACCAGGGAAGTCCACCAAGATAGGTTTTAAAGAGTAGGAAGGGTTTAATGTAAACCTTACAAAGGAGTTTAAGATATAATTAAATGTCTTCTTTTGCTATTAAGCCCCAGAACTACATGTATTCTGACTTAATTTTTATTTCTACAAATCTTCTTCCCATCTTCTTCAATAGAGTCAATTTTGGACTTTAGTAATTTTTTGAGGACCCACAGCCCATCAGCTACTTGAAAATCAGGAGTCTAGTAATAAGGTAAAATAGCATGAACAGGAAAAATAGGTAGCTGATGTAATGAACTAATGAATAAGTATATCTCTAGGGCAAAGGAATTGGAAGACCTCAGTGGAGGGAGGAGAGCAGGGAATTTGAATCCTGAGGACAGGGAGTCCAGTTCCAGCTGACATTTCCTAGCTGTGCATTCTTGAGCAAACTGCTTAACCTCTTAAGCTTTGTACTTTCTCATTTATAAAATAATGATGGTAATTTACTCCCCATTGACTTGCAGAGATTATATAAGCTAATATCCTAGAAAGTGCTGTGTAAACTTTAAAAATGAGGTACAAAGTATTATTTAAAAGTGATACTCATTTCAGTGATAGACTTCTTCATATAGATTTTATTACTATCACTCTATCAAAATGCCCATCTGATAACTAGGTTCAGCGTTCCCACTGACTTCACACTTGGTTTTGGCGGATCAAAGCTGACAAGTCCACTTGGTCGGGGCTAGTAAGCATAAAAGGGCCTCTGAAATAGGAAGCAAACATCAGGCATTCTGGTTGGCTGACTCCTTTCTAAGGCTTGTCAGCTTAGAGAAAATTCTCAAATGTCAGGATCAGTGGGATTCATTCCACGTATGTACATAATACTAGCTCAAGTAGAGTTCACCCCCATGTTAAAAGTGGGGTTATAATGGGGCAAGATCTTACCTTTCCATTTTGAGAAAGCCTGACATCACATCTGTGAAAATACTATGAACCTCTGGAGAAAGGTTTTAGGATATGGATAACATGGTGATGATGTTCAACAGTGGTTCAATCTTGATTTGCTAGATTGTTCATGGAAAACTTGAAATAATTTTGGAAAAAGTAAGGAGCACCCTGTAGCTCTCACACCCCTAGCCTCCTGAAATAACTAACAGAAATTAGAAAATAGTCCAATCATATATAATAAAGAAACCACAACATGGAGCACTAAATACTAGACAGGATACAGGAATTTTCTTCGAATCCTAATGCTATAAATGTGCAATAAAGGGAGGAATAACACACAGTGAGTTCAAAATAGAACTGACAAGGTCCCATTCATTCTATTTTAGTAAAATTCAGTGAAGCACACACTGGGTTTCCAAAATTGTTGTAATGAATGTTACATGGAAACTCATGGGTATCCATCTCATTGGACCCACCCCATTGGACAGGGGAAATGTTAATATTGCAGACCATGACAGGCTGTATCCAAGTGCATGCCTAGCATGCTAGACTGGCTGTTACAGTCTTAGGGCTCAATGTCAAATTCCAGACATGGTACTCATTCTCATTATTGTCTGTTGACCTGATATTTGGCTGGAATAAAAGACTTTAAACAAGTAGTCCAGATGGGAGATTGACACCGATAATGTTGTAGAATAATCATTTCAATAAATCTTAAGTGCATTTAAACCACTGGTTTCTTGGACATCCTAAAATGTACAATGCTGTTTCTGGGAAATAAAATAAAATTCTACGTTTATTGCATTGCTCTGTGACGCCCTTCATGGAATAATAATTGTCTAGGGACCTTGCGGGAATAAGATTAACATATTCTTAGGGACTTCCTAGGTGCCCAGATCTTACATATAGCAACTGATTGAATCCTCATAGCCAGTCCAAAAAGTAGTCATTATTATCATTTTTCCATAGATAAAGTGAAACCTGGGTAGGTTAACCAATTGACTCAAAACCACTAAGAGATGGAGCTGGGATTCTAAGTAGAACTCACCAATCACACAGTCCCATCTCTTCTATGATCCTGAAAATTGTTCTTTTTCCACCATGGCATATGTCTCTGGAGAGATTACTAATAATGCTTAAATGTATATATTGTTGCCATCCATATGACTGCAATGCCTAGGAAACAGGGTTAGGAGGAATTCTGGCCAACTGGATTTTCTAATTAACTGAAAGTTTAATGTTTTCTTTAAAAATGTTGTTGACACAATTCCTGAAATGGCCCATCCCTCTTCCTTGGCTTAGCAAAATACAGTGTTTAAAAGTAACCTTTTCTCTGATCATGTCATAGTCTTGACCAGATCTCTGCTCAAATGTCACCTAATCAGACAGCCTGCCTATGACCACCCTTGATTAAAAAAAAAATCACTCCACATTCTCCCCTCACTCTATCACCTTTGTACTGCTTTACTTTTATCCTCATAGCACTTATCACTAATTGATATGTTACATATTTGTTTGCTTTTAGAATGTATTTTTTACTTTTACAAATGTATTGTTTACTTTTTAAATGTACAATGTTTACCTTAGAATGTAAGCTTCATGAAAAAGCTTCCATTTATTATATCCAGAGTTGTTTCTCCATGGCCTAGAACAGTGCCTGAAATGTAGCAGGTACTCAATGTTTACTGAATAAATGAATGAGTGAATAAATGAACTCAATTATATATCAGTTCTAACCATTCAGTCTTGTTGCCACAAGTAGATTGGGCTGAATTTGTGTGTGTGTGAGACACCCTGTCACCCTTTATATGGCACCAAGGAATGGGGTTATTTATAATAAAGCTGTTGCCACATTATCTGACTCTTCCTCATACAAATAGACACAGGGCAGCAATTTAAGTAATTTAAGGCTCTGCTCACTTGGAACTGATCCATTAAAGTTGTTCTATAATTGGAAGAAAAGGATTGGTATCTTATGTGCTCCGTGTTTTACACTCTGCAATCTTTTATGCTGGGTGTGCACCACGTAAACACATTCATTCCTTAGCAAAGGACATAAATGTTGAAAACTACTCAATTTTAAAGAAATCAGGTTCCAACTTTCTTAATGTTCTCTACAGAGAAGATCCCTGAAAGTGGAGTATCCTTAGAGAAGGCAACCATTTGCAGATTATTTTCTCGTATCCTTTCTGAAATGCTGTTGCCAGCACAATCACTACCTTGCTACACACGACCCTGGTCAAGTGTCTTTTTACTCCCTCTTGCTTAAAAAAGGTAATCTGCATGCTGTTTGTGGAAGACAGTGAAGATGACTGAATATTAGGGGATGGAGAAAGACTTATTCTGAATAGTACTACAGATATTTGGCAGCTGAAACAAGGATATTCCTTTCAGTAGTGAATTAAGTGAATGGAGTTGTCATGGCAAACATGTATGTGTCTTTTGGGTATAAAAAAGGCCCCAACTGCTATGTTTTCTATCCCTGTCTTCAGGGTGCAAGTCCAATGTATTTGGAAGCATTGATGAACCTTCAGGATGTCTGAAAACTTTCGTGAAAACCTTACTATGAGAGCCAACATCATGAGAGGGAGTCAAGTGGTGGTTAAGAGCTTGGGCTCTGGAGCCAGATTGCCTTGTGCTTCAATCCTCGGTGGGTCACTTACTGACTGGGTGACATTGGCCAACCATCACTGTACATAGAACTTGGGTCATGGCACTCTCTCACTCAAACCACTTTAATGGCTCTCCGAGTCTATATGGCTGTGCCCTGCTTCTCTCTCAGACCTCTTTGTGAGCTACTTTGGGGGCCACTCCTCCTCTTGTTTGTTGTGCTTCAGCCTCAGGGATCTTCTTACTGGGCCCATCTCAGGGCATCTGTACTTGCTGGTCCTTAACTTAGAATGCTCTTCCCCCACATATTCTGAAGGCCTGCTCTCTCACTTCCTTAGGGCCTCTGCTCAACTCTTACCTCTTCAGAGATGCTTTGTTAGAACAGCTTTCAAAACACCACTTGCCTTTCATCCTCTACTTCCTACCCATATTTGTTCTTCATAACACTTATCATCCCTGAGCTTCTATCTTAAAATTCACTCTTCATTGTCTGTGCTGCACTCCACCTCATCCCAACCCTAAATGTAAGCACATGAGGTTATGAATGTTGTCTTGTCCACTGTGGAACTCCAAGGTCTTGAATAGTGCCTAGCACACACGAGGTGCTCAATAAATATTTGCTGAATGCAAGAATCTATACCTGATGTAAATTGTGTCCGTGAGAGTCTCTTTCTCATTGATTTGGAATTGGTCCCAAAGAGACTATGTCAGCAGCAGGTGCTACAACTATAAAGTCTTATAGTATCAAAAGCTGAGACTCAAATATCAGGAAAACAATTACAGGTCACTCTGTAAAGAAAAAAGTAGGCTCAGGAAGAGTGAGAGATGTTGATCCTCCAATTTCCAAGACTCTAATCCTACTAATTCTCTTTGCTTAGGAGACGAGTGCATTTCTGTTTCTTGCAACCAAATGATCCCTGACTAATTCAAGAGTGAAATAAGTTGACTTTTCTTAAGAGCTTTTGGCATCCTAGAGGGCAGAGGAAGTGCTGGTGTGCCTTTTTATACCTGAATCTCTAGAACTTTTTACAATTATTTCTAGTACATATATGATAAATAATTAACAAATAAAAAAATTTCAATTTGGAACTTAATTCCAATAACGCAGATGCCAATGATCCCTAGTTTACCCTCCTAAGACTGTATTTCTCTTTTCTCCTTCCTTTGGATGCCTTTCCATTACCCAGCTCCTCTCAGGCCCTCACTGAATATTCTGCTCAGCATCCTTGTATGGGACACATAAAAAGTTATTCAAAAACAAAATCCTCTCCACACCAGGCACATAGTAAATTCTGGTGAAGTTTCAAAACATCAATGTCTGTTGCCTCCAAGGGGCCAGTTCCATCATCTTTAATAGTGTGGTAGGTTTTGTGAATTTACATCTTCAAAGAGTTGACTTTATTTTGTGGTTGCTGATCTTTTTATCTTGAACCAGAAATATGGTTTTAGCACCAACCAGTAAATTGAAAATTCTGCTCTAAAGTAGCGGAAAACAGTTATTTTACAGGAGAAAACTGGGGCTTGCAGTGGAACGTTTAATTGTAACCATCACAAGTATTGTCCTATTCAGTAGTCTAATCCATACTTGAATCCATGATTCCACCCCTTCATCTTATCTACCTTTATCAGAGTCTTTCCCAAGACTGAGTTTTATTTTGATGAGTTTTTGGTTTCATCAGGCATCCTGTGATGCAACCTGTCCTGTTTCCCATCTAAGACCCCTTCTGCTGATAATCCTCCTGGTTTTCCTTTAGTTATTTTCATCATCCTATTGGCTTAATGGTATTATCTTTTCTACCAAAGATGGAATCTCTTTAATCTTTGCATTAGTACTTTTTCAATTCTTGCATAAGCTGCCATTTAAATATCATAGTTTATTATTTTTTTGATAAAGTAACTATTCACAATGATTGTGAAATTAGTTACCCATATTTTGGTCTTTTATGTATCATTCCTTAATTGATGCCCTCTCCTCTCATCATCACCCCTTCTTCTGGGTTCACTGCAATTACTGACTGAGAAATCTTTCTCTGAGTAGGATAAAAAGGAGAAAATTGATATTACTCTGGAGTTTTTTATACCCTGACAAATCATAGTCACAATTTAGAATGCTATCTTATATTAAATTGATTTTCAGGGCCAGTTACCCATACTAGATGAAAACTAGGACAAGAACACACTAATTGAACCATTTGAAGATTGAATCCATTGTTTCTACTTGTCACTTTCAAGAGCTATTTGACCCAAGTTGGACTTAATTCAATTACAAACGTGACAAGACTTACAGTGTGAGGGGAAAGGGGTTTCTACCTCCCAGGCAATGGGAACAAAAGCTCAAATCAGAGTTGTGCTATGTGTAGGCTATGATTTTGAAACCCTGAGACATGACTAAAGGATGCAGCGCCACTTTCCTTGGTGCTCCCCTGGTGGAAGAAGCCCAGGTTGAAACACTTCTGCCTTCTCAGCCCAATGAACATGCAGTATTATGATTCTCTTCGGCTCTGGATCAACATTCTTATGTTTAGAATTATCTTGCTATCCCATATAATATGGGTGTGGACCTTCAGCAGCCGATCTGTAGGCATAGAGGCAATTTTGGTTTCCCCTGGTAAGGTGAACCATCCCTGTTGAATTTGAGGAGGTTAGGAATCTGTAGGACGTTTAGAAGAGAATCCCAAAATGAAGTAGGATTCCCGGTTTGAGGAACTGGCTGCTGTGAGGTCTCATGGGAGTTGAAGTGGTGATTCAAAAATGTCATAATTTATAGGGGCATCTGAAGCACTATCAGCACAGCACCTATAGTCATGTGACTTCAGCAAGGCCAATCAGTCTGCCTGCGAACTTTTAAAACATCAGAGCTGAGGAAAGGAGGCCAGTCTCTCTCAGGTGGCAGAAGCTATAAGCAAGGAGATTTGGATGATTATCAATAGTCATGCTTCCCACTACAAAGGAAAAGCTGGTTCACTGTCAGAAAAATCTAAACTGACCCAGAGAGAGACCAGAGATAAGGATGATGCATTCCAGCCCCTGGTTCCACTGTCCCTGAGGTCCAGGGGCACCTCTCCTACTTCCAGTTTGTTGTTCAACTATTTCTTTGATTATATATAATATCCCCAGAAACCTTCCAATAAACTCCTTTCTGGACTAAGTTAGTTCCAGTTGGGGTTTTGCTCATTTGCACTCGAGTCCTAATTATACATATACGCTTGGGAATTCAAAATCAGACATCAATCAGGCCATTCTAATGGCATCTGCAACAAGGGGTGGTTTGCAGTTAGTCCAGTTATAAATTTTTCTCAATTTACTAACCATAATTAAGGGTGCTATAGGCAGGAATCAAAGTTTTTCTGGTTCTGTGTTAAGGGCTGGAGTGCAGTTTTCAACAGGAAGTTTCCAGATTAGCTCCTGTATACTTTGATCACCTGTTCATCAAGAGATTCTCATGGCCTCCCTTCTACTGACTGAATACAAATGGCCGCTGGAGGGAGGAGAATGGGTAGAGCCAAACCTTCAGTGTTCCTCTAAATGCTTCAATCTTTTCTCCTTTCTTGCCCATGAGACTACATTTTAAATATGGCTTTAACTTTCAAATGTAAGAAATACTCTCCTTGGACCCTTTAGAATATATGCCTCCTAATTTTATAAATTTAAATCCCATTGATGGCTGGTGATGTTAAACCATTTCAGTTCCCACTGCACATATTTCTGGAGCATTCCATAGGCCAGAATGTTTTCAGCTCTTGGCATACCCATTTCTATTCCTTCTAACTTTCCAACTTGTCCCGCACAGTGCTTGATGCAGTCAGCTCTTACAAGTGGATTGCTGAGTGAATAAGCAACCCTGCAAGCGTGTTGAAGAAAAATTGTGAGTTGATTAATCCTTCTCTTCCACTAGGTGGTGCTGGTTAATATGTCGTATGCCTTGAAATGTTTTTTTTTTTTTTTTTTAAATTTTATTTATTCATTTATTTTTGGCTGTGTTGGGTCTTCATTGCTGCACGCGGGCTTTCTCCAGTTGCGGCAAGCAGGGGCTACTCTTCGTGGTGGTGTGCGGGCTTCTCATTGTGGTGGCTTCTCTTGTCGTGGAGCATGGGCTCTAGGTTTTTACGGGCTTCAGTAGTTGTGGCACACGGGCTCAGTAGCTGTGGCTCGTGGGGTCTAGAGCACAGGCTCAGTGGTGGCGCACAGGCTTAGTTGCTCTGTGGCATGTGGGATCTTCCCAGACCAGGGATCGAACCCGTGTCCCCTGCATTGGCAGGCGGATTCTTAACCACTGCACCACCAGGGAAGTCCCTTGAAATGTTTTTTTGTTTTGTTTTTTTTCACATCTTTATTGGAGTATGATTGCTTTACAATGGTGTGTTAGTTTCTGCTTTATAACAAAGTGAATCAGTTATACATATACATATGTTCCCATATCTCTTCCCTCTTGCGTCTCCCTCCCTCCCACCCTCCCTATCCCACCCCTCTAGGTGGTCACAAAGCAGCGAGCTGATCTCCCTGTGCTATGCGGCTGCTTCCCACTAGCTATCTATTTTACGTTTGGTAGTGTATATATGTCCATGCCACTCTCTCACTTTGTCACAGCTTACCCTTTCCCCTCCCCATATCCTCAAGTCCATGCTCTAGTAGGTCTGTGTCTTTATTCTCGTCTTACCCTTAGGTTCTTCATGACCTTTTTTTTTTTTTTCCTTAGATTCCATATATATGTGTTAGCATATGGTATTTGTTTTTCTCTTTCTGACTTACTTCACTCTGTATGATAGATTCTAGGTCCATCCACCTCACTACAAATAACTCAATTTCGTTTCTTTTTATGGCTGAGTAATATTCCACTGTATATATGTGCCACATCTTCATCATACATTCATTTGTTGATGGACACTTAGGTTGCTTCCATGTCCTGGCTATTGTAAATAGAGCTGCAATGAACATTTTGGTACATGACTCTTTTTGAATTACAAAAAAACAAACAACCCAATCCAAAAATGGGCAGAAGACCTAAATAGACATTTCTCCAAAGAAGATATACAGATTGCCAACAAACACATGAAAGAATGCTCAACATCATTAATCATTAGAGAAATGCAAATCAAAACTACAATGAGATATCATCTCACACCGGTCAGAATGGCCATCATCAAAAAATCTAGAAACAATAAATGCTGGACAGGGTGTGGAGAAAACAGAACCCTCTTGCACTGTTGGGAATGTAAATTGATACAGCCACTATGGAGAACAGTATGGAGGTTCCTTAAAAAACTACAAATAGAACTACCATACGACCCAGCAATCCCACTACTGGGCATATACCCTGAGAAAACCTTGAAATGTTTTAAAGGCCTCAATCTGTCACCATTTGGTTGGCAGTAGGGCTTAAAGGGAGGCAGCGAGTTTATTTGTCCAAGCCAGGAATGTCTGAGTCTTCACTGGGCCTTTTCCTCTAACTAGATGTGTGGGTTTCTTAATTTCCTATTCTTAAATAGGGTGAATGGCCCTTTACCTAGCTGTGTCAGAGGATGTGGTGAGATGTTCTGCTCTCTCTTGACACTTCTCAGAGGCCCATTTTCCTGGAGTCTGGGGACACAGCTTTAGAAGACCTAAATGGGAAAGGGGTTGTTTGGCTAAGAGAGTAAAGACATAGGCTTTTAGTGACTACTACTGGACACCTCACTATTACCTTGACCACTGGCCATTAGCATTTGGGCCCAGGACTATTGGTGACCCCAAGGATCTCTGTTTTTGCCCATGATATTGCCATTTAGATGTGACTTTTACTTTCAAAATGTAAAAAATACTCTCCTAGTATTGTTTAGAATATACTTACGAAGGGAGCTTTTAAAGAACTCATGTTCGGGCAGGACAACATCTAATGTAGTAGTGTTCTGCTTATCAGGCATCATCAGGAAAAGAGGTGTTGCATATAAGCAAATTTTCCAGATACCCAAACCTTATTCCTCTCCATGCTAGATCTTTTGAAAATTTTGCAGCATTGCAATAGATAAAAATAGTCCTAAAATATATTGTGCATGCTGTGCTTTCTTAAGCATAATATGCTAAATTTAATTTATTTAATAACTCAATCATCTCATTGAGTTATGTATGTATTTTCTAAGAGCTGTTTTATAGTCTAGTATTTCTGCCCTGAAGAATTAGCTAAATGCTTCTATCATTCTTCCTTCCTTCCTAAGCATACTCTACTCTTCCATTTTTCAAATTTTCAATCAATGGCTTATCCTAAGCTGGATACCAGATTGGCAGGCTGCTCAGTGTGGGTTAACACCAGTGATATCCTCCTCAACTGAAGTTCTGCATACTATTATGTTTAGACAGAGGACCCCACTCCCTTCCTGCCTTCCATGGGGTCCTCTGGACTCCTGAACATCTCAAACTCCAGGAACAGTTTCCTAGACAATTCTCTAATAGGAGACCTCACTCTGGGCACAGTCAATCTCTGAATACCTCCTTCCTATCCATAATCCGTGACAGAAAACAGTTTTGTTAAAGACACCAAGGATATAACACTAACATAATAAAATAGGGAAGGGAGGGTGGAAATCTACAGAAGTCAGAGCCACAGTGGTAGGCTCTTACCAAAAAATGAGACTCAAGATAAGAGAAATAGCACACAGGACATCTTTATTCAGAAGAACAGAAATCCAGTTCAAACTCTCTTAAGCTCAAATGTTCACCAACAGAAAAGGGTCTGGAAAACTTCAGGAGAAGATGGCTACAAGGGTTCAAACAGCTTCTAAGACATGATTGCTCACATCTCTGCCGTGCTTGCCTTTGCCTTGGCTCCATGCCCAAGCCTGTCTTCTCCATTCATGGTCCCCAGCAGATCCAGGCTTATACCCACCTGGCTTCCAGGCAAATGGAAAGAGAGTTTTCTCTTTCCAATAATTCCTACAAGCATCCCAGAATTGACTCTCACTGGCTGGGCTTAGGTCGCATGGCTCCTGAAAGTCAATTATTATGACTGAAAGCCTGCAATATACTGATTGGCCAGATCTACCTCTAGAGATTAGAGGAATGGGTCAGACAACCATAACCACATGGACCTAGAATTTAGAGTTTGAGTGTAGTTATTCCCCAAAGGAAAAACCATTGTATTGTTACCAGTATAGGTGTGAGTGGATGCTGGGAAGATAAAACCAACAGATTTGTGCTAAAGAAGCTAATGGAGATGAACAAGTAAAGCCGGGAGGCCAATTACCAACTCCTATTATGATTCAAAGAAATCCTGCCACATAACAGCCATGTCCTCCCACTGGGTGCCTACCTACTATACAACCTTCATCTTTAAGGTTCTCATCTCACCCCCATCTGCTTCCAGGCAGAATTAGGAAAGGGAGAAGGTTACTGCTGAAATCTCCTTTAGCCAAACATCTCTGAATTCTCCAAGATCTTTTATCCCATCTGTCAGGTCTTCAATTACTTCAACTAATTTTTCTTTCTTTTGACAAGTCTTAAACAGGCTCAAAATCACAACTATTTTTCCAAGGACATGAATATTGCAGAAAACAATCAAATATAGATCAATGGCTAGCCCCATGTTACTCTGATGGTTGACCATACTATCACACAAGAGGACCACCTGTGATGTAAATCTAGATCATCCTTCTTATCTAGTTTCCCACTATTTAATTGGAAATTTTGAAAAGTTCTAGAAGACCTCATGGATATCTTCCTCATCTTCTCCTTCCTTCCTTCACTACACAAAAACGAACTGAGATCCTACTATGTACCAATCACTGAGGATACAACCATGAAGACACCAGTCAAAGTCTGCCCCTGCCCTCACTAAGCGTGGCATAGACAAGGAAATGGACGACTATAATACAGAGTGGTCAGCACTAGCATAGAAGTAGACATACGGTGGCATGAACATAAAGTTAAGGGCCCTTAATTCCTACTGCCAGGGTCAGAGAATTGATTGGATGTATTCCCATTATTGTAATGCCCTCAGGATGCACTTGTCTTCTTCTGATCTCCACAAAGTACCCGAGATGATATATGGGGCAGGAAGGAAAACACCCCAACATATACCTTAGACATTAAAGAGCAGAGATTCCTAACTTGGGTCCATGAGCACTGGTTTTAGGGGGTTAGGTTGTATACAAAATTCCCCATGTTTGTGCATTCTTCATGGGAGAGGATTTATAACTTTCACCAGAGCCTCAAAGAGACCACGATCAAAAGGGTTTAAAAGTCACTGCCCCAGAGAGAAAGAGAGAGAGAAATAGAAAGACAGAGAGACAGAGATGCAATCCCTGATGAAAGATTTCTATTGTTTGATGGGGAGCCAAGGAATGAGGGTGATTCCAGCTGAGCTGGACTTGCATCATCTCACTTCCCTTGAAACAATTTCCAGCTAAGATTGAGATTCTTGAAAGTATACTAATGGATGTTTTTTCTTCTTCTTTCTTTTTCCTTTCATGGTGAAGGAGCCTATTGCAAGTTGATTAGATTAAATTAGCCCCTGCCTGTGCCCCACCCCCATCCCTTCCGCAGGGGACATTGAGCAATATCCTGATCAGGCCATGTGTGGATCTGGGCTGTGTCTGGCCTTCCTGTGAAGTAGGCGAGGCTTGGCTCCAGTGCCCCCCTCTTCAGTAGTCCCTCCTGAACCCCCATCCTTTAAATATGTGTCTTTCCCCTCAGGGCCTATCCTGTACCCCATTCTTCTTGTTCATCTTCATTGTTACCAAAGGTAAGGTGCTGGTTGATAAAGGAAGGAATTCATGATTGCATTTCAAGAGAAGATTATCCAATAGATTTGGAAAGCTTTTCAGGATTCAAAGGGATGAAGCTTTGATGGCTGAATGACTGTCAGAGGAATTGATATTTCAAGCCACTGGAGATTCCCAAATCACACTACAAAGGTGCCTGCTGAATCAGAAGGCAGCTGTGTACTCAGAGGCTAGGTCACAACAATGGGCCATACTTTATGAGAGTTACTGGGCCTCCCTGCTTATTAACTTCTTTCTCTGTCAAGTAAGAGGATTGGACTAGATTTTCTCCAATGTGCCTTTAGCTTCAAAATATCAGAAAACTGAACAAGAATTAAAAAGCTACTGAGGATCAGACTGGGGCTCAATGTACAAACAAACTCCCAATAAGCAGAAATGTCTAAACATAGAATGGTAGGTAGTAAACTCCCTATCATGGAGATGTTGATGCAGAGGCTGGGCAACCCCTTGCAAAAGATATTATAGAGTTTTTGTTGTTGCTGTGTCTCTCTCTCTGTGTGTGTGTGTGTGTGTGTGTGTGTGTGTGTGTGTGTGTGTGTATACTCATTCGTTCATTCAACAAATACTGAGAAAGCCCCATCTATCTGCTAGGCACAGATGAGTCAGCATTGAAACATAACACTGACAACCTGTGCCTTAGTAAGTCGTCATTCTAGACTCAAGACCAGGTAGGTAACATACATCTACAGTGGTTAGGTATGATATAATAGGGAGGAGTGGGGCCTGAGGCAAACTAGAGAGAATATGCCCTAACTAAAGGCATTCGGGTGTTAAAATTATACTCATTTTGTAGGCCAGATAAAATAGGTCTGCAAGCTGAATTTGACATTGATCACGAAATGGTGATCTGTGGTCCAGATAATAATAAATGCTTACTGAGTGCTTACCGTGCACCAACACTGTACTAGGTGCTTTATACATATTAAGTTACTTATTCCTACAATTATGGCACTCTTATCAGGGACAATTATTACCTCCATCTTACAGATGAGAAAGCCAAGGCCCAGAAGAATGAAGATGGGAGCCCAAGTCACCTGGCAAGCCAGGAAGTGTGACTTCAGACCCATTTTTGAAACTCTATGCTGCCTCCAGATGATTTCTCTGATTCTGAACTTTTTGATTACGTGGAATTGGTCTTATCTGATCAAACTAAAGAAAGTGATTTAGTGAGTTTTACTTACTTGTCTTTCACATAACCTGCTTCATACAGGTTACAGTGAAGAGAGTCAGAATCCATTTTTGACTTCAACCGGAATAACTTCTGACATTTCATCTCATTTTAAAAATTGTCTTCTCAGAAATAGGTAAACCCCAGAAGATGCTATTGTCAGACTGTATCCTTCCCTGCTAAACAACCAAAGGCTGGGGTGGATCAGTGAACAAATAAGCTTCTATTTTACATGTCAAAGGAGCAAAGCAAATTATTCATTCTTTTAACTAACAAACTTGTCCCTTGACCACAAAGTGCAGAATTTAAGTAGAAGAGATCTGATCAGCTAGTGTAACAGTTAGTCCTACGGATGCTAATAAGATTTACAAGAAAACAGTAGCTTCATGGTCAAATAACTGGGAATATCTGAGTTGAAAAGAGTTAATCTAGGTTTGTTATTTCAAGACTTGTCAGATCCTTTACTGTGCTATGCCCTGGGAATCCTTTTTGCATGGAGCATCTCTTGAGCTAGGAATATTGTGCAGAACAGATCTGGAAACCCTGGCCTAACCTTCCTAATTTTCACACATGTGGAACTGAGAAGCTTGGAAAAGATAAATGAGCTACCCAAGGTCTCACAGTTGATAAATAATAGCCTGATATAATAATAGTACTTAAAAAAAGGCCATTTGATTTTTATAATCATGATAGCCTAGAACTGAAAGTAATCTTAAAGAGTATCTAATTTAAGCTACTCATTTTGCTTGAAGAGCAAATACCGTTCCAAAGAGGATAAGTTACTTGCCCAAAGCTGTACAGGCAGAGTCTGGACCACAATCCAGGCTTTCTGCCTTCTCCTTATAAGGGAACAAAGTGAAAATGATTTTAATTATACTAACCAGAAATGACTGTTAACCAAGATTTTCCATGTACTGTGTAAGAGCTTCTGCTAAATGTTATAGGACCTTTACGAGACAGACAACAAGAGGCTGCTGTAACCTCAGGAAGAAAGCGATTGAGAGGTGGTTGGTGAATTCACATTAGAATCACATGAAGAGCTTTAAAAATAATTCTGATGACCCTTGTGTGGCTACACTCTAGAAGCTTTAGATGATCTAAATCTAGAATTTGGAGGTGGGATGGGGTCTTGGCATACATACTTTATGAAGCATCCCAGATGATTTTACTGCAGCCTGGGTGGAGAACCACTAACCTAGAGAAAAATGAGATCTGGATTGGGGAGAAGAAAGAGGGGAGATTGTAAGAGAGCCCTCAGGCCAGAGGGTGTCCAGGTCATCAGCAGAGAGGAAATTGTGGTGCTTTTCTTATTATACAAACACACACACACATACACACAATCCTTAATTGTCTAGAAGAGGAGAAACAGCTTAGTGGGAATAAGACAGCAATAGGAAGAGATAAATAAAAGGATCACTACCCAGCCTTGGGCCCACCTGGGTCTTGATGGCATGGATTTGTAGGAGATCCTATCAGCATAGCCCTATGTCTCTCTTCTGAAACACTCCATACTCTGTGCACAGAAGCAGAAAGAGCAGGCCTAGGGGCTACTTAGACCTTTGGGTAGACAAGATGGACAAAGAGGCTTCTCACTAGCCACAGAGCTAAGGGGTGACAGTGGGCAGTTGACAGATTCCATGAAGCTTGTCCTGTGTCACAAATACAATGAACCAGTGATGACTCCAATGAGTAGACCTCACTGCAAGTGGGTACAAGTCATCCTACTGCCCAGGAAATGCCACTTGGAGTGAGCTCCCTGCCCAGAATAGTGGTGGCCCACTATGCTCATATCTATGTTCTTTAGATTCCTTTCAAGACTTTCTTGCCATCTTTTGGAGATTATTTTTTAATTTCAGACAAATTTTAGACCTATAACCGCCACTCCAATTATTTCTGTAATAATGACCTTCTTGCACCTTGTGGGACTGCCAAACACAACCACTTCATAGCTGATTATGAACTTGTGACTCAGTGGCTGACGTTTTAAGACAACATTTAGCCAGTTCCAATAAGGAGTCAGCAGCCAGCATCTTTCATCAATTACTGTAATTTATGTATTAAGAACAAAATAGCAATGCTCAGATTTCCTTAATAGATTCTTCACTAACCAACCACATGAGGATGGAGTCTGATTTGTAGGGGAACTGGCTTCTTGTCCTTCACCTCTGATCAGAGCAAGTCTCAGAATGAAGTGCAATCTGAGATTACATTGTGGCTTTCTTTTCTTATCCTTCCTTCCCTTTTATTTAACTACCCTCTGCTCCAGCCAGAACCCAAGAGGAGCACGTACAGTGTGTCTTCCAAATGAACTGCCTGATCGTTTATGACTCAGCTGTCCAGAGAGCCACAGCTGGCTTGGTGTTGATTTTAAAAGACTTTCTCTCTCTCTCTCTCTCTCTCTCTCTCTCTCTCTCTCCAGTTACACACTGTGAATTGATAGCCAGTTCCTTCCATTTGGCCATGAGTCCTGAGGAGTACAGAGGGAAACTCCTAGTTCTCTGGCTTCCTGAGGCTTGGGCTCGAGAAGCAGCTTATAAGGTCAGTGTCCCAAACCAAAGCAGACAGCAGTACAAATAAACAGCCATGGGGAGACAGACATGGAGTCAGGAAAATCCCCTACATGACTAGACTATCAGTTTCAGTATGGCTGTGGCTGGGAATGTCAGGTTCAAGTCCATGACACTGAGGCCAAAGAGTCTGCCTTGGAATAAGTGGCGTTCTCAAGACCATTTCTCCTTAGTCAGTGACCATATTTCATTAAAGAAAAAAAAAAATCATGTGTGGGAAGGGTGGGAGTCAGTTCAGATAATTATAAAAATGATGCATTTCCAGGATTTTCCAGGATTTGAATTAACTGAGGTGGAAGGACAATCTAAATGAATAAAAAGCCTGAACTACAGAAGTTCTCAAAAGACAAGTGCCAGTGGGAAGGGGTCCTCCTGGGTGGTGTTCTAGAAAAACAATGGTTGTTTGACACACTAGATGTCCATTTAAATCCTGGTTACAACTGCAGTTTGCTGTGATAAATGTTATCAAAGGTGGTTTTGCCATGAAGCTAATAAGGCTTATATTTCAGAATCCCTCTCTCAGAGGGACACAACTAGGAGGCACTAACAATGTGTTTACATGGTCATATGTTGTAAAATTTGCAAAAGTAAACTGTTTTGGTATTCTTTTTCTTAAAGAGGGATTCTCAACTTATATAAACTTCAGACCCCTTAACACCTGAATTTACCCCTGCTGGGAAAGGTGTTTGGGTACAGGGGTGGTGGAGAAGGTGATTGCCTTTGGAGTTCACTCTTGTTCCTGTTGATTCAGGATGAGAGGGGGAGGTACCCTTCTGGGGGCCGGGGGCCCAGCTTTTCATTTTCATTGGTGACATAAGGCTCCCCTTTCTTCTTCCAGGCCAGGCTCCCTTGTGTCCCTCAGAACAATTCAGTGTGTCCCTACAGACACCTCCTGTAATCATGATCCTTATCTTAAAGGTAAATGAGAAAGTTCATGTGCCTGGCACAAAGAAAGCATTCAATAAATGCTAGCAGTGGTGGACAGATTCTGTGTGCTCAGAAAGGTACCTCCTTTCTTAGTAGCCTCACATCCCTGGGAGGCATGTGGCTCAAGTCAGGCCTTTCAGAGTCCTTCTCTGGGTTATTTCAATGGGAGCAGAGTGAAGAGGACCTCTTTTCTCCCTTTCCAAGGCTGTAAAGGATATGAACCCATGGCTGGTGGCAGACGGGACTCCTGCCTTATGGAAAAGCTGGTCTGACAATGAATGGGGAGAGGAAGCCAGTAGTCCTCCAGCAAGTCCCATCCCATCTTCCTGTGGATTTATGAGCCAATACATTTCCCCTTTCTTCTCCAGTAGGTTGCTATCTCTTGCAACCCAAATCACCTTGACTAGCACATCTTTTATCTGGAATCACACTATCATGGAAAAAAGTTCATTCAGCCTCTATTTCTCTTTTATTAGATCAAGGCTTCCTCTTGGGCATATTCTCTGCAGAATCATACCCTAAAATGAGAGTTTAATCACTTTTATCAACACACCTAACATGAGTGAATTACTACACATCTTTGACATTTTCAATTCAACTATCATGTAATGAACACCTATTAGGTCCATGGCAACTGGATCCCATCTGGACTAGGTGAACTTCCTGGAACTAACTGTGCTTATACTGCAAAATAAACAAGCCATAGCCTTCCAATGCTCTACTGCTGCAAAGGAGGAGGAATCACTGATGGCTGACTAAGGAGCCATCAAACGATGGCTGCTACTTCTGGAATAACTTGAGTACCATGTTCATGCTGGATTTAAGATTATCTGAGAGGCTGAAGGACATTTTGTCCATCACAAAAGTTAAAACACAGAACTAGATGTGTTCGGTGTAATGGCTTTGGTCTTACTGAAATTATTCAGCAGGAGACAACTGTTCCTATTAAGGACATCTTAGGGTAGTGATTCCCTGTATTGTAGGGCTGTGTGACTAGATGGCCTCAGTTTTTACTAAGTATACATAAGTGTATACCACAATTCAAATTGATTTAGTCAATACTCAAATTAGTGTTGCCAAGAATGGGACTTTTCAATTAAACAGTTAAGAATGTCTTATAATGAGTTTATGAATAATGCTTATGGTTGATTTTTTAAATTGATACTATCGAAGAGCTTGAAAATAGTCCTTTTCATAAGTAGGTTATATATATTCAACTTGAAACCCAATTTTCACAGAAAGTGGGAAAAAAATATTTCAGCCCAGTTCACTATCCAAGTTTTCACAAATTATATACTAGAAAGATCCAAATTATAAAGTGAGTAATGTATAGTAACTCACCCTGAATAGAGTGTTGGATTAGAATTCAGAAATTCTAAGTTCTTGTCTTAGCTCTGTCCCTAAATTACTGCAATTACTCTGAGTCTCAGTTTCTTCATCCGTAAAATGACACGGTTGGACTACATACCAACTGCCATTTATGGAGCTATTACTATCTGCTAGACATTATACTAGGAGCTTCATGTACATTATTAGACCACCATTTATTTCTCCCACTAATTCTTTCAATAGGTAATACTTTTTAATCTCTTATCCTGTAAAGATAAGGAAACTGAGGCTCAAAGAGATGAAGAAAATTTCCCAAGAGCACACAGACAGTAAGTGGCAGAGTAAAGATTCAAAGTGGATTAGACAAGGTCCAGAGCCTACACAATAACCACTATTTGATACTGTTAGTCTTGAAGGATCTCAAAGATTCTTCCATCTTTAAAGTGCTTTTCTTTTATTTCTATGTAATAATCTATTTCAGTATTAACAGGGTTGTCTTATCTTAATACATTTGGACAAGATTGTGGCAGTTATTTCCAGTTAATTCAATTGTAATCAAAATGTGGTCTCAGACCTATCTATTCAATTATAACTGGATCAGAACTAATTTTCAGCAAAATCAAGATATACTAGTCAAGAAAACACCGATGGCCATTTGATTCCATAACTTATTCACCAGCTCATCCTGACCACATGACATTTTTTAGACATAAACCCCATTTAGAAGATGAATTTTGTCCTGAAAGGAGAAATTAAGCCCTCTTGGTTCTTTCTCAGTCAGTAAAATCCTAAAGCAAACACTAATTTTTTTTCCTGGTCTCCAACTGCTTTACTCCACCCCAGCCACCACAAACACTGTCTGACCATGTGGTCTGCCTGGTTGTTGTTGGTGGTGGCAATTTTAATTCTGCTCCACCACCTCCAAAAGGGAGTTTGGGATTCCAAGTGAATCTATTAACAAGTTCATGTTTAGCTCATAGAGTGTTTCTAACTCTGTTTGAGGAACTGAGGGATGGAGTTGCAAAGAAACATAACACACAGCCTATAGCCTTGTAGGTGCTCCAAATAGTGACGACACAAATGAAGCAGATAGAAATATAGAACAGTGTAAAATAAAGGGTAAATGATGTTAGGAACTTGTAACTGTCATGGTAGAAATGAAGGGGGAAAATGGTAATCAAGGGCTGGGGTGGGGAAGAGAAAGACACTGGGCCAAGGTATATGCAACTGATTAGATCCACTGGAGAGAAGGGGCTTTCCACATAAGACAACTTTGATTAAGGTGACAGATGTTAACGAAACTTACTGTGGTAATCATTTTGCAATATACATGTATGCCAAGTCATTATGCTATACACCTTTAACTTATACAGTGTTGTATGTCAATTATATCTCATTAAAACTGGAAGGAAAAACAAATAAAATTAAGAAAAGAACCATGATGAGGCACAAGAAGGGGAATGAACATGACAGGCTATAGCACTGTGAAGAGACTTTCTGCGCTGAGAAGACTTCTAATCAAAACCTCTAGTTAAAAATTGGAAAATTCCATCAGAAAGGGTCATCGAGGGCAGAAACCACATTTTTTTCACTCATTACCATGTCCTTGTGCCTATAACAATGCTCGACAGTATAAGTATTCAAGTAAGTATTCAACAGTACTTATTAAATGAATAAATAAATTATTAATCTGCTTTCATTACCTGAATGTTGTATTTCACATAGACCTGCTGCTCTCAAAGTGTGGTCCCTGGACCAGCATAACTGACATCTTTGTATTTTAAAGAAGCCAACTGTCTAAATTCAAATAAATAAAACTTAGATTCATCCATTTATTCTGACTGCTACTTTACTGTATGGGAGTGTCTCTGACAAGAAGAGGAAGTAGGACCTTAGACCTTGGTAAAGCAATGCTACTAAAAAATCAAATGATGAGGTACCAGTTTAAGATGGCTGCCTGACCCAAACATTTTCCCTGCCTTACAAAAGCCCAATAAAACGATGGCAAAAGGGTAACTGATAAGAGCTAAGAGAAGGGGAGGAACACCAAGACAATACCAAAGATTTCAAGTAGTGTCTAAAAAATTGAACAGGACAGGAGACTATGGGACCTTCTCAGACCATCTCGAGGGTATTTGTGCTGAGGCAGATTCCTGAGGAGCTGGGCCCAAAAGATTAGCAAGGCTTCTTCTCTTCCAGAAGTAAATCAGCATCATTCACAATATTTCACAGAATTTGAGAAATGGAAGAGACCTTAGAAAATGCAATCCTATGGCTATTATCAAAAAACCAACAAATTACAAGTGTTAGCGAGGGTGTGGAGAGAAGGGAACCCTCTTGCACGGTTGGTGGGAATGTAAATTGATACAGCCACTGGGCAGAACGGTATGGAGGTTCCTCAAAAAACTAAAAATAGAACTACCATACAATCCAGCAATTCCATTTCTGGATATTTTTCCAAAGAAAACAAAAACACTAATTCGAAAAGATCTATGCACCTTTATGTTCATTGAAGCATTATTTATAATAGACAGGATATGGAAGCAACCTAAGTATCCATCAGTAGATGAATGGATAGAGAAGATGTGATATATATATATATATATATATATATATATATATATATATTCACACACACACACACACACACACACACACACTGGAATATTACTCAGCCATAAAAAAGAATGAAATCTTGCCACTTGTGACAACATGGATGGACGTAGAGTGTATTATGCTAAGTGAAATAAGTCACACAAAGAAATACAAATGCCATATGATTTCACTTATATGTGGAATCTAAAAACCAAAACAAAACAGAAACAGACTCATAGAGAACAAACAGGTGGTTGCCAGAGGGGAGCGGGTTGAGGGGGGTGGGCAAAACAGGTGAAGGGGATTAATAGGTACAAACTTCCAGTTACACAATAAATGAGTCATGGGAACGAAATGTACAGTATAGGGAATATAGTCAATAATACTGTAATAAATTTGTATGGTGACAGATGGTAACTAGACTCATTGTGGTGACTGTTTGGTAATGTATAGAAATATCAAATCACCATGTTGTGCACCTAAAACAAACATAGTGTTGTAGGTCAATCATATGTCAAATAAATAAAAATAAACATAAATAAAAAGCAAATGCAATTCTAACCTCTGCATTGAACAGGTGAAGAAACTGAGGCATAAGGAAGTTAAGAGATTGCCCCCAGACACACATGAGTAACTAGCAGACCTAAGACAATAAACCACATCTATTTCCCACTATGCTTTCCACCATATCCCACTGCCTAGGTCAGACAATCAGGATTGTCAAGGCCTTCCATGACTAAATCCACTTCACCTTTCCAGTCACAGGCATCTCTCTAGAAAGTTCCCAGGTGATTGCTAACGCAAATACTTCTAAACATTTGGTTAAAACCACAATTCTACCATAATAAATTATCTTTAGCATTTAAACACTTAAGAAGTATCTTCTTATACTATCAATGAGGTAAAAAGCTGATCTGTAACCTGAAACAAAAACTAGTTTCCCAAATGTTAATACCTTAGACTTAAATAACATTATGTTATTTGCATTTCTTCCCAGGTTTGCCTTCCTAAAGTTTCAGTAATTTTAGTTTGGTTTTTTTTTGCGGTACACGGGCCTCTCAATTTTAGTATTTTTATATCTCATCTTACCAAAGCATAAGGACCAGCCTCAGAACCAGTCCTGACTATGGTACTGGGTAATCAAAGAATTGATATTTGACCTGTTACAGTATCTAAGGTAGCTCTCATTCTCTGATTATTCAACCAAGTTCCTTTTTATAACCACATTTTATTTGTTACATCATTGGAGTTTTAATTTTCTGTCTTTCATCCAGATTTAAGATTTTCAAACCTAGTGCCTTTCTGAAAATGATTTATTCTTTAATTGGGCATGGCTGGTAGTACCTAACACATTGTCTTTGGACTATTAGAATTACTGAAAACTAATATAAACCCTATTGGTATTTGATTTAATATAAGCCTAAGTGGTATTTTGTTATACTTATGAGAGCCATCTAGAGCAGAAGTTTGCAACCAGTACACTGTGCCATTCCCTATTGTTACACATGAATCCCAGAGGTGCTGAGACAGAGACTGCCTGTTGCTCAAGCCACTGGGAGCCTGCGTGTTCAGGAGCCCCAGGGGGAGGGGAGGGGAGGGGAGGGCAAGAAAGGGACACCAAACACAGCTTTTAGTGTGCTATGAGTTAATGTGTCATTAGGTAAATGTTATCACTTTCTACATGTGCCATGAAATGAAACGTTTGGGAAGCACTGGTCCAGACAATTCATCTCCATGGAGGGGAGGGGTTGAGTCTGTGGTCAACACTCTTTTCTAGGACAGGAAGCTAATTTATCCTTTTGTAACACACTGTGACATGCCTTTTCCACTTGGTTATTTTGTGTGACCACCGGTGCTGATGAACCGTGGGACCCTGTTTTGCTAGTCCTGATTGGTCTTATTCTGTTCACAGCACCTGTTTTCCTTGGAATTACCCTCAGTTCCCATTGTCTATTCTTTCCTGCTAATACAGAAAATAAAGGGTACTTAACTATAACGTATAGAATGATTTTTTTCAGAGAAGAAACAAAATGTTCATTTATAATTATACTCCCTTAATTTACAAAATCAATAGGAAAGGAAATATGGCTTATATATTAATCCTCTTTGTATTACAATTATGTTTTCATACTTTATATCAACTTTCCTTTTTTTGAATCATTAGGAAGAGTAATTTTTCCTCGACAGTTGCAACCTATTTTGATCAAACACTGTTATTTATTTTATTTTATCTATTTTGTGGTGGTCAGCTTGGCTAAGGGAAGCCCCTTTGGGTGGTTCTTTTGTCCTCTGAACATTGCCTCTGGCATTTTATAAAAGTATGCATGCTGTCTGGCAGCACAGGCTGTCCCAGACCCATCCTGACTTTCCCTTGACTCCAACACCTGGAATCAGCTATCTCCCAAAGGATCTTGGTGTCTTTTAGTAGAGAAGAGTAAGAGAGCCCCAAATCTGAGCGTTAGTAATGCACAATGAGAACAGCTGGTGGGAGTACTGACTAACAGAACTGGAAAATACATGTGCATTTTTAAAGGCGGCCACGAGTTTACACAGAATTTTGCACTTTGGTGTAGTATGTTTCCATATGCTTCTTTTCGTACAGTATGTGGTTTTATCAGCCACTAATACTCCCTATAATAGCGGCAACAATAGTGGCAACAACATTCTATGATCTCATTATCATCCCCCCCACCAAACATTAATATCTTGTTGTAGGTCCTGTGGGCTTTTTTTTTTTTAACAAGTCATTTAGTATTTCATCTTTAAAATAGGATTGATTCTCTTATTCTCCTAGTAGTTGAAACAATTAAGCGAAATGTTGCAAAAGGCCATGAAAATGAAAACTATTTGTCCTACCTACTCCTATGTATTCTAGTACTCATACACGATCTTCCCTGGGCTCCTAGAACACACCTTTGTTTTCCCATTTCCTTATCTTTGCTCACAATGTGCCCTCTTTCTCCACTTCTCTGGGCTCAGTTTAAATGGTGCCTCATCTGGGAGCATTCCAAAGCTTAGAGGCAGGATGAATTCTTGCTCTTCTGTGCTTCAGGAGTACCTCAATAATTCTGTTTTTGAAAAGCATTGGATTTTGTGATTTGTGTACACATTCATCTCCTCTAAAAAGATGAGTTTGTGGAGGGCAGAGATCATATTTTATATACCCAGAGCCTGTGTGAAGTAAAGAGATGTTTGCTGAATTGAATATTGGTTGGGTTAAATCACTCACTGATTCTTCTATTCTTGTGCAATTAAACAAACCCAAAGGGCTTCCCTGGTGGCGCAGTGGTTGAGAGTCCGCCTGCCGATGCAGGGGACGCGGGTTCGTGCCTCGGTCCGGGAAGATCCCACATGCCGTGGAGCCGCTGGGCCCGTGAGCCATGGCCACTGAGCCTGCATGTCCGGAGCCTGTGCTCCGCAATGGGAGAGGCCACAAGAGTGAGAGGCCCACGTACCGCAAAAAAAACACAAACAAACAAACAAAAAACCCAAAGAGTTACTGATGAGGAGAACGAATAATTATTTAAAACACTACTTACTCTGATAACATTACAGGCTCTTAGGATTGAAGTGTGGGCCTCTTAAACTGTGGAACAGAACCACCTAAGAGACCTGTTAAAAATGCAGATACTCAGGCTCTACCCAAGATCTAGCGATTGAATCTGATGATGGAGCCAGGCAATCTGCATTTCTGGCATATGCTCAGATGGTTATTATCCACATCAATGTTTGAGAACCACTGTCTTGAAGAAATTCAGGCCCTCATTTCATCCAAGGCAAGAATCCTACCCAGAGACTCTTGACAACTATCTTGTCCTCATTCACATATCTTTTAGTAGCTGTTTGAAACAAGGTCCTTCTGATGCTACAAAAGATTCATCTCCCAGGAAGGGAATCAAGGTGTGTGTGATAAAGCGAGGAAGAAGATCCTTCTGAATCTGTAATATTATCTCATATCGACTAGTGAGACTTTAGAATAAGCCCCCAGTGGAGCAGCAGTTTTCTCCATGTGAGTGAGGTGTACTGAAATGTATGTGGGATTCTGCACCAGAATAGGTAGATATAAAAAAAAGTGTTTATTGGAGTATAGTTGATTTACAATGTTGTGTTAGTTTCTGCTGTACAGCAAAGTGAGTCAGTTACACATACACATATATCCACTCTTTTTTAGATTCTTTTCCCATATAGATCATTACAGAGTATTGAGAAGAGTTCCCTGTGCTATACAGTATATCCTTATTAGTTATCTCTTTTATACAGAATAGGCAGATTTGATTCCTAGCATTATTGCTTGCTGGCTGTGTGAGCAACGGCAGGTTAGTAAGTCTCTCTGAGTTTTTATTTTGTTTTCCATAAAATGGAGATGTGATAGCCTCCTTCGCTCTCAGGACTGTAAAGAGGACTTTGTGAGAGGCAATGACATATGTAAAACTGCTTTATTAAATCTCAAAGTGGTCTTTGTTTATTGTTATGTTCAATGCATATGTCAATTTTAAAAGCATTCAGAGCATTTCTTTGACTTCTCCCAAGCTCTCCTGGCTGGTAAAGTGGACCCTGGGTGCAGCCTCACTGAAGACACAAATGTAATCCATGGTGCACATGGTGACCTACCCCAATACTAGTCACAGTGCACCTTAGGAGTAACGGCCATAAACGGGAGTTAAGCTACCCATTTACACACATGAAAATGCTTTATACAAACCATGCCATGGATTGTGTTCCGGTTGTTTGCTAACATTGCCCTGCTTTTAAGGGTGTTGAGCTCTGCTTTTTTCAAATGTCTGATCTAATGCTCAGTTTGATTTAGAAGTGAAATGGGGCTGGGCCATACAGCTCAAAACAAACACTTTAGAAATTAGAGTAAAGGAGGCCATGTCATCTGTGGAATTAGAACCAGCCCATTGTGATGGCTTAGCTCCTCTCTCTCCTGCAGGAGGCAGTCTTATCCCACTTAGTCACCTTAGTTACTGCCTTCTGTAAGCCCAGAGCCCCCAGGTGCCTTGCACAGATAGTCACTCAATATTTCTTGAATTGTATATATACTTTTTTTTTTTTTTTTTTGCGGTACGCGGGCCTCTCACTGTTGTGGCCTCTCCCATCGCGGAGCACAGACTCCGGACGCGCAGGCTCAGCGGCCATGGCTCGCGGGCCCAGCCACTCCATGGCACGTGGGATCTTCCCGGACCGGGGCACGAACCCGTGTCCCCTGAACCGGCAGGCAGACTCCCAACCACTGCGCCACCAGGGAAGCCCCTATATATACTTTTTATTCAAGGCAGATCTTGGTGTAAGACATGTTGCATTGGTGAATGTGGTGCTGATCACTTAATACTTCTCTGTAGAACTCAAAGTTCCATATACAGCTTGGATAGTATCTCTTATTTGGAAGGGTCCTTGACAATCCAGCCTTTTCCAAAATGTGCTCCATGGAGCACTAATTCTGTGAGACACTCCTTGAAGAAGTTGGAGCGGGATTCCATTGTTAACTAACTTTAGGAAACACTGCCCATCCCCTCTTGGGAGGTCTGAATGCACACGGCATACTGAACGCTGAGAAGTAATGCAGCAGTCTCCCCTTTTGTTTTGTTGTTTGATAATATGTAACACGATTTGGGAAATTTTGCCCTCTTCTTACCTCAGCTTCCTACACCCTTAGTGGTGTGACACAGGCTGTACATACAGTAAGGGGAACCATCTCTTTTTAGGCTTTTAACTGCCACTCACTGCCTGTGAAAATTTGTCTCTAGACGAACCCAACTCCTGACTGAATGATCTTGTGATGATACTGCAGCATCTGATTACCTTCGAGGTAAAAGTTAAGAGCATTTGTTTTCTTCAACATTATTTTTAAGTAGTCAGCAAGTTCTCATCTTTCAAACACCAGAAAGGAAGAAAAGGTGCTAAGAGAGAGTCCTCCTTCCCACCTCAACCCCCATCTGCTCAGCTCCCATTCTCCATCACCACCACCACCAGAAGTAACTGCTGCTTTTAACTTCTGATTTAACCTTCCGGACAATCAATGCTTAAGCATATCAGCGCCAATTCATATATATATATATATATATATATATATGAACCTCTTTTTTAGAAATACTAGCTTATTTTACACATTTTTCAAAGAGCAAAAATTGTTCACCATCATCCTAAGGGCATAAAAATCACAAAACTGGATTCTGCTTTGAAGCCTTAACTTGCTCACATGAAGAAGAGATAAGAAATATGCTTGTGGAGGGCCTAGAAATCTTGCAGTTGGCAAACCAGAGATTTCTACATGGCAGGAGGCCCCATTAGGATTTGCAGTGTGTGTCAAGTTCACAAGCAAACCAAAATGCAAAGGTTCCCCCAACTTTGCCATGCAGAGATCTCTCCTGGATATTTCATTGCTGATATGAAATATGCATTATTCAAATCAAAGAAAAAGAGGTAAAATACAAAAGGAAGATTTGGGAAATGAAAAATTTAAGTACCATTTGAAGACTAGCAATTAGAAGGCCAGAAGGAGGAAAAGGGTAGCCACAGATGACACCCTGAGTGAAATATTCAGTAGTAACTGCTACTTTTTTTTTCAGTTTTTTTTAAAAAATTATTTATTTATTTTTATTTTTGGCTGCGTTGGGTCTCCGTTGCTGCGTGTGGGCTTTCTCTAGTTGTGGTGAGCGGGGGCTACTCTTCATTGCAGTGTACGGGCTTCAGTAGTTGTGGCATGCGGGCTCAGTAGTTGTGGCTCATGGGCTCTAGAGTGCAGGCTCAGTAGCTGTGGCACACGGGCTTAGTTGCTCTGCAACAGGGATCTTCCCAGACCAGGACTTGAACCCGTGTCCCATGCATTGGCAGGCAGATTCTTTTTTTTTTTTTTTTTTTTTAAATATGGAACGCTTCACGAAGTTGCGTGTCATCCTTGCGCAGGGGCCATGCTAATCTTCTCTGTATCGTTCCAATTTTAGTATATGTGCTGCCGAAGCAAGCGGCAGGCAGATTCTTAACCACTGCGCCACCAGGGAAGTCCCTCTTTTTCAGTTTTAAACCACTGAGACAGGGTGTTTGTCCAATCATCAAGGCAGTGTAACAGAATGGCTAAGAGGATTTAAAGTCAATCAGGACTCTTTTCATGTCCAGCTCTGACACTTACTTTCTGTGTGATGGTGGGCAAGTTACCTAACTTCTCTGTGCCTTCATCTCATCATCTGTAAAATGGGCAGTAAGAGTATCTACCTATCAGGACTATTGTGAAGGTTATCGGAGATGGTACCTATAAAGAACTTAAGCAAGAGCTTGACTCAGCTATATTAGTATTTGCTGAACAGAGGTGATTTTTAAGGGGACTTTATTAGTAGATGAACTATTCAGGTTGTATCCTTCCCCATCCAAGTAGTGATCCATTCACTAAAAAGTTCAGACCAAGAGCAGGTCGTTGCTACATAGACTGGTTAGTTTGTACCTGAGTACTCTGATTTTTTGTCATTAGTGATGCTTGTGATTTCCTTTTGCTATTGCCTTAGAACATTCTAATTTATCCAAGAGATCTGGAGCTAACTGAGTGTATTAACCACTGAAAGACAATTTCAGTTCCAATGAATGACAGAGTCAGATTCTTAGACTTTATCTTAGTCCCTGGAAATGGGTTAGTGGACCAGAGACATTTCACTAATTTGTAGGAATGGCCGAAAGACTCATTTCAAATCTTATCCATTAACTCAACAGAAACTGCGTTAAATCCATGTTCTTTATATAGGGTAGAGATGATACTTGAAAAGGATCACAGTCTGAAACCCAGCTGTATAATAAGAACCACATTGCTGATGTCAGCACCAGGAAGCTGTAGCTTGTTGAAACTCTTTGGGACTCTAGCATCCACTCATATTTATAACATTTTTGCTTTTTTACCCTTGAAATGACACATCATCTTAGAGTTTCAAAGAGAGTTCCAAGTCAGAGAGGGCTGAGCCTATTTTAGAGCTGATAGGAGAGTCATGGCATGAAAGTAGCTGTCACGCAACAAATGAGGAATAGAGCTACTTCAGAAACTACAAATTCCCAAATTTCTTTAGAACTAAGATTTCCAGACAGCTCTCAGACACTGGAGGAAGACTAAGTCTTTGGAACCCACCACAATATAAGTGAAGCAGGGTAATTAACATATGGCCAGTGAAATAATGGCTAGCTGCACTTGACAAAATATCCAAGCATTTCCAGGGAATATGCAAGTTATGGATCACGGGTTATTAAATGTAGGTGTACATGTCCCATTGGGGCCCTCAAGATAAATAGTATGAAAAATAGTACTTAATATCGCTTGGTGATTCTGCTTTAGAATCAGCTAAATGACAGGAAAATTGTCATCTGTTATGGATGAGAATAATAAACTCACAAAGTAATTTTTATCCTGAATTCAGATAACTGTCTGTTTCTCCCTCCCCTCCCTTTCCACATGCTGTATTGGGATAAATGATGTTTTCAATCAGGGAGGGATGGGAAAAGTATATCCTAAATTTCCAAAAAGCTGTCTAGGTCAGTCCAGAGTCTAGTCAGAAAGTGTATTCATCCTGCCTGGATATTTCCATTGACAGTGGAAGCAAGGCAGGGACAGCTGAAAAGGATTACATTTGTGACCCTTCCCAGGGAGATCCTAAAGTTGAAGACACTTAGAGGCTCACAACTTGTTACCATTTTCCCTTAATTTCTCTGGGTAAGCAGTCAGGCTGAATGAATTTGTGATTCACTTAATAAACGCTTGGAGGAATGATTTCTTGCTTCCCTGAGCCATGTTTTTTAATCTGGTCTACACCACCCTTCAAAACATGAAAGGAAAAAAAAAAAAGCCTTAGAAAACCAAATGACTGGCTTTTCTCAACATGGGTGAAGAATGTTTCCATTCTGTTTGTGTTATTATGGAAAGGAGTGGGATGGGCACTAAATTAGGTGTCAGCCCTACCTGCCAGTGGGGTGGCTGAGAGAATTACTACCAGTGGCTTGGAAAGTATAATCACGTTTAGAACTATAAAGTCATATTATTCTTTTCTGTTTGGTAAGCCTATCAGACTTCAAAATGCTACTTAACTAGCTTCCCCAGAACATTACTGTATAGTTAAGAAAATACTCAACAAGCCTATCTAAAGTGTTCACCTTAGATATGTGGTTTTCTTCTCATTCAAAAATTATTACACAAAACCATGTGGTCTAACCATTGCACAGTCTCTTTAAAAACCAAAACAAACAGGAAACATATATTCTACTTACACTGAACTGAAGGATTTGCTTGGCCCAATCAGCTGACTTCTTATACTCAGATGGACCTCGGCCTACTTGATCTGGCTGCTCTTCAGGTGAAACATCCAAATGGCCCAAATAACCAGCTTCTCCTGAAGTTGTTCAACTGTTCTGCATGGACAGGCTTAGCTTTAAGCAAATCCTATAGCATATTAGTTTTAACATTTTATTAATGTTCAACAGGAAAATAAATTTCTGAGAACATAGTTTTAGTTTACAAAGAGGGGCAATGTGCAAAGTCTTTCCAATGCTTTGTGGAGCACAACTTTAAATAGAGATCATTCTGTTGACAGAGCATACGTTGGTATGTAAAACATAGGTTCAAGTTCAAGTGCAGGGTTGCCACTTTCAGGGTCTCATTCTCTGTATATTTATATACTGGTATACATCACTAATCCTGGAGTAAAACCGGTTGTTCAAGGATACTATAGCATTGCCAAATAGCCAAACAATGTTTCATTTTAAGTTATAGCCCCTGAACTTTCTGCCAGAAATTCCTTATACATATCTCATACCTATTTCACTTAAGACAGTAGGAAAGAAAAATTAGAATGTTCCCAAGTCACAAGGTTCCTATGTGAAAAATGTATCTCTGTATCTGCAATAAGGTGTTGTGGACATGGCATTCCTGTACAGGGAATGTTGTTGGCCTGCTTCATAGATACCTGTGTCAGTTCTGCAACTACAGACGTATGGTGCTGAGAGCATACAACATGCTTTGTACAGCCATTAAAGCATTACTAAAACAACCACAGTGAGGTAGTTTCAGTTTGGCAACTACAAAATGTATTACACATTGCTACTTAGATCACTTTTAAAAAAAAATTTTAATTAATTTATTTTTTAAACATCTTTATTGGAGTATAAATGCTTTACAGTGGTGTGTCAGTTTCTGCTGTATAACAAAGTGAATCAGCTATACATACACATATATCCCCATTATCTCCTCCCTCTTGCGTCTCCCTCCCACCCTCCCTATCCCACCCCTCCAGGTGGTCACAAAGCACTGAGCTGATATCCCTGTGACATGCGGCTGCTTCCCACTAGCTATCTATTTTACATTTGGTAGTGTGTGTATGTCCATGCCACTCTCTCACTTCGTCCCAGCTTACCCTTCCCACTCCCCGTGTCCTCAAGTCCATTCTCTACATCCGTGTCTTTATTCCTGTCCTGCCCCTAGGTTCTTCAGAACCTTTTTTTTTTAGATTCCATATAAATGTGTTAGCATACGGTATTTGTTTTTCTCTTTCTGACTTACTTCACTCTGTATGACAGACTATAGGTCCATCCACCTCACTACAAATAACTCAATTTCATTTCTTTTTATGGCTGAGTAATATGCCACTGTATATATGTGCCACATCTTCTTTATCCATTCATCTGTCTATGGACACTTAGGTTGCTTCCATGTCCTGACTATTGTAAATAGAGCTGCAATGAACATTGTGGTACGTGACTCTTTTTGAATTATGGTTTTCTCAGGGTATATGCCCAGTAGTGGGATTGCTGGGTCGTATGGTAGTTCTATTTGTAGTTTTTTAAGGAACCTCCATACTGTTCTCCATAGTGGCTGTATCAATTTACATTCCCACCAACAGTGCAAGAGGCTTCCTCTTCTCCACACCCTCTCCAGCATTTATTGTTTCTAGGTTTTTTGATGATGGCCATTCTGACCAGTGTGAGGTGATACCTCATGGTAGTTTGCATTTCTCTAATGATTAGTGATGTTGAGCATCCTTTCATGTGTTTGTTGGCAATCTGTGTATCTTCTTTGGAGAAATGTCTATTTAGGTCTTCCACCCAGTTTTTTGATTGGGTTGTTTGTTTTTTTGATATTGAGCTGCATGAGCTGCTTGTATATTTTGGAGATTAATCCTTTGTCAGTTGCTTCATTTGCAAATATTTTCTCCCATTCTGAAGGCTGTCTTTTCATCTTGTTTATGGTTTCCTTTGCTGTGCAAAAGCTTTGAAGTTTCATTAGGTCCCATTTGTTTATTTTTGTTTTTATTTCCACTTCTCTAGGAGGTGGGTCAAAAAGGATCTTGCTGTGATTTATGTCATAGAGTGTTCTGCCTACGTTTTCCTCTAAGAGTTTTAGAGTGTCTGGCCTTACATTTAGGTCTTTAATCTATTTTGAGTTTATTTTTGTGTATGGTGTTAGGGAGTGTTCTCATTTCATTCTTTTACATGTAGCTGTCCAGTTTTCCCAGCACCACTTATTGAAGAGGCTGTCTTCTCTCCATTGGATATTCTTGCCTCCTTTATCAAAAATAAGGTGACCGGGCTTCCCTGGTGGCGCAGTGGTTGAGAGTCCGCCTGCCGATGCAGGGGACACGGGTTCATGCCCTGGTCCAGGAAGATCCCACATGCCGTGGAGCGGCTGGGCCCATGAGCCATGGCCGCTGAGCCTGCGCATCCGGAGCCTGTGCTCCACAACGGGAGAGGCCACAACAGTGAGAGGCCCACGTACCGCAAAAAAAAAAGAAAAAGAGGTGACCATATGTGCGTGGGTTTATCTCTGGGCTTTCTATCCTGTTCCACTGATCTATATTTCTGTTTTTGTAGATCACTTTTGTTTTTGAAAGATGCTTACACGATCTCCTAGAACTCACCATTTCAGGCTTTGCTTTAACTTCACCTTTCATCTACTGATAAAAGCTCTTTCATTTTGTTTCCTTCTATTCAGGACACTTTTTCTCCCATAATAGCTTTCTATGATTTTCCCTTTTCCCTGGCTATTAACCAAGTTGTTCACTGAATATTCCTCCAAGTTTTTTTAGTAGCTGTACAGTGTAGTAGTAGTGGGGATAGTGGAAGTGCTAGTAGTAAATAATAAATAGTAAATTGTAATAATAATAGAACAATAACTGCTGTAGTGGAAATAGTTTGTTTTTGCCTTCTTAACATCCATTCCTCCTGAAAACAGCTCTGCCGTTTCCTTTTGGAGAACTGACTTCTCTTACTCTCAGCCTACATGGGCACATGACCTAGGCTTGGCTGACTGGAGCTGTCTATCCACCCTTTGGCTCCAGTGACTAACTCACTGCTGGACATGTGATCCAAACAGGCCAATGAAACCCCATTCCAGGGACTTCAGGAGACTCTTGGAATCCCTTTTTCCTGTGGTTGCTCAGGAAGGAGGATGTCTCAGCATGCACCCTGCCATCTCATGGGGGACAGTCTGCCTGAGGGTGAAATCAATCAGAGGAATATAGAGAAAACCCAGAGTGAGGACCTTGGATAAACTCCTAGATCCAGATTGGGCTTCTATCACTTAAACTGGAAAAATCCTGACCAATACAGGATATAGTATTTATTGAGCACTGCTTGTGTATCAGGCACAGAGATAAATGCTTTTACTAGTTGTTCTCTCATTTAAGCCACACAACAGACCTGTGTTTGTTCTTATTGTACAGATGAGGAAACAGAGGTTTAAACAGGCTAAGTAACTTGTCTGAGGTCATATAGCTGGTTAGGAACACCAAAACCTCTGAACTGATAATATTGATAAGGCTGATTTTAGCAAGATAGGCCTGTGACATCAACTCAGAGAAACACCCAGATTGGAGGGCTGCTGTTACCTAGGCACTGAGGCACTAAGTTGAAAGTATCAATTTAGGCACATTGGGGCTTAGAGTCTTTATCAAGCTGATCTTGTCAGAACTGACCACAGATGAAATGAAAGCCAGACAAAATTCTACTCACTTGACCATGGGGCTGGTTAGATCCTGGGATTCTCCACAGGGAACAGGAGTGAGGACAGTCAGTTCCAAGGCCTCTGTGAAGAGACAGTATGTATGTCAGGCTGTGTGTGTTATAGTTACTTATAGTTACTTAAGAATTAAGGAGCCTCCTGAAAAGGGTCTTGGGATAGCCCCAAATGGGGTTAAGTAGCTGGTGAGAGGATGAGGTAGTGGTTGACCCCAGAGCCCATTCCAGCCAGCACTTGTGTTTGCAACTGATTTGTCATGGTCTGGCCCAGGACGAGGTGAAGTCATTGTGGTTGAAGGTACAAAATGATCCAAGCATGCTCCAGGCGGAGGCTTGTTTGCCCCCCAATCCATTCCTTGCCCTTCCCCTGCCCTTCTATGCTTCTCAGGGGGACTGACCCCTGCAGGTTATCTTTCCCAGGCCCGTATGTTAGTTGGCTCCTGCCTGGGTTCAGTCAATGGTAGGCACTGGTGAGGTATTGGCAGGGGGAACAAGGGTAAGTTAGGGTGTTTCTCTCCCTCATTCTCTGCCTCAGACTCATTCTCTGGCAACAGCTGCGTCTCCTCCACAGCTCCAGCCCCAAGACAGACCCACCTTGGTTCCACTTGTGCCTCCTAACCCTTGCCCATGGACCTCTGCAAAGGCTGCCTTACTCCCTCCAGCCTGGGGGCTGGTAGAGGCTTCCTGCTAGCACTATCCTCTGCCGCTGTCTCAGCTCCTCCATCACCTGTAACCAATTCCCTGTTGTAAATGCCTGTAGTGTTTCCTGTTTTCCTGGTTAGCCAAATGTCCAAAATACAACTACTTCCTGAGGACAGTGAGCCTGCATTTGTGTGCCCTCATGTAAATAGTATGTGCTTAAAAATAAGTTGGTTGCTTAGCTGGTTGGTTTGGACTCTCTTGCCAGCCTAACCCATCATTTGTACCTTCTGCTTTCACAGGACTGCTGTGCAGAATCAAAGATCCCATTTCTAGGCCTCATTTTAACGGGCTGGCTGGTCCCTTCGACTTCCTACTTACTCCTTTACAGGCTGCTAGGAGCTGAGCAACAGGAGTCTTTCCTGAAAACCTTTTCCATCTTCTCAGTAATCATATTAAATATCTGATTTTGTGTGGGCTGGTCAGAGAAAACATACTTCCCTTTTCACTAAAGACAAGGCATCTCAGCACGACTCGCTGCAATTTCTTTTTTTTTAATTTAAGAGACAAGTTTGATTTCCTTTGAAAACAGTGGTTAATGGACTTAGCATACTAATTCCCATCTAATGCAGCAAACTTCAAGAGTAGGCTTTCATCTGAGCGCAGGTAAATCACAGAATTCTTATACCACGGTATTGAAAAACTCCCATAATTAAACTAAAACCATTTCTTTTAAGCCATTCTACAAAGTAAAGTCAACCTGAATTCCTTGCTTGTACCTGAAAGAGTCTAGAAATTTATCTTCAGCTGCAGCTGATAAATGCCTACCCTTGCTTCCAGAATGCCACATTTCTGATACAAATCTTTCTTGGTGGTTTGTTTGACCATCCCCTGCCTCAGGAAGAAACCTGGAAGGTCCTGCATGCGTAAGTACGGTCAATGGTGCAGCTGACTGGAGCCGACTGAGCCAATAGTGCCGTTTTGGTACAGTGTTTTGTTGGCTATATCATCTGCAGTGTGGTTGGCCAGAGTGGGAGGACTTGGGAGTATCCACAGGAAGTGGATATTTCCTGACCAGCTCATCCCTTGCTGACTCTCCAGCATTTTCTTGTCTACAACTAAAACGTTTTGCCTTGTCTGTTCCTAAGGCCTCTTGAGACAGTGGGCATTTTTTTCCTTCATTTTTCAACTTGTGCCAAATGTGTCAGGAGTTAAGTCCATAATGCATAGATCTTGGCCGCAGATCTTTTAAGGATGTGGCCTCTTTGTCTCTGGCTTCATAGTAATCAAATGTATCTGCAAATCTGACCCTTTAAGAAATTTTGGCTTGGTGCCTTCTGTAGAAATGAGAACCCTATTAAGAGGAGACTGAGAAGATAGGCCTGTCAAACTCTCCCCTTCCAATGACCCCAATAAGAATAAAAGAGAGTGCAAGCCATCTGGATTGGCTGTCCAAGAAGAGGACTAAGATGAAGCACCCTCACTCTCTTCCTTAGTACCCAGCACCGGCTTTCACTTCACCTCAGGCTAGGTCCTAGACTAAGCAGGGCAACCACATCTGGCCAAAGAGGTCAACTCCTCATCAACTCTGAAGTTATGCAGTATGCAATCTGCCCAACTGTTCATGGTGGCCCTATTGTGGGAGTGAGGCTTCCCTGGTTTCTCTTGCTACACCTAGACCTAGACCTAGAAGGTCTGCTTTTAGCCCCAACTCTCTCTCTGTATAAACTATTCCTGTGAGGCCTCAGTTTCTTTGCCTTAAAAAAGACGGGAGATCCCTACCTCAGAAAGCTTTTATGAGACTGAATGAGCTGGCAATGAGAGACTTAACATTACTTGGGAAAAGTCTTTCCTAAAGACAGTACAGCATTATTTTCAAGTTGGCACTAACAAAATAACTCTCTGGGAATGAAAATTTTACCCATATGAGCTAAACTAACTTATTCCATGTGCTGGGACAACCACGGAAATTAGCAAGTGCTAATGTGCTCAGGGTCCCCAAGAAGTGAGGTTGACTTCAGATCAACCATGCTTTTGGAAAATTATGGATCATAGGTGGCCTTGAATTATTATTACCCCTTTGTACTGCTACGATTCTTGAGTTGACTGAAACTTTCATTATTGTTAGAGTCAGCCTCATTAGGAAACGCTGTAGGCTATAAGAGAAGGTTGTCTTCAAGTACCAGATGGATTCAGAGAGCAGGGGTGGAGAAGCAATGCAAAGAAAAGGAAGTTCACAGGAGCAATGATAGTTTCTTGGGGAGGAGTAACTGGATTGGCTTTGAAGGGAAGATTCTGAGAGCTCAGAAGCAGATAAGACAGACATGAGAGATTGCACGGCAGAATAAAAGTTTGGTCTGTTAGTGGAATAAACAGTTGATTGGAATGGAGACCATGCATTTGGGGAGTGAGAGATTCTGGTTAGTGGGGTGGAGTCATCACAGACCACAGAGGGCTAGGAAAGAACGATGGGGCCTGCTTGGCGCTCAGACACCACTGAATGTGTACTTTCCACAGTCATCAAACCAAGTATGCAGGGAAGAGCCTGTTCCTTCACCTAGAGAATCTTAAAACTTTCTTTTTCTGCATGGTCTGGTGCTTCTCTCTCTCTCTAATTTCCCATGTGGGGACACACACTGCTTTGTCAAATAAACAGTCCCTTCCTCAAGGGGCGTTCAGACTGGAACTTGTTTTCAAAAATGTGTCTGTCTCCCAGCAAAAAAAAAAAAAAGACCATCCTAAAACTGCCATCCTTCAAATTAGAAACCAAAGCAAGTTGCTGCAAAGTATCTGTCATTGATAATTCACACTGACACCAAAGTTTGGTTTCTTTAAAAGTTCAAGTTCTTAAACTCTCTTTTCAAGTGGCGTTGAACATTTAGTTAGAACACAGACCTCCCTGAGGTGGGGTGTTTTTTTTCTGATGCAGCACCTGTCTCAGGAACACACCAGTGCAACCTCAGCAGCATGGACTTCATAGCAGCGGTGGACCAGCCCTCAAAGGGCGAGACCACTACATCTTTCCAAAGTTGCCTCCTCAAGATAGGTAATGTATGGAGTATGAGTTTCAGCCAAAACTTTGTTGGTTGCAAGGAAAGGAAACTCAACCAAGCTTATATAAAAGTTGTAAAGATACTGAGATGCCACTGAATAAATTTCAGCCAGTCCTCAATGGAACTGAGCTTGAAACTGGGAGCCACCAGGGAGAAGGTAGCTTCTCTGTCTCTCTGGAGCAGCACAATCCCTCACCTGCTTTCCTCTGTGTTTGCTTCATTCTTTACCCCTCAACATACTCGATTCTCATTGCTCACAGCAGTTACATTCTCTAAAATTGACACAAACATCGAATTAGCAAATAGAGAACCATTACTCCTAGGGGAAATACAGGATTAGGTTCCTGCAAGCCTCTGGTCACAACACTTTTGCCAACCGATCAATCCATAACCTGGCTTTATGTGTATTTCTGTTTTAAGGCACCTTATTGTTGATTCATTAACACTGAACTCACAACCAACAGCACTACAACCTGAAGGAAGCTTATCTAATACATGTGTTTTCTCTGGAAGGAGGGTCACAGCTTCTTGACGCTTCTCAGGGTTTCTGCTTCCCCATACCTTCAGCTTTCTCTGTGGCTTTCATGCCCCAACCTCCAGCTTCAACCCTGACCTACATGGTCTTTCCACTGTTCCCACGGCTAAATGTCTCAGTCGCTTCACGTCTCCTTGCCAAATCCCCTCAGAAAGAATCTGTGTGCCCTAGCCTTGCTTTTGAATTAGTTTCATTTGGCTTCATTAGTTTCATCTGTGGTCCAATCATCTCTTGTACCGGCAGGGGTAGTGGATGTGTTTTCGGGAACTCAAGTGGTACACAGGCTCCTTCAGGCCCGCACGTGGGGCATATTAACCTGTCACTGGCAAAGCCCACTGGGGTGCCCGGAGCGGGGTGAGGGTGTGAGGGGTGAAGGGTTCGGAGTGGGGAATAAGATGGAATCTAGGTGGTAAGAGAAGGTCTAACCTCTTTTGTGCCTTGTCTAGTTTCACTTGCCTATAGGGTGCTGCGTTGCAGAAGCCTTGCCCCTGGCACTTCAGACCGGAGTTCCTAGCACGGCCAAAAAAAGGCTGTGCTGACACCTCAGCTCCGTGGCCAGGCGTGTGGAGAAGCGCTGCGCCGGGACTCAATTCAAGATGGCGGCGGCGGCGGTGGGCCGTGTGCAGAGACCGCTGTGCCCCGCGCTTAAGGCTGCAGGGCCGTGAGCAGCTCGCCTGTGCGCACTGCAAGAACTCTGCCCCCTCCCTGCTGACGAGACCGCTATAAAGCAGCCCCGCCCACAGCCTGTGGAGAGGGCGTGGACTCTAAAACACCTGCTCGCGCCTCTCCATCTTTGCTCAAAGAACAAAACTTTCCTTTGCTTCTGAACAGAACTTGGTCTCCTTCTATTGGCATGAGTGACACGGGGCAGGAGGACCCTTGCTGGGGCCTGACTCGAAAGGGTAAGTGACAAAACCTAAAAGAGAAGGTGGTGATAAAGTGGCTACTTTCCCCGGATATTTTAACCTCAAGAGTACCAGGAAACAGCCCTTTTCCCTTTCTTTCTGAATTTTCCCCAAATTCTTACTGATGTCTAAAATTTCCTTCATAAGGACAAGGACTGTCCTTTCGTGGTTGGAGAGATAGGTCTTAAACTGCAAAAATACAGTGGAAGTGTTAAGGGAAGATAACGTTGATTCTCGCAAAGGTGTAAATGGCTAATAAGTCATTTTTCTGAAATCAGGAATTGCAGAAGATAGGAGAGGAAGATGCACTTTGGAGCAGAAAGCAGCACAGAAAGGGTAAGCAGAGCGCTCTCAGGGGAAATGGCATCCGGATCCCAATTTTACCTGGGCCAGAATTTGCTTGCTTGTTTGTCTTGTTTTTGTCTTCTTGCCCCAACCCCCCAAGAGTGTCTCAGTGAGGGGGAAACCCCTGCAGCATCTAGTGGTCCATTACTATGCCTGTAGGAAGCTTTGAATGAAACCCCAGAGCAGTCAGGTCTGAACTTTTCCAAACATCACCAACTATCTCAGTAAAAACTTCAAATTCACATGGAGCTAGACAGAAATTCAGTTAACAGGACTCTGCCTCTTTAAATGCAGTTTAGCAACTATCTTTCTCCTTTCATTTGAGCTTTCTCTTATAATCTTATTCCAACTCCAGCGTATCAAAGTACTTCTTCTAAACAAATACAAATAAACCTAATAACAGATCTCTTTCAAAGACTAAAAATTTTCTATATCTCATGACTCCAGAAAAGGAGGAAGGGAGAACAGCAACATAGAGAAATCACCCTCATGGAGGCAAGGAGATAGTAAGTTAAAGCTACACAAGTGAAAATGGCACATGGATGGTCCTTCCTGGCTGGAAGAGAGGGCAAGCCATGGGGAGGTGAGGTGACTGGAGTTCAGGGAGGTGGGTCGGAGTCAAAGAGATGGAGGCAGGGGAGTCTGGTGAACGATTCCTATTCTACCGGGTAGTTGTTTAACTGTAGCCTTTGATAAGAAGAATGATGTAGGAGAACCAATGTCGAAGAAAATTTATTCCTAGAGAAGTGGGGAAGTTCAGGCTATGACTTCAAGAACTGGAGAGATTTGGAAGCCACTACAACTGAGAATTAACCGAGGTTTAAAATCCAGTGCCTGACAACAGGCCAGGCTGAGAAGGGCTCATAACATTATAAAAAGGTCTCATAGACTTTAGGGCTAGAACGATAATGGAAAAAACTGTTTCCTGGTATCAGTCCGTATTTGGGATTGCTTTATCCAATGTAAGTGACGGGACATTAATGTCAGAAAAGCATATGCCTTCTTCCTGCAACACATCATGCGTCCTCACCAAAAACTTTTCTTCCCTATTCTCCTGGTGTCATATCCTGGCATCCTAAAAGGGTAGGAGGGGGCGAGATTATATAACTGTCTGAAGTATTACAGAACATAAAACAATAAATAAGCTATGTAAATTGTGAAACATGAGTCCGGACTCTCTTTGTTCTGCATCTTTATAACTGCATTTAAAAAAATTACATTTTTTCCTTTCATGATAAATATCTAAAACAAAACAAAAATTTAAAAAAACCTCTAAGTGCCCTCTCACAGAGAAGCCTATTTTATCACATCAGATTATGCCTTGGCAACTGCTTTGAAATAATAGGCAACATTTTTGAGAGTCTGTTGTGTGTCAGGCACTCAAAACCACCTACTTCTACACCTACTTTAAAGATGAGGAAAACGAAAATAGAGAGGTTAAGTGACTTATCCATGGTCACCCAATTACTAATTGTCAGAGCCAAGACTCAAACTTAGGGCTACTTCTGTCCAAAGTCCATGCTCTTACCTATTACTTGATACCATCTCCCCAGTCTTCCCTAAGAGCAGGATTCTCAAGAGGCCAACAAAAGCAAGCCTGAGGTTGGCTACGTGCCCTACAACCAGCTGCCACTCATGTTACAAATGGAAACTTCCTGCTACAAATCTCCAGGCATTACCAGTATCTTTCTTCTGCTCACATCCTGATGACTGAAGAACAGACTTTGAAGCTCCTAGGCGCAACCTACAACCTACTCTTGATAAGGAAAGAGAGATATTAAAATATAAAACAGCAGCAGGTCTTAGGGGAGAGTATTTGTACTCACATTGACTCTATTAAAAAATCTCTAAGAATAGGTTTGGAGCAAAAAGAATGAAGCTAAAACTTTGATAGAGATACAGATGACTAAACAGGCTAAAACTAATCTTGAAACTAAGGATTTAAAAATATTAGGGGAGGGCTTCCCTGGTGGCGCAGAGAGTCCGCCTGCCGATGCAGGGGACGTGGGTTCGTGCCCCGGTCCGGCAGGATCCCACATGCCGCGGAGCGGCTGGGCCCGTGGGCCGTGGCCACTGAGCCTGTGCATCCGGAGCCTGTGCTCCGCAGCAGGAGAGACCACAGCAGTGAGAGGCCGGTGTACCGCAAAAAAAAAAAAAAAAAAAAAAAAAAAAAATTAGGGGAGAAGAGATCTTTCGAGCCTTCAGATAAGAGTTAAGTTTTAGGGATAAATATTTTGTTTAAATCAGACCTGGGATAAGTGATGGAGATACAGTGACAAAAAGACAAAGTCTGTGCCCCTTAGGAGATTACAGATTGATTAGAGAAGGAACACAAGAATATAAAAGGTCAGCTCTGAAGTTCGATTGAAAATAAATATTTTTGGTTAAAAGATAAAATGATATAATGATTTCAATAGATTCAGAAAAAAACATTCAGCCAAAAAAAAATCTGCTATTCATTATTAACAAAAAAGAAATAACTCTTGGGAAATAGGAATAAAAAGAAACTTCCTTTAGGACTTCCCTGATGGTGCAGTGGTTAAGAATCCACCTGCCAATGCAGGGCACACAGGTTCGAGCCCTGGTCCAGGAAGATCCCACATACCGTGGAGCAACTAAGCCTGTGTGCCACAACTACTGAGCCTGCGCTCTAGAGCCTGTGAGCCAAAACTACTGAGCCCACGTGCTACAACTACTGAAGCCTGTGCACCTAGAGCCCATGCTCCACAACAAGAGAAGCCACCGCAATGAGAAGCTCACACACTGCAACGAAGAGTAGCCCCCCCTCTAGAAAAAGCCCGCGTGCAGCAACAAAGACCCAACGCAGCCATAAATAAATAAATAAATAAATGTGACATTAAGCCTGCTACTTAAAAAAAAAAATAAGAAACTTCCTTCATTTGAGAAAGGATATCTACTAAATCCATCCAAAATCATATTTAATTCTGAAATTTTATATACATCCTTATTTAGTTTAGGAATAAAACAAGAATGTCTACTACCACAATTTAAGAAAATAAGAAAAGTAACTATGAAATAAGATATAAGACTGCAAAGGAAGAGATTGTCATTATTTATATTGATAGTTTATTGCAAAAAGCTGAAAGAATCAATGTACAAACTTTCATAAATAACAAAAGAGTTTAGCAGGGTAGCTGAATACAAAAGCAAAACAGAAAAATCTAGTAATAATATTTGGCAATTGTATAGCACTTCATGCATTTCAAAGCACTCAGACATGTTCTCATTTACAAAAGATTTCCAAAACCCTGTGTTTGATGTATCATCATTATCAGCAGAAGAAGCTGCATCATTCCATTTGACAAATGTGTAACTGAGGCAGAGAGATTGCATTTTTCCCTTTTTTAAAACTGAGAAGTAATTTATATATGATAATATTCACACATTTTGATGTTACAGTTCTATGAGTTTTGATGAACATATAGTTACATAAGAGCTACCACAGTCAAGTTACAGACTAGATCCATTACCCAATTCTGATGCTCATTTGTAGTCAAGCCCTCTCCTCATGCCTGGCCCCTGATACTCATTGATCTCTTTTCAATCCCATAGTCTTTCCTCCCTTCCTTCCTCCCTTCCTCCTTCCCTCCCTCCCTCCCTTCCTTCCTTTCCTTCCTTCCTTCCTTCCTTCCTTTTTAACTTTAACCTTATATAAATGAAATCATACAATATGTGGCCTTTTACATCTGATTTCTATCACTTAGCGTAGTACATTTGAGACTCATCTTTGTGGTTGCATGTAACAATAGTTCCCTTTTATTACTGAGTAGTTAGTATTTCACTGAGTAGGTACCCCAGAGCTTGTTTATCTGTTCACCCATTGAAGGATATTTGATTGTTTCCAATTTGGGGTGATTATGAACAAAGTTACTTAAACATTTGTATCCAGGTTTTTATGTGAACATAACTTTCCATTTCTCTTGAGTAAATGCCTAGGAGGGGGATAATTGGGTCAAATAGTAAGAGTATGTTTATCTTTATAAAAAACTGCCAAACTGTTTTCCAAATTGGCTGTATCATTCTGCATTCCCACCAACAATGTGTGAGAGTTCCAGTTGCTCTGCATCTTTGTCAACACTTGGTATTGTCAGATATTTTTAACTTTAGCCATTCTAATAAGTGTGTAGTATTATCTCATTATGGTTTTAATTTCCACTTTCCTAATGGCTAAGGGAGCACCTTTTTGTGTGCTTACTTGCCATATGTATATCTTGTTTAGTAAAGAAACAAGAGATGGTGGGAAAATATCTGTTCAATATTTTTGCCCATTTTTAAAAAGTGGGTTGTTTTCTTAATGAGTCATAAGAGTTCTTTCTATATTCTGTATACAAGGCCTTCATCAGATATGTGCTTTACAAATATTTCTCCCAGTCTGTGGCTTGTGTTTTCATTTTGTTAAGTGTCTTTTGTAGAGCAGAAGCTTTTGATTTTGACAAAGTTCAATTTGTGATTTTTTTCTTTTATGAACTGTGCTTTTGATGCTGCATTTAAGAACTCAGTGTCTAATGTCACAAAGATTTTCTCCTAAGAACTTATAGCTGGTTCCTGATGAAACCAGTCCTAAAAATTAGATTCTCAGTGCCTCCACTCATTATTCTATTTTACTACATCATGATCATATAAGGAAAGTTTCGTAGATTAAGAAATAAAAGAATAATTACAATGTGGCTTTTGAACACATAGACAGGGCTATGTCATTTAGTAATTAATTTTTCTCTAAATTTCTCATATATGTTGCTTTGCCTCAACTACTCAAGTGAATTTCTTGAGAGTAAGGACCAGGGTCTGTAATGACTACCATGCCCAGCACTTTGGGCCCAATGGGAGACACACAAACATATTATGTACCCAGTGATGCAGCAGACTTCATTCACTGACTGAAGGTAACATTCTGGACTCTTCTCACTCTGCTAACCCAGAGGTCAAATCAGTCCTTCAGCTGGATCAGGCACTAGACCAGAGTCACCCTATTCCCTGGATGGGGCCACCCTCTGAGTGACTGCATAGAGGAGTTAGCACCTCTTAGATGACACTAAGCACACAGTAGTCACAGGCCCTCAAATCAACTTATTCGTTGTGGCAAAAGACAAACAAAAACAGGTTTATTAATAACTTGAAGAATTTGAGACACTGGAAAGGAAAACAACAAAAATTGTGAGGAATCTGATAAATAGGCCAAGCCTGCTAGAAACAAAAGTAGGTAAATAAGAGTTTCCATGTAATTATTATGGGAATAAATGGCCGAATTGAAAGTTCAATAAATTGTCCTAAAAGTATTCCAGGAGTCACTGTCATAACTTGGATTAGAACTCAAAACTCCTCATTCTGAGCCTGATGACAAATCACCAGAGCCAGGAACATCTGCTCTGGGGCTAACAAATCCTTCCATGATGTAATTTCTCAGAAAGTGATCTCCAACATTACACTCCTTTGGTGCTGTTGGATTGTTATCTCACTCAGCAAAGAAAAGGTGAGTTAATGTTATCTTCATTTTCAGTTAGAGAGTGGAAACAAAAGGCAAATAGAGTAATAATGGTATGTGTGACTGGGGAGAGGGAGTGGGTAGAATGAAGGCCCATATTCCTCTTGAGAAGCATAATATATCACAAAAATCAACTAGATAAAACAGAATAAAGCAAACTCCTCCATTAAAAAAATTAAATCCTGGGAGAAGGCAGAATTGAGAAGCTTATTAAAAATGGCTTTTTCTATTTAAAACGGCCTTGTATTTCATCAATGAGAAAGTATGGTTTCAAAAATGTTTTGAAGAGGAGGGTTTACTGAGACAGGATTTCTGAATAAACATATACTTGTAAGAGTACAGACTTTCTAAAAAGATAGACACCTTGTAAGGTAAAATTTAAGGTACTTCATAATTGACATTCTATTATTACTAAAATTGTTACAGTTTGCCGTGTGAAAATGAAATTTCAAACCAAGTGGAATTACAACCATCGTGTTGACACATCCAGGAAGGAAATGAGAACTAGGCAGTCAACCTTCTGGGTGTTACTATTAGGATGAAATTGTTTTGTAGTTTAAAAATGACTAAAGATCATCAATTTTATATGGTTCAACCTAATTCTGAACCACAGTTCAATTCCAATGATCCGTTTTCTAGCTATGGTATATTTCTAGTTGATATTCATTTTCCTGGTTGAAGCCTTTCCTGATGGGCCCAATCACAGACCATGATTCATAGATAACTTGAGGGTTCCTTCCTTCCAGTCCAGCTGAGGGACTACACTGACACCTTCCCCTGTCAACCACCATCATCATCTATTTAAAATAATGACAGCAAAAATATAGCCATGATGGCATATGGCATTAGCACCTCATTTAAGCTGAGATTTTTGGAAATGTTCAATTGTATTACTTCCTTTACTCTAAAGAGACCAAGGTGTCATGTTTGAGCTGCCAAATGTTTTCAGTTTGTTAAGTAAGATACCTCCTATGGGGGCAGCCAAAGAATAGAAACCTCAAAATGCATATGTCACCTTTTATAGGTCACATATGCAGAGGTCTATCCATTGCCTTTAATTGACTCATTTAATAGAGACTTGAGCAACTATGGCATGCCCAGCACTGTCAGGGACACCCTGGGGATTCCAAAGCTGCTGAATTCCCATGTAGGTAAACAGACAAGATATATATCTACATGGTCTAAATCACATGAGTTGAAAGTTTTTTTTTTTTTTTGACTACACTGTGCAGCTTGCAAGATCTTAGTTCCCCAACCAGGGATAGAACCCACGCCCTTGGCAGTGAAAGTGCAAAGTCCTAACCACTGGACCACCAGGGAATTCCTTTTTTTTTTTTTTTTTTTTTTTAAACATGAGTTGAAACTTAAGTAGCAAAGCAATGCTTTGGGAAGTCATGGTGTAATAAACACACACATGCCAAGAGATTTGTGTAGATAGTGTTTTGAATTTAGGAGAAGGAGGATAGCTCTGTGGCTAGAGAAGTCTAGAGGTAGAATTTTAGCAGAGTTTGAAGAAAGGGTAGCATTGAGAGAGGAGGAGACCAGAGAAAAGACAGTCTACATCGAAGCTACAAGATTAAAAAAAAAAAAAAAAAAAAGCATCGTAACAGGATAGTTTATGGGGATGATGAATAACAGTATCCATTATTTATTATGTGGGCAGCCAGGTGTCATCCACCGTGGAGCAGTCAGGTATAAATGATGGGCACCCTTATCATTTATTAGTGGAAAAATCCACAATTTCAGAAAAAAAGCAAAGCTTCCTTTGTTCTTTTTCCACCTCCCCTGCTCACATCTCCTGACTCTCCCTTGGAGCCTGAGTCTGGGTAATTAGTACTGACCCAAGTTGGGAACTCCTCAATATTTCTGGCAGTGATTCCAGGTTGAAAAGCAGAAGCCACAACTAACTTTGCTGCCTTTATTATCTTTTTAAAGTACTAGATTTTAAGCATTAAAAATGTTGCATTCATGATTGATAACTTCTTTGGTGAATTAAACTGTAAAAATAAATGCAAGCTATTAAATAGTTTCAGAGATGGTCATCGCTTCCCTGTTCAACTCAGAAGCCGTACCCACAGGTGGTTAGCGACCTCACAGGGGACTCCCACCCCCCCCCCCAGGGTATTTTTATTTTAAGAGAGTCATAGAGGAGAGGACAATGCTTACTCAAACAAATGAATTTCTCATGGCAGAATTTTAGACACTGGGGCACCTAAGTGGGAGAGACAGTTTAGGACAGGAAATCTTTCAAATACCACCATATTCCAAATAACGACTTGAAGGGAGGTTAGCCTTCTTCTGCCTTCTCACATGTAAAGGACTAGTGCCAGAACCTCCATTTGACCCTGGACAAGTTTGGGGGCCTATTAAGATATAATTCTGAGACCCAGATTCCTCCAAGAGAAAAAATAATTTTGGCAGGTAAGCAAATGATAGTCACAGTGGAAGCACGGCTTCACAATGGCCAGTATCCATGAGAAGATGCTGCGACCCTTGGAGAGGCAAGGTGGCCCAAGCCTGACTTCAGTGAGCTGCTGCCCGAGCCTCCCTCACACCAATGCAGATCCACTGGGACCTGGAACATGGTTATTTCTGCCAGGCCAGGAGTGGCTGGGCTGCCATCATCAGACAACAGGACACTGAACAGGACTTTTCCTGTTGTCCCAGAATTGTCCCAAACAGCAGGCATTCAATACCCTTCCTTCTAGAGACAGTGGACAAAAATGGGAGTTAGACATTCCCCCACCAACTTACTAAGCGTCTGTAGAACCAGCCCTATCATCCATCATCAATGCCAGTCATTCCCCCCACCCCCACCCCCACCCTGCAGTCCACTCCTCACAGGCAGAGTCCTTGCAGGGGTGAGGGAATCAACAAGGGCCTCCATCAGCCTTGGGAGAATCCGAGGGGCTTGCTACACAGCCTTGCAGGGACACCACCCGTGTGAGAGGCTATTCCCGGCACCCCTTGGGATTCACCTAAGATATTATTAAAGGTCAGGAAATGGAATTGAAGGGAGTGCAGTTAATTGCAGCGATTGGGGAAAATATATACTATTGTTCCATGTTAATACATTGTTAAGATTTAGATGGTTCAATAAACTGGTTATAGTCATAAATCCATCACTGCACACTTTATTACATCCATATCACATTCCATCTAAATAACATGCCTGAAACAACTCAAATGCAATGTCTGCTCAGGGTGCTGTGCAGAAACCTCTTTAACAATAATCATTTAGGGTTCTCCTGATCTCTTTCCCCTTAACAAACCTACCTTGGGTTCCTTCATTTATGCTAAAGTATAAAAGACTTTAAAAGTTAATATTAATGCTTTAAGCAATCAGGGGAGGATTACTAGAGCCTTAGCCTTCTAGTTGTCTGTGAATCCCTAATTATAGGCTCTCACTGACATCCCTGTGGTCATTCCCAACCTTGAGGGCTGTCAGCAAGTCTAAGTAATGCCTGTCAGAGCCACTGGGTGGCACTGGCAGGCCTGAGATGTGGGCAAGAGAAAGGACAAAAGAAAGGAAAACAGGCAAGGAGAGAGTCAAGGTGAAAGGGTGGGGATAGAGGGGGGAACAAGAGAGGGAGAGAGATGAAAGAGAGAAAAGAGAAGGACAGTGAGAAATGAAACACTAGGCCACAGGCAGCAACTGCCTTGTGTGGCTTCTCCCTGACACAGAACAATGAGTTGAGCACCCTCTATTCATCTTTATGTTCCCAGGACCTAGCTTGGTGCCTGGCACTCAGCTGATGCTCTGGGTCTGTCGACTGGTGGAATGAATGGTTCTGCACCCCGAGGAAGAGGTCCTCAGATGGGGAGGTTGAGGCAGTGTGTGTCTGAACGCTCCACTTATTGTTCCAGGATACTCAGTTGAAAATTCAAGGAGTAGTACCTCAGTGGGGTTCTCAACCAATGGTAAATCTTTGCCTTGTAAAGAGACAAAGCAGGGATATTGGCACACACAGAGGTAAGATTATCCAGGAGTTGACAAACTTACTCTGTAAAGGGCTGGAAGTAAATATTTCAGTCCTTGCAAGCCATGCAGTCTCTGTCATAGCTACTCAACTCTGTCACTGTAGCATAAAAGCAGCCACTCACAAAATATAAATGAATGGGTGTGGCTGTGTGCCAATAAAACTTTATTCATAAATACAGGCAGCAGGTCAGATTTGGCCCATGTTTTCCCAACCCTTCTGTGCTTTGGGTTCTAAGATAATCTTTCTGATTTCTCCAACCTTGCTCTTACATCCTATTTGATCCAATACAACTCTTGGTACATGACTGTTCACTGGTTTCTCTCTGAATCTCTGTTTTGCTGTATGATTTTACATGATAAACACCTTGGGGAAAACTAAGACCCCATACTTTGATGCACCATAAGTATTCCTGTCTTCCTGTCTGATCACACTCAAGGGCTGTCTCAGGGGGTATTCATAGAGAAGACTCTTAGCTTTGAAATTCTCATGACATGTAGCTTCTGAAGATTCCGCAGAGGCCTAGGTGAATCAATGTGATTAAAAGTTGCAGAACATGAAGTCCTGAGGAATTATACTGCTTGGGCTACAGTGAATCAGACCCAAACCAGTCTGAGAAAGGTCAGTCCCAGCTCAAACTGTGAAGTAACTAGAGTTTGTCTTTAGAAACTTCTAGCCACATATTCTCTACCCCTCCTTTACCAGTATTCAGTGCCCTCATTCATTCCCCTCCCCTCACTCCCATCAAGAACTTGATTCTTCACTTTACTAAAGCGAAAATAACTAATGACAGATTAACTTGCTTCCCATTGAGGGATATTCACATTTTCATGAGGTTGAGAGCACTACAATTAAGGGATGCAGTACTAATCCTGGGACGTCTTACCCCCTGGTGGTGATGTTTTATTTGAACGTGGATTCTACTTTGACCATGGTCAGTGGGAAAATCCAGGAGAAATATTAAGGCCACTGCATATAGCCTTGTGGCTCTGAAGAATTCCATGGAATAGGATGTGAGTGGCATCTTTTGAAATTGTGCAACAGAGTGATGGCCCAGATGATGAGTTATTTGGTGTGTGTGGTGGGGCGGGGCAGTTCCTAAGAGAGAGACCAAGTTCCCTAAGGAACAGATAGCTGAAGTATGGCTTGTACTTTTGAGTTTTCTTCCTGGGGAAATGAAGGAAATTGATACAGGTGAGAGTTTTTGCATGCCAAATGGAATTAAACACTCTGGATCAGATAAAAACGTACTTTCCCAAGAGACAGATGGCTCATACAGTCGATCGTGACTAGATGTGTTGGAGGTCTCTCATGTATTTCAGAATCTCTGTGGCCCTACCTCTTACTCCAGGCACTAAAGCAGAAACCAGTCCCATGAAGGCTTGGGCCAGCACCCTGAAGGTGCAAGCAAAGAGCACTGTGGTTATACTTCTCACCGCCCCTCTGACCTGCAGGTAGAAGCAGCTCTGCACTCACGCATGGGTTACATGAAACTGTGGAGCCCCCTTGACCAATAGGGGATGAGATCCAGTGGATAAATGCTCCTTCACTCCCCTCGTGCAGATGGTTCTGAGACCACATTCTACAAGGTTCCTCAAAAGACCCTGGAGAGATCAAGTACCAGTCACTCCTAGCAGGGGCCAACTTCCGAAAGAATCTTGGTATTGACTCTCTTCTTTCCATGTTCACTCTCCTCGTCCCTCACCTGGTCCTTAGGATGTGACAAATAAATCACTTGCATCAAAGCCTTTGTCTGAGGCTCTGCTTTGGGGGAAACCCAGGCTAAGACACTGTGTTTGTTCATTTGTCATAAGAAAGACTATTGTCTGACACAAGCTGCTATGGGTTATCCAGAGGCAAAATTGCATACTAGTAAAAACACCTTACTCTTGAACTGTAGTCTTCGGAGCACTGTGATGCAAAGCCCTTTTATATACAGGTCTCAAAGACGGGGTTTATCTGTGCTGCCCTTCCCCGTCCTTCCTAACTGCTTACTCTCCCTGGGTGTCAGCATCTTCTCCTGTCTACCTGATCTCTCCAGTGCCAGTTCTGGACACAGGGCCCACCTGCTCAATATCTACTTCCAGCTACAACTGGCCCACTGGCAGCCCCTACAAGGGAATCAGCTCTGGGCCAGAAGTGGCCATGGGCTGGCTACTGATCAGTCCAAAGCAACATCTGGCCCAAGAACAGCCCATGTGTGGGTTGGTTATGGCCCATCATGTGGCCCATTTTGTGGCCAGGTAAGAAAGGCTCTAACCAACTAGACTGATGTAATTAGCTAGGAGAGGCACTCTGGCTCATTCAGAATTTGGACTTGAAAATATATTAAAGATTAGCTAGTCTACCTTGAGAGTGGAATGGAGCAGATGTGCAGAGAAAAGCAGACTCAACATGGGAAGGAGGCCACACAGGCAAGGAGAGTGGTCCTGAGGTGTTCACAGAGCCATATTAGGCTCTGAACAGCTTTGAAATTCCTGGTTAAGTTCAGATATCCTTAGAATAACTGCCCCTCAGTAGCCTCTCTTTCTTTTTAAGTTGGTCTAAGCCTGTTTCAGTTTTCTTTTTTTTTTTTTAATAAATTTATTTATCTATTTATTTTTGGCTGCATTGGGTCTTCGTTGCTCTGCACAGGGCTTTCTCTAGTTGCGGTGAGTGGGGGCTACTCTGCGTTGTGGTGCATGGGCTTCTCATTGTGGGGGCTTCTCTTGTTGTGAAGCACAGGCTCGAGGCGTGTGGGCTTCAGTAGTTGTGGCACGCGGGCTCAGTAGTTGTGGCTCGCAAGCTCTAGAGCGCAGGCTCAATAGTTGTGGCACACGGGCTTAGTTGCTCTGCAGCATGTGGGATCTTCCCAGACCACGGCTTGAACATGTGTCCCCTGCATTGGCAGGCGGATTCTTAACCACTGCGCCACCAGGGAAGTCCTGTCTCAGCTTTCTTATAAGCAGAAAAACCTAGAGGACCTGGTGCCCCAAACCCTTACCTTTTCCCCTCAAGATCCTGTTTCCTCCCAGGCCAGTAATAAATAATATGTAATAGGTATCATCCCTCCATAGACACAGACTCTCTGCAGGTAGGGCCTCACCTCAAAGCGATGACACTAAGGCACTGGGGGCAGGCTAGCAAGTGAAAGATTAGGGGGGCGTGAGGACAGTTTCGATGCCCCTTGGCTGACCCTGCGGAAGCAGCTGCTCAGATTGCCTCTGTGCAGCTCCAGCCCCATGGTAGGAATTCAGTCCTGGAGAAAATGACAGGGATCTATCCACATCTGGCAATTCTTCCACTTTGGAATGTACATTCCACAGAGGGCTGAGCTTGTGGCTTCTCAGCAGTCTCACCAGTGACTAATGTCCATGGTATAGGGAGTCTACATCCTGAATTTTCTGGGATTGTCCAGATTCAAATATGCCATCCTAGGGTTGCTGTAAATCACTGATCTATCCTAGAAGTTCTAATGTTTGGTAAATAGTTTCAAAATAATTCAAATCAGTGGGCATTCCAATAAGTATGTACATGGATTCAAAAGATGAGATTTACACTGGCTGAAGAAATGTTAATTATTCATGGATACACAGATACACTATGTGTCTAAAGCTATCTAATGCAAACTCCCACTTCAATATCATTTGAAATACATGCAAAATCACTGAAATCATTATAGAATTTTATTTTACTGTCAAAGTGTATACAAAGAAAAGGAGGGAAAATACACTTTTAAAGCGATCCTGCTATAGGAATATCCCTTTTGGAAAAAATGTGACAATTCAAAAGTAACATTTTGTCCCAATACACTGTATTTCATCAGTTTTAAGATGCACATTTATTTAGAATTTTACATCTGTGTAATTAGTGTGCATCCTTTTCAGTTGTTGCTATTATATATTTTAACTGAAAGCATGTTTTTCTTCCTTAGTGTACATAAAATAATGGTGCATTTTATAATTAATGGCATCTTAGATTCAATAATATACAGTGTTGGTGATGTAAATGTCATTCAAAGTGGAAAATTTGATAATACTTTTTTTTTCTTTTTTGCGGTACGCGGGCCTCTCACTGCTGTGGCCTCTCCCGTCGCGGAGCACAGGCTCCGGACGCGCAGGCTCAGCGGCCATGGCTCATGGGCCCAGCAGCTCCGCGGCATGTGGGATCCTCCCGGACCAGGGCACGAACCCGTGTCCCCTGCGTCGGCAGGCGTAGTCTCAACCACTGCGCCACCAGGGAAGCCCCAATAATACTATTTAAAAAAAAATTTTGGGGGGTACAACTGCTTTACAATGGTGTGTTAGTTTCTGCTGTATAACAAAGTGAATCAGCTATATATATACATATATCCCCATATCTCCTCCCTCTTGCGTCTCCCTCCCGCCCTCCATATCCCACCCCTCTAAGGTAGTCACAAAGCACCGAGCTGATCTCCCTGTGCTATGCGGCTGCTTCCCACTAGCTATCTGTTTTACATTTGGTAGTGTGTATATGTCCATGCCACTCTCTCATTTCGTCCCAGCTTACCGCTCCCCCTCCCCGTGTCCTCAAGTAGATAATACTTCTTATATTAGATAAACACAAGCTAGCTATCAGCCCTATAGCTTTCAGTGTTATACTGAAGACATTTATTATAAACATATCTTTAAAAATGCAGTTTGTTGCAAATCACATGTCATTCTGTAAGACACAGTTATGGCTCCAGATATTTAGACTGCACCTCTTAAGTTCCACCTTGCTGAAACCTAATTTTTTATCATATGAATGATAAAAAAAGACACTATGGTTCCAGGAGTTTGAGATATTGAGCAAAACATTGTGCCTCACAATTATGATAGATATAGCTTACCCTTAGCATTAAAAAGTTGCCTTTATCATAGTAAGTTACATCTTAGAAGTTAATACTAGAATACTGGCAGAAGGATAGGCATATAGATCAATGGAACAGAACTGAGAATTCAGAAACAGTTCCTTATATTTATGTTGAATTGATTTTAAACAAAGGTACTAAGGCAATTAAATGAGGAAAGAATAGTCTTTTCAACAAATGGTGCTGGGACAACTGAATATCCTCATCTACAAAGATGAATTTGAGCCCTAATTTAATGCCATATAAAAAAAATAACTCAAAATGGATACTATACCTAAATGAAAAGTTTTAGGAGAAAATATAGGAGAAAATCTTTGTAATCTTGAGTTAGGCAGAGTTTTTAGATATGAACCGAAAGCGTAATCCACAAAAGAAAAAACTGGTAAACTGGACTTCATCAAAATTAATTTTTTGTGTGCTTTAAAAGGCACCATTAAGAAAATGGAAGAGACAGTCCACAGACTGGGAAAAAAAAAGTCTGCAAATTATATGTCTGATAAGGAACTTGTACCCAGAATATATAAATATCTCTTACAACTCAATAAGAAGAAGACAAACAACCCAAATAAAAAATAGAAGATTTGGGGCTTCCCTGATGGCGCAGTGGTTGAGAGTCCGCCTGCCGATGCAGGGGACGCGGGTTCGTGCCCCGGTCTGGGAGGATCCCACATGCCGCGGAGCGGCTGGGCCCGTGAGCCATGGCCGCTGAGCATGCGCGTCCGGAGCCTGTCCTCCGCAACCGGAGAGGCCACGACAGTGAGAGGCCCGCGTAACGCATAAAAAAAAAAAAAAAAAAAAAAATAGAAGATTTGAGTAGACATTTCACCAAAGAAAATACATATAATAAACAAGTAAATGAAAAGATGCTCACATATTTAGTTATTAGGGAAATGAAAATTAAAACCACAATAAGATACTATCACACACCTATTAAGCTAGTTTTTTAAAAATCCCTGAAAATATGAAGTGCTGATAAGGATGCAAAACAACTGGAACTTACACATTTCTGGTACAGCCAATTTGGAAAACATCTTGGCCATTTTTATATAAAGTTAAACATATGCTTATCATTTGACCCAACAATCCTACTCCTAAGTGTTTACCCAAAAGAAATGAAAACTTATGTTCACACAAAACCTGTACACAAATGTTTATAGTGGCTTTGTTCATAATAACCCAAAACAGGAAAAACCAAAAGCTCTTCAACTGATGAGTGAATAAACAAACTCATCACACAATGGATATAATAATAAGGATACTAATAATAAAAAGGAACTAACTACTATTACATACTACAAAATGGATGAATCCCCCAAACATTATGCTAACAAATTTATGAATACAGAAAGTCGATTGGTGGCTGCCTGGGGCTGGGGGAAAGAATGGAGGTTGATGGCAAACAAAAATTAAAAATCATTTTTGGGTGATAGAAATGATCTAAAACTGGATAATGGAGATGGTTGAACAACTCTGCAAATTTACTAAAAATCATTTAACTGTACACTTATAATGGATGAATTTGTGGATATTTCATATAAATGGAATTATACAATTATACTAAATGAAGCTTTTTTTTTAAAAAGTTAACACTGGAGTTAATATGAAAGTTTTTGACCTTGACATCCTGACTAGTTAGACAAGTAACTAATGTTTTGTTTTTGTTTTTGTCTTCTATTATGAGTCGTACTACACTTCTTGATAAGATTATTACTACTGTCATATACCAGTACTAATACTCATTTTGGAGGTGCAAAACCATATAAGTCTTATCTAAGGGTATTTTTTGGAAATTATCAAACAACTGTAGCATAACATTGGTGAGAATAGATGCCAATGGCACAAGCTTGAAACAATTATATGTATAACACATCTGAAATTCTTCCAGTTGATGTGGAAGTTGATATTATAAAATATTGAAATGTCTTCATATTTATACACTACAATTAGATACACTGAAACATTTTTTATTTTATGTAACTGCTTTGCAGACCAATTTGATTATGTTTGAATATAAGATCTTTAAGATTAATGGGTATCCTTGAAGGATAGCAAAAATATTTCAACTTCTTTAAGGTTAACTTTATCAGTTAAAAATGATGAATGGCTATTAAGAAAATTTTCAGAGATTCTGAGTCATAATTTTCAGACTTGTTGTATTGATTAGGTCAAGATAAGTGTTGTAACAAACAACTTCCAAATCACAGTGGCTAAAGACAATAAAAGTTTGTTTCTCATTCATGTCATGGTTCAGTGGAAGCCACTTTTTTGAGATAAAATTAACATACCATGAAATTCATCCTTTTAGAGTGTACTATTCAGTGTTTTTTTAGTATACCCACAAAGCTGTACAATCATCATCACTATCAAATTTCAAACCCCAAAAAGAAATCCCATATCCATTAACAGTTACTCTCTATTACTCCCTACCCCCAGCCCCAGGCAAGCACTAATATACTCTCTGTTTCTATGGATTTGACTATTCTCAATGTTTCATATAAATGGAATTGTACAATATATGGTTTTTTATAACTGACTTCTTTCACTTATTACAATGCTTTTGAGGTTCATCCATGTTGTGCCTATAATAGGTAGTCGTAATGTATCATTACTTTATTATTTTTATTGCCAAATAATATTCTATTATGTGGATATACCACATTTTGTTTATCCATTCCTCAGTTTATGGACATTTGGATTGTTTCTACTTTTCGGCCATCATTAATTACACCGCTATGGAAGTTCTTGTAGGGGCTTTTGCGTGGACATTTGTTTTCAAGTCTCTTGGGTATATACCAAGGGGTGGAATTGCTGGGTCATATGGTAACTCTATTTTCACAGTTTGAGAAGAAACTGCTAACTGTTTTCCAAAGTGGTTGTACCATCTTACATCCCACCAGCAATGTATGAGGATTCTAAAATTTCCATATCCATACCAACATCCATTATCTGTCTTTTTTATTTTAGCTATCCTAGTGAGTGTGAGTGATGTCTCATTGTGGCACTGATTTGCATTTCACTGATGCTAATGATGTCAAGCATCCTTTCATGTACTAACTGTTCATTTGTTTATCTTCTTTGGAAAAACTTCTCTTCAAATCTTTTGCTCACTTTTGAATTGGGTTATTTTTCTTTTTATTGTTGAGTTGTACGACTTTTTTACATATTCCTGAAATAAGTTACTTATCAACTTCCTTGATTTGTAGATATTTTCTTCCATTCTGTGATGGTCTTTTCACTTTCTTGATGGTGTCTTTTGAAGGACAAAAGTTTTAATTTTAATGCAGTGTAATTCATTTATTTTTGTCCTTTGTGCTTTTAGAAACCATTACCTAAATCCAAGGTCACAAAGATTTACTCTTATGTTTTCTTCTAGGAATTTCATAGTTTTAGCTCTTACATTTAGATGTATGATCCATTTTGAGTTAATTTTTATATAAGTGTGAGGTATGAGTCCAACTTCATTATTTTGCATGTGGTTATCCCAGCGTCATTTGCTGAAAAGACTATTCTTTCTCCATTGACTTTTCATGGCATTCTTGTCAAAAATCATGTGACCATAACTGTAAGGGTTTTTTTCTGGACTCCCAATTGCACTCCATTGATCTCTGTGTCTATACCTATGCCAGTACCACACTGTCTTGATTACTATAGTTTTATAGTAGGTTTTGAAATTGGGAAATGTGAGTCCTCCAAGTCTGTACTTTTTCAACATTGTTTTGACTATTCTACATCTTTACCATTTGTTTTTACAATCCAATTTACAAAATTAGAGAGGGAAAAGGGCAGGGTGGGGCAATGTTCAGATGGAAAATAGAAATTGTTGGCATTAGAAGCCAAATATGAGTATGCATGCTGGTATAAGAATTTTAAAGAGAGAAGCCTATTTTTGCTTTACAAAGTAAAAATTCTCTAAGAAAATTGTTATTGATAATAATTACCATGATCTGGAATTTTACAGCTCTTTTCAAGGAAATTATATATGAAGTTTTAATTATGAAGACCTTGAGGACAGAAAACTTACTAGTCTTCATCAATTATCCTTGGTTTATTTGGATGCAAAAAGCCCTGAATGGAATAACTAAAAGGAAAAAAAAATTCTTTTTGCAAACCTTTAACTGCTTCGTTATAAAAATCCTACTGTTAAAGGACGTTGTGTCCTTGATATAAAGGCAAACTTGGTAGCCAATTCACACAAGGTGAAATTATCTACAAATCAGAAGATATTGGTGCCTAGAATATTGGCATTCCAATATTCCCGAATGCTAAATCAGGAAATGTACACACTTGTCGCTTCACTTCTGAATAGAGGGGTAGACAACTCATTGGTGACCTTTGAAATGGTAAAATATAACTTTAGTTTTCCTAATGATTACTCAGAGATGTACCCAAAGGTGACTATAAAGAACTGTAAACAAATAATATTGAGCAAGTGGAGAGGCTGCATCAAGTGTTAGGAAAAATACAGATGGGCTTTAGGATTAGACAGCTGTGTATTTCAAATGTGGACTTCTTACTGGCTTTGTGAACTTTGGAACGATATTATGCTTCAGTTTTGTTATCTTTAAAAACTGGTAAATAGCTCTTGCAGGATTGCTCTGAAGATTAAGTGATTAAGTGAGGCAAGAGATGAATATGAATGTGCCCAGAAAAATACCTGTCACAGAGCAGGCCCTCAATCTTAGTTTCTTTTTTTCAAATACATACAAGTAGATGAATGATGAAAAATGCCATACAAATAATACGTTAACTGAATGATTACGATAAATTTTTAATTTCTTCCCATGAAGTATTATTCTTTTAAATTAAAATAAAGAATCTGTCAAGTAGGATTCACAAAACATGATACTATTTTTATATCTTTCAGAATTTTCCTATAAATAAATCATTTTTAAAAAGCTTCTTTTGTCAGCTCAATTGCCCTAACTCTTGGTTAGGAAAAGTATGTTCCTTTAAAACTTTGGGAGTCTGTGGACACCATATATTCAACAATCAAGCTTCAAGTTCTCTCGAGGAAGTGAGACTACCAGAAAACAGGAAGTTAAATGTGTGTAAAAGTATACATCCTGGTTGCCCATCTGAAGATGAGGATGAGGTCTCTGTGTCTAAGATCAAGTCTATGGTAGAAGGCCAAATGCCCCTGATTTTAAAAGCTTATATTGCACAAGGAAATCTGTTTTTGTTTGTTTGTTTTTGTTTTGTTTTGTTTTTCGGCTGTGCCACGTGGCTTGTGGGATCTTAGTTCCCTGATCAGGGATGGAACCCAGGGCACGGCAGTGAGAGCGCCAAGTCGTAACAACTGGACCGCCAGGGAATTCCCAGGAAATCTGTTTTGTTTTTTTCTGGTGCACCATTGTTTCCTTGACAACAGTACCTGGCAGACATCAAGCGGTCAATAAATATTGTTGAATGAGTGAAATACTGTTGATGATACAGCTGGTATCATCTGGTCCAGTAGTTTTCAAACATGTTTTTAGCTGTGGGCTCTTTATTCAAACAAAATATTTAGTGGACATCCAATATGATAACACAGATGTAAAAGAAGCCTCTCTGTCCATGAGACAGAGGGGACCTCACCCCAATATCCTCTAGATTCTGCAGGGCATTCCTGGGAACCCCCAATCTTGTCAAACTCCTCATTTCAGAAATGGAAAGAGTAAGGCTAGAGAGGAGCAAGATTTTTCCAGGGCTACACAGTGGAGCCTAAAAATTCACTCTCGAAAATTCACTTTGGGAATCCCTGTGCCTGTGGGGAAAAGGGCTCATTGCACTGAGTGTTAGACTTATGGGAAGGGCATGTGGACACCCTAGGGCCATCCAGGTGGCCTCAAGAGAGGAGCTGGTATCGGTTGCTTATCCAATTTTTGGAAGTACAACTCCTTGTATGGTACAATCAAGGGCTTCAAGCTGTCTCAGAGGGCTCTCTGACAGTAAGACTCTGTTTTCCGGCTATAACTGTGTGACCTCCCAGCTCTTCACACAGGAAGGAAAGTGGTCCCCAATACATACATCCTAAAGTTATCCCTAAAAGAAAGAGAATATGAATTATTTGGGGACTGCTTGTGTCAGATAAGTGGATGAGAATTTAGGAGCTGAATTAGGAGCTGGATTTGGTAACTCTAGACTCCTTCCAAATAAGAGATTTTATGAGCATCCAGCCAATGATATTAATTAGTTAAGTGTGGAAGAGATATCTCAACCTTCTTCCTTGGGTCTCGTATTTCCTCAGGTCATGCCATATCTGCTCCTTCACCCTCTCACCTTTCCTATTCCTTTCCTATTCCTATTCTGCTCCTTAGATGCAGCATAGGGTCTGCACCATGAGGGCCCACACCCAGCCACTTCTTTTCCTTCTCCATCTTGTCAGCAATGGGTCAACCCACCCAGGGGACGCAGCTCAGGATCTGCCCCTTCCCTTTAGCCTGGCACTGACTGCCTCCCTCTGCAGTCTCTGCTGCCATCTCTGGCTCCTTCTCCTCCATTATGATGGAGAAAGAGAAAAAGAGAGGCAATCGGATTCCCTCACAGGTGGGCACTACAAAGTCACAGGGCTGAGATTCACGTGGGATTCAATCCTAGTCACCAAAGCCGTTTTTCAATTGCACAGTCCTGAATAATTTACGGCCTCTTAATGGACACACAACAACACCCTAAGTCTAGCTGTTTGAAGATATCCACGAGATACCTGGGAGAGTTCTACCACCCTGGCAGGTTCTCAGTGTAGTTTGGGGGCAGTGTGCCTGGAGTCCCTGATGTTCCTCCAGTTGGCCTAAAGAGGGAGCTGTTTCCTTAGAATGCCTGAGGGAGAGGGCCTCCCAGCCAGCCTGGGGGTTTGCAGGACCAAAGTAGCTGGGGCTATTCTTAACCTTCCTATGTCACCAAACAAACTCCATCTGCAGTTTTCTCATCTTTTAAAAAAAATTAGTGTCCACTAATTTGATAAGAGTTCTAGTAGATCTAGTAGATCGCTAAGTGTCAGGAGACCTGGATTAGGAGATTTGGAATCCTGTCCCAATGGTACTAACCAGGTGTCTTTGGGCAAGTTACGTTACCACTCAGGTCACTGTCCGCACCTGTAAAGTGGGAACAGGGGCACAAGCCCAGCCTATTTCACTGGGCGATTAAGAGGACTGATTGTGCTTAGAAAGGGTGTCATGTCATAACTAAGAGGGTGAGCACTAGAGGCTGAAAGATCAGTTTTGAAGCAATCACTAGCCACATGGCTTTGGCCAGGTTTCTAACCTCTTCACCTCTTAGGTTTTACATTTATAAATTTGTAAATCTCATTCGCACTAAACTCTTAGGATTGCTGTAAGAAATAGATGAAAAAAATGCATGTGACAGGTTAATAGGGCTGGTACATAGTAAGCTCTTAATAAATGGTAACTTTAAGAAAATATAGCTATTGAAGCAAAAATGTTTTCAAACCCTGTCATATTATGCACAGGTGAGGTGCATTATCTACTCCCTGATTTGCTTTTCCCACAAAAATAAAACAATATCTCAGAAGGAAAGAGGTATTTCCTATCCAAATGGAAACATACTACTTGGACATATCTCTTCAGGGTGTTTCACTGAAGGGGCAACACCTGGGCTACGTGTGTGTGAAAGCGGGAAGCTGATATTCTAGTCTCTACATCTTGAAGAGAGTCACTATCAACGTGTTTTCTCTACCAGCGCTGATCCTTCCTCCAATCCATAACCAAGTATTCATTTATTCATTCAATAAACATCCATGGAGCAATGACCAAACATGCACTATTAGAGTCTGTAGAAATAGAAAGTTGAATAAGGCTCAGTCTCTGCCCTCAGAAATGTAGTCTACCTGAGGAAGATGAAAAAACAAATGAAACAATAGTCACAATATAGAGAGATAACAAGCACGGGGTGCTGTGAGGAGGCACAGAAGAAGCCCCTAGCCTGGGCTTTAGAGAGGGGGTGTCCCAAGCCTTGCTAGAAGAGATGATGAGCTTTTTTTTTTTGAATTGAATTGAATTTTTTTATACAGCAGGTTCTTATTAGTTGCCTATTTTATACACACTAGTGTATATATGTCAATCCCAATCTCCCAATTCATCCCACCACCACCCCCTCCCCCGCTTTCCCCTCTTGGTGTCCATACATTTGTTCTCTACAGATGATGAGCTGACTTTTCACAGGGAATGTAAATTTGCTATTTGAAGTGGGAAGGGAAGGTGTTTAAGGTGTGAGTTCTCCAATTTCCTCATCTATAAAATGAAGGAGTCCAACTAGGTGGTTTCTAAGATGGTTCTCTGGAGAAAGGGGAGTGGGAAATAGTGAACAAGGAGCCTCCTTGCAATAAATCCTGCTTATGGAATCCTCATTGTGCGTGAGGACATGAGGCAACATAGCACTTTAGGGAGCTGCTGGCTTATAAGAACAGGTTTAAAAACAAGGATGAAGCTGGACGGTGGTGTGGCATAGGTATTTAGAAAAATCAATCTGAGGCTGTGTGGAGAATGGGTTGAGGGGTAGAAGCAAAGAAATGGGTGGCAAAGCGGTCAATTGAGGGAAATGATGAGGACATGACTAAGACAGGGTCAGAGGCAGATGAAAAGGTGATTTAGAAGAGGAGGCTGAATGCAAAGGTGTTTAGAAGGTCAAACTGACAGGACTCGGTGACCTGATGGAGAACAGTAGAGAGACATCAAGAAAAATCCCCAGGATCCTAGCTAGGACCACAGAACCATCTCAGAGCTCCCCCATCAAGCACTTAATGAATGCTTCCTTTATGCACACAGAATCTGTGTTTCTTGTTCTTTCCAGAGTGACACTTATAATCAAGTAGGGGAAGTGAGACACATTAACATCAGGTGGCCTCCATCTTTGTTTCTAGTTGGGAGTTGTTCTGCTGTTGTTCTGGATGGGAGGACAGAACAGACCCTTGGAATGACTGCCTCACAACTGAAACCTTCAGAAGGAGAGAGCAACCACCACTGGAAAGATGGGAGGCTTTTCCATTTGTGACTGATGGAAGCATAGAGCAACAAGCCTTTCTGGCAGTTAGACAACACTCATTGGAAACCTTAAGAATGAGTATAGCCTTTCACCCAGCATTTCTACTTTTCGGAATTTAGACTAAGGAAATAATAATTAAGATGCACAAGGATGAACCCAAAGATTTATTTCAAGGATGTTCATTGCAGAGTTGTTCATAATTGTGAAAAGCGTGACAGCACGAGCATGACATACAGAAATAGTGCCTGGCCTTAGAGGAAGCAAGACTGAGTCTAGCTCTGTAGCTGAGGACTTCTCAACCGCAAAAACTGGAAAATGGGATGGAGATGTCCCATGAACCTGGTGACGCTTTTGAAGTCATGTAGTGACTAACATGTTTTTTTGAATTGGGAACAGGGGTCCCATGGACAACATGGCAGCCATACATCCCAAGAAGGACCTTTCTTTCCCTTTCTCCTAGCTCCCAGGCATTGCTAAGCTGAGTGTTCCCAGCTGAGCACTAAGCATCTGTCTGAGACTCCCTCCAGTCATCTCTCCCTTCATGGTCTCCCCACGCCCAGAAAGCTTTGCTTCATGTCTGAAAGCTCAAAGGTGTGCTAAGTCATACTGGGAAAATAGCATTGGTCTAGGGGTCAGAAAACTTCCTTTCTTTCTTGGACTTTTATTTATTGAGTGCCTACTATGTGCCATACCCTACGCTAAGCCCCAGAGAGAATAAGTGAAACATAATCCCTGCATATGGTAGACACTAATACTTGCCTACCCAATTTTAATTCTTCCCCTTCTGCCTTACTAACCAAACCCCGATTGTATTATGCATTTCAATACGTCCAATTAAACAAATATATCTCCCATCCTTTTTGCCATTATGGGATGTCTATAAAATACCATTCTGACCAAGGAGATACAAGAAAGAGTCACTAAGTGGGGCTTCTAGAAATGCTCTGTAAAAGAAGCAGACTTGATTAGTGAATACGTCATTATCCACTACCCCTACTTTTTTTTCCAGTCTGGAATGTAGATATAGTAAAGTAGCAGCCATTTTGTGACCCCTGGGTGACAAGCATGAGGAAAAAAGCCACAATAAAGGGCTTCCCTGGTGGCGCAGTGAATCTGCCTGCCAATATAGGGGACATGGGTTTGAGCCCTAGTCCGGGAAGATCCCATGCTGCAGAGCAACTAAGCCCATGCGCTGAGCCTGTGAGCCTGCGCTACTGAGCCTGTGCTCTAGAGCCTGTGAGCCACAACTACTGAGTCTGCGTGCCTAGAGTCCATGCTCTACAACAAGAGAAGGCACCACAATGAGAAGCCTGTGCACCACAACAAAGAGTAGCCCCCGCTCGCCACCACTAGAGAAAGCCTGTGCGCAGCAATGAAGACCCAATGCAGCCAAAAATAAATAAATAAATAAATTTATTTTTTTAAAAAAGCCACAATAAAGATAGGGAACTGGGTCCCTAATGGTATCACGGAGTTATCACGGCAACTTTGGCTACCTAAAAAAAAAAATAACTCCCTAATTTGTCTAAACTATGAGCTAACTGGGCTTTTTGTAACTTGCAACTGAACACAATCCTTACTGACACTTGACTTCATGGCCTAGGAAAGCAAGTAGATTTCTAATAAATGATGTAATCCAGGGCACTGGCAGTGATGTGAACATAGCACAGGTAGCACAGAGAACAAAGCAAAGAGCCCTGCTTTGATGAGGAATGGGGAGTGCTGAGGAGTGGTCAAGAAGGCTTTCTGAAAGGACAGAATGCTTGAGTTGGGCCTTGGAGAATGAGTTGTTCACTACCCTGGAGGAGCAGAAATAGCATTCCATGGCAAGGGGACACACATGCAAAGACAAGAGAAGTGAAATAATGCGGCACACTCAAGGAGCTAACATGACTTTGACTGGGGAACAGGATATATGTGGGATGAGGTGGGGATAACGTGGGAGAGGGTAGGAGCCAGGTCATGAAAAGACTTGTGAGACCTTGGGCAAGTCACTGAACCAGTTCACCCTCGATTTCCTTGGCTTTGAAGAGAGAGGTTTACCTAGAAGAGGGGGTAGCTGTGACTAGGAGGCTGCCTGTTAGCCATCCTTTGCAGAACCCCGGCTGGAGGCTCTGGCTTCCTTGCAGGACATGGAAGTTTCCACGGGAAGCGCCATCCCACCCAGCCCCACCTCCTTTGGTTTCACACTGCATGGTGTATTCCAAGGACTGCGCTGGCATTTCAGTTTGAACACTAAGTGGTGACTCAGAATGAACAGAAGTGTGGACAACAGTTTACTAAGAAGGCAGCCTTCGGTGTGACAAATCAGAGTGGGCTGCTGGACTGTGCAGTACTCATGAGCTAGGCGGCTTAGAAATAGCACATACCATTGCAGTGGGCAATTGATTCATTTCTTGTCCTGTCTTGCTAGGCAGGGTGTCACATACAAAGCCAGTCAGACCCACAGTCCATCCAGGCCAGGGAAAGTGTTTGTCCCAAATACCCTGGGAAGTACCCCCAGCATCCCTTGAATCTTACTACTCTATCATGCAGGAATACAACACTTCCTTGAGATTATTCATACTTTTAGTTTACTTAACCTCTCACAGCCAAAAGACTGCAGTCTGTAGAGAGTTTAGAGTCAGAAAATGAGCTTCCAGATCATCAATCCCAATACTGTTTTTTAATATAATGTTAAAAACCAACAAATATATTGATACCTGTTGGGTACGAAGAAGCAAGGGGCTAGATACTGTTGGAGACATAATTAAGACGTCATTCCTATCTAAGATATTCGAATTCATGGAAACAGAGAGTAGAATGGTGGTTGCCAGGGGCTGGGGGGGAGGGGGAAATGGGGAAATGTTAGTCAAGGGTACAAAGTTTCAGTTATGCAAGATGAATAAGTTCTGGAGATCTAACGGCATGCTGACTACAGATAACAATGCTGTATTGTATACTTGAAATTTGCTTAGAGGGTAGATCTTAAGTGTTCTTACCACAAAAAAAAAAAAAGAAAGAAAAAAGGAAATGGTAATTATGTGAAGTGATGGATATATTAACTAGCTTGATTGTGGTGACCATTTCCCCATGTACACATATACCAAACCATCAAGTTGCATACCTTAAATATATACAATTTCTATTTGTCAATACACACCCAATAAAGGTGAAAATAAAACATAGCAAGACCTTCAAAAAAAAAAGGTGTCTCTCCTGGCCTTAGGTTGAGCACAACCTTAACTAAGAGTACAGCCTAAGCTTATGCCAGAGGCTAGGAGGCCAGCAAAGCTGCTTGGCAGACAAATTAGGATTCAGTTTGTCTTTGACAAAAGAGACGTCAAATGGCAGGGCGAGATAATTGCTGTATTCGTGATTTAAAGTGATTTAAAGTAGGGACTTCCATGCCTACCTGCTGTTCCTGTGGTCCTCAATACAAATAGGACCACAGGAAAAGCATGTAGGCTTGTGAGAAACATCCCCATCTGCAGATGAGAAAACTGAGAGTGGAAAGAATTTGAGTGGCTTGGAAACACTTGATAAAAGGCAGAGCCAGGATTTCATTCTGTGTGCTTTCCACACTGCAAAAGCTTCCTGCCAGGTGACTGAGGGCTTCAGTTCAGAGGAGGGAGAAATCGTGAAGCTGAGCTGGGCTGGAAGGCTCAAAGGGGCAAGCCCATCATTTGGTCCACCAATAATTATTAAGCACCTACTCTTTGAGAAGCATTATTCTGAGCAAGACAGAGAAGATCCCTGTCTAGGTGGGGCCTGTGGAGGAGGACTTAAAGAGATGGGGGAGAGAGGAACAGGGGAAAGGACACTGCAGGTGTACGACTCATTCTCTTAAGTGATCCTGGCTCACCCTCACATACCTGCCTAAAACGCCACCACCTCTCTGTCTCCAGTATGGTCTGGGACCACTTCCCATTTGCTGTTCCACCAATCCTTGCTTTGCTCTCCTGATTTCTGGACTCCCACTTTGCACCTTGCCCCCATGGCACTCTCTTCCCCTCAACCCCTCAGACGGTCAACTCACCTGGGTCTGCTGTGCGCCTCCAGATCATATTCTACATACCGCATCTGCAAGTAAGAGGCCCTGGGACAGCACACTCCCTAAAACCCCTGTGGGAATCACCCTAGCTGAGCTGGCCCCACTCACTCACCATCTCACAGGGGAAGAGCAGCTAGACACAGAAAATGCTGCAAGAATTTTTGAGAATGACTGAACCCACATGCTGGAGTGAGAATGACAGATTTGCCCATTAACTTACACACACACACACACACACACACACACACACACACACACACGCATGCAAATCAATTGCCAAATATGTGTCTGCGTGTGTGTGTATCAGATAAAACTTTATTTCCCCTTATTAGAATGGAAGCTCTAAGAGCAGAGATTTTTAACTCTTTTTTTCTCCAGAAGAGGGTCCTAGCCCCAATGAGCACATTCTGAATGAAGGAATCTGTGCAGCGTGAGGAAGCCTTTCACAGGGAGAGATGTCTGCGCTGAGATGTGCTTGGATGAACCTGCTCTGGGGCAGAAGTGAGCCTCCTGGCCTGGGTGCCAGGCTGATGCCCCAGCTCCATGAAGTAGTGGGAAACCACTCTTCAAAATAAGGGGATGGGAGGATTTGGATGTTACAGGAGATAAAAAACATCCAGGAGAGAAGGGAGAAGGTGGGAGTTGGGCTCAGAACTGCTCTGGGGAAGAATCATGGGAAAAGAAGGCCCCATTGAGGGCCCTGCAGGAAAGGGGTGAGGAGGAGAAGAAATTTGTCTAACAAATTTTATGAACCATATTTTGAGCCATATTTTGATTATTTTGAACCATATTTTGAGTATTATGTGGTGTAAACCTCCTCATGTGACTCCCCTGGACTCCTTCTCTTGTGGAGTTGTAATCAGTGGAGAACGTAGAAGAGCTCAGAGCAGAAGGCAGTGACAGCTGACAGCAGGCTTCCATCTATAGCTTGTGGGCTCTGATATAAACTCACAGGTGCCCCCCCAGGGCCTGGCAGGGACCACAAGTCAGCGTTTACAGAGCAGACGCTGCCATGGCCCAGCTTGACCCTCTTCTTCCACACTCTTCTCTGTGTTCCACACTGTTCTTGTCCAGTGCTGTTGGACTGGGATGGGCATTGTTCTTGTTTTAGGACCCTTATTAATATTTAAATCCATTAATTCGGTCTCTGCTAATGTGGTTACTCTCAGGTACCAAGTGTTCACCAACTGGGTTTGAAGTTTAGATGGTTCTCCAAATGTATTCTGAAAGACACTGGCTGCTGGTCTATTACATAACCTAGAAATGGTTTCTCTCTCTAAGATGACTACATGTGTCTTTCTGCCATCTGTATTACCTGCTACCTTGCAATGGTTAGAGACTTCTACCTTCTTTTTTGACAGAAAGAGCCCCTTCCTGATCGGAGTCCAATGGGAACCTGCATCTCCATAATACAGCACCATAACTCTTCCCACTTAAGCTTAGAAATGTATGTTCCCACAGCAGAAGCCTTGGGGAGTTATCATAACCATTCCAGGCCCAATAAGGAGTACAGCCTTCAGAACTCGCTTCAAAGAATACTTGAAGATTCACCACTTTACTCTGGTGCATTTCTGGGACTGAACACCAAATGATTACTGGATAGATCAGCTCAAGTTATAAACTTAAGTTTGATTAAAAGAGGAGTAAATGTTGAATTAACAGATAACTTGGACTAGAAGTTCTGCTGTTCTTGCATGGGCTTTCATTTTTCCTGTGAGCGTGGGGTGTCATGGTCTGAGATGCTATTGAAGAGGTGTCCCAGACCATGAGTCTCTGGATCTAGACCCGAGCCAGCATGCCTAACTGCCATGCAGAGCCTTCTGAGAACCCATGTTCCAGACTTCAACATGATAAAACCCTGCAGTTAAGAAGAATGAAACCCCAGGGGCAGCCACTCAGCTATCCAAGTGTGGCTAAGCAAGTTCCATGCTGGAAAAAAATGGAGTGTCTTCCACAGAAAGACAACAGATGAGATATCTGCATTTATCCTTCCTGTGTTCAAACTTGTAGAAATTCTTTTTTTTCTTCCTTGTAGGAGTTACTTAAATGGACTTCATTTTCCAAGTAGGTAGAGTCCGCCGCCTCTCTTATTGGGCCAGACTACTGCACTGCCAGGACTCAAAAGCCAGCGCAAAAGGTTAGCTTTCGCCGTCAAAGTCTGAGTAACGTGTTGGCAGCTGGTAGAGACGCTTCCCAGGCGTGGGGAGCTCAGAGCATCATCTTGCGATGAATTCAGGCAGTGGGTTAGTCTTCACTCCCGAGCTGCTGGAGCCTCCTTGCCTTGCAGCCAACACAAAGCTTGCAGTGCATTGTCCATTACAGCTAGTGGCCATCAGCTGAAGTTCATCTAATCCCCAGGGAGTCTGTGTGTGTGAGGAGCATCTACAAAACCCCCTCTAAGCTCTCTTAACTGCTGTGGAAACCTGGACACTCGTTAAACTGGCTTCTGACATTTCTGCCTGAAGAAATCAATCAGACCAACTCTTCTCTGCTATTGGGAAACAGCTCCTGGTTTTGGGTTCCCTAGGTCCATCCTTTTCCACCCTCCCCTTAGGTTAGGAAACATTTTCCATTTCTGAGAACTTGAGAACCACAGTTTACTATGACAATACCGAATCATCACAAGACAACCACTATCTTGGGTAGACAGCCCTTACAAAGAACACAGGGAACTCTTTCACAATAATAATCAGTAACATGCATTGATCACTTACTATATGTCAGGTATAAATGCTCTATTTGAGTTATCTCACTTAATTCTCACAATTTAAGTCTCACAAGCCATATAAGTTGAGTTGTTGCCTGAGACTAAGAAAGGTTGAGTAGTTTCCCCACAGTCACATGGCTAGTAACTGGGGCTCCAACACCTGATTTCTCTTATTCTAGCTCCTGCGCTCTTGCTCTCGTTTCTGGGAGGTGGGCTGCTGCCACTATGAAATCCCTTTTACTGGTAGGGCAACTCAAGGTAAATGACCTGCCCAATAGATAAGGTCAACCAGGTGGTAGTTCCCAACCCTGATTGCTTGTTAGGATCAATTGGAGAGTTAAAAACACAACAACAACAAAATGCCCAGGCTGCATCCTTAACAAATCTGACTTAATTGATCTGGGAAGGGGCCCCAATATTAGTATTTTTAGAAAGCTTCCCAGGGGGTTCTAAAAAATGCAGTCAGGTTTGAGAATCTCTGACAAATCTACCAACTCCCAGTGCAGAGTTTAACCAACCAAAAAGCTTCACTGATCTCATATCCCCACCGGTCCAGCTGGAGAGTGCCTAGGGGGTACAGTTAGGTTACCTGACATACCTGAGAGAGCTGAGAACGCTTGCTCAGTTTGCTCATCTGTAAAATAAGGAGATTGAAAGCTTGCAGAACTACTGATTACATCTGAGCTTGTAAAATGCTCATCCTAACACAGGGTAAGTGCTCAGTGAATGGCAGTGGGGTGGAGACAGTTGTCACCATCTTAAGGCAGTTGTTTCTGAACCTAGTCCAGATCTCACAGCCCAAGGGCAGAACCTCATCAGCCATAGGCACTTGGAACAAGTGCCATCACTTTTGTCAAACTCTAACTCCTTTGAGTCAGTCCTGGACACACACACACACACACACACATGCACACACACACTCACATCCCAGCATCTTCACACCTACGTATGTGTCCAGGAAGTGGCCCCTTCAGCAACTTTCTGTGTGGATAAGCCATGATGACAGATAAGTGAGGCATCCTGGGGTTATCAGTGGAATCATTGCAGTTTGCACTGTAGCTCTGAGTATGCAGAGGTCCACGGCAGGATCTCCCAACATGGAGGAAACACAGAGAGGAATCTCTTATTACTCACTTGCCTGATCATTTCCACTTAACACACAGTGAAAGCAGAACTTTGTGACACACTTGCTCTGTCTGGGCAAAAAAGTTCTGCTTTTTCTGGGAGATCTTGGAAAAAGAAAAAGTCCCAAAAACTTGGCCATGAGGGAGGGAGAGCTTCTCAACATTTCATCCACTCAACTAGTGTCCGTGGTCAGTTTCCTCACCTGAGAGCCATTCGTCTGTGTGCCTGGCACTGTCCTCGGGACCAAGACCTGAGCACAAGTTAGAGATGTCACTGCCCTGGAGTTGGCAATGGTCCTGGGGAGAAAACAGGTAAAGAGGCAACGCCAGGGCTACCAATTAGGGCCCCTTTTCTGGGATACCTAAAAACCTTTCTATTCTGTCAGTGAGCACCCTGTTTCAGGAATCTCATGGCATTGTTGATATTCAGCCAGTATGCACTAGTATAGCCAGAATGGATACTGAACTATATTTGAAACACTTCTGAATCAGTTGGCAAACTGCTGTTGCCCTGACCATCCCCGCTGCCTGCCCCCACTACCACCTCGAAAATGCAGCACTGAAAGGGTTAACGCCTGACACACAAGAGGTCCCCAGGACAATGCTCTAGCACCACCCCAGCCTTCTGATTGGTTAGTGCCTGTGGTGAACATGTTGTCCAATGTTCAGAATTTGACCCCTGCCTCTTGGTAAGTGGCAGCTTTAGAGTTCTTAGAGAGAGGTCTTAGGGTAATCTACTTGCAAGTTAGAGATTAGGGACCTATCTTGAAGCTGCACATGTACAGCAAGTTCAAGGATGTTACTTAGACTGTATGTCTATTTCGGATAGCTTAGGGTTGCTGATGGCTATTTTAAGGGCCTAAAGTCCTTACCTATACAAACCACGTCTGAGAAATGCTCCTACTCTAAATTTAAAATTAGGATGCCTACATTTCCAGGAAGACCCCCACACACAAAGAAAAAGAAAACTAACTCAATATATGGAATTCCAAATGAATAAGAAAATAGTTGCCATTTAGAAAGATTAATAATAGGTTTCTATTATATGTGAGCCTTCCCCTGACCGGGAAATGTATCAGGAATTAGCAAAATATGACACAGCCCCCATAGTTTGCACCTGAGAGCCAGCTCTGATGGCTGCCTCCGAAAGTTACTATGTCCTACCAGGACAGTAGCATTGCCCAGGGAGTGCCCAAGAAATGATGATTTAATGATGGACAATGTGGTCCCCATGCCTGAACCCTCAGACCCACTCCTTGCTCTTTCCCTGCTCTGCTCTGTGTCACGTCCCCTAACCCCACATTGTCTCTTGGCTTCCTAATGGGCCTAACCAATGGAAGCCAATTGAAAGGTAACTGGAGAGCAGAGTAAGGGGGAAGCCAGAGTATTTCTCCTCCTTCCTCTCTGCCTCAGGCAATACCCAGGGCTACAATCTATAACTGCGAAGGTACCAGCTCCCATAGGACAAAGCTGCCAGCTTCTACCAGGAAAATGGTCCCAAGGCTCTTGCAATTCTATGTCTTCTGGCTTGTCCTCTCTGGCTTTCAGCTGTTGGTGGTAATCTTGGGTTGCCTCACTGGCTGGCTCCTGTTGGCTTGTCTGCATACCCATCATTTAGCCAATTCCCTGAATAAAATTCCCTCTGTTCCATTCTGCATGGTTTCTCTTTTCCCAGTTGGACTCCGACTGATACACTGACTAACTGGGCTCTTCAGAGCATTCCTTCCCCTCTCCAGTCCTCAGTTTCCTTGTTTGTAACTGAGACTGGAGGAGGCACTTAGCAAGCTCCCTGGTATCTAGCAATGTGGGGCCCTGAACACTGGGGGACCTCCAAGGATTGAAATGCCTTTTGCACTTCAGGATGGTCTAGAAACAAGTACCTCATTTTGTTTTTCCTGAAGTCATTTTCATTTTGAACTGCAGCTTCAAATTCTTTCTTTGGAAACGGGCAGGGTAAAAATATTAAAGAATGTGTTTTGAACTATGCCATTTTAAAAGCAATAGGTTCACTGTCTCTTTCTTGTGCATTTCACAGTTTGGCATTTCCTTATGTTTTCTTTAACTATGTGCTGGAGGTTTAAATGATTTTTCTCTCATCTTAATACTCTGTCATTTGGTGATGTGACGTGTTGTGGTTGTATTCCCAATTTTTCTTTTTGCTTTAAAAATTTTTTTTTTTAATTTTAGATTTTGGCCATATAAATCATCATCTTTATGGATTGAGAGATTCTCATCATTTAGTTTTTCCTCAAGCCCCCATCTGTGCCCTGGATCATTTTAACTGCCTTTCTCTACATCCTTGGAAATACTTAGATGTCGTCTATGGCTGCTATAGGTGAACACTCAGAAGATATGCATGGCCTTGAGATTTAGATGGAAAATGCTTCTGTTGGTTTCCCATTTTCCTTCTCTAAACACTATGTTGTATGCAGCCCCTCACCTCTACATTGACCCCATTCCCCAGGCAAGGTCCCACTAAGCCTGGCATGGAACAGCCCCTGTGGTCCTTGCTGGGCCCTCTGGAGCAATCTTGGTGGCAAGGCCTGTGGACTTCCTCAGCTGCCTCCCAAGCTTCTGGAGAGGCAAGACTCAGGCAACCAGAGAGCTAGAAGCACGTGTCATTCATAGCCAGATCCTTGGCAGGAGTGATTCAGCAGGCAGTGACGCATCAGCTTCTTAGAACTGGATTCTGAGAGGAAGGAAGGATGGCTGCACATGTGGCCTCATAGAAGCCACCCAAGGGTTTTGGAATCAGATATGGTTCCATTGAATACTCAATGTGAAAACTTCTGTAATAATAATGATCAACAATATTTGTTAAGCTCTAACTATGTGACATGCACTGTGCAGAGTTCTCCTGCATGCATTATCTTATTTAATTCAAATAGTCATATGGTATAGATTTTACAGATGAGGAAACAGGCTGAGAGCAATTAAGCAACTTGACCAATATCATATAACTAGAAAGTGATAGAGCCAGGAAATCCCCCAGGTCTATCTGCTTTTGCAGTCTCTCTGCCACACTGCAAGTGATTTAAATTTTCTAAGCATCAGTTACCTTGTCTTTCTCATTAAGATATTAATATGACTATCTTACAGTATTATTTCACATTTTCTCCCTCTGTCTCTCTTTCTCATCTAACATTTGCTGAGTTTAACATTTGTTGAGTTTCTATTTTATCTATGCACCGAGTTACATCTGGGTAACAACAGGATTTGCTAGCTAAAAAACAAACAAAAAATCAAGTAGTTTCAAATAATTCAATAAGTGTGCAAAATTTACTGGCTGAGTGGAAAGTATTTTGGAAGTCTCTCTTAGGTGGTACGTGGGCCTGGACTCAAATGGGTCCTCAAAATGCACATAAAGAATTCGAAGCACTGTAAAACAATGGAGGCACGTTCTCCCCTGCCCCTCACACACCCTGTTCGCAAGTGTGGAGTACTGGAGTAGCAGAGCAGCTGCAGGAAGGGGCCCCAGTCGGAGCAGAGAGCAACTCAAAGGGCACAAGTGAAGGCATCAGATCTTGCCTGTGTCTTATTCGATCCAAGGCTCTGATGGAGAACTGCAGGTCCTGAGGCAGTGGGCTGGCACCAGAAAGTTATTTGGAGGTGGCTGGAACCAGACCAGCAGTAGCAAGACAGCAATCCCTTTCCATTTGAGAATTTAACACTCAAGATCTCAAGAATTGAGGAGTATACTGAGGGGTCTTGAGGGAGAGAGGGATGGGAGGTTGGGCAGAGTACGTGAGCAATATTTTGCAGGGCCACCATTTTACTCACTCTCTCGAAAATAAGCGCATCTCCTGGTTGCCTATACGGAGGAACACTTTAGATACATGAAACCAAACTTGTTTATTAGTGGGGGGACAAGCCATCAAGGAAAGAGATAACCTGAATGAGGGAACTTGAAGCAGAAGTTGATAACAGCTCTGACTTTAATGGAGAGATGAGCCTGACAATGACTGGGGCTAGAGCAGGAGCCAATAAAACATTTCTGTACTCAACTCTCTAGGCTTTGCTGCCTTATCTGATTATCTGGGTGATACTCCCAGTGTTCTGCAGGAGGGTGAGGGGACACCTGGTTGCCTTCACGATAGATGTGTCTCAGCAGGAGGTCACAGGTATGGACCATAGATTGTACATTCCTCTAGAGTCCAAATCAGAGAAAAGCATATTAAAAGTTTGTCTTCTCTGATCTCTGGAGGTGGAAGCCTTCAAAGGGAAAGAGCAATCAATTCAGAGCTTTGGAAGCACAATCAATTATATACTAATCTGTGATAAATTTATGTTCCTCTTAAGTAGACGGTATCACCACTTGGCTTTCTTAAGCATTTTGTCAACATTATCTGTGTCTTTGCCTTACTTACAGCTCATAGCAGACAGAAACTGGAAGGAGAAGGCTTTCAAAAACAACCGCCACCACCACCACCACAGCAAGAACTTAATGGGCCTCTAGAAAGAGTAGAAGCCAGGGAAAGCAGCATTTTAGGCAGGACTTCACAATGTTTAGACTATTTTCCACTAGTCTTCGAAGTAAAGCCATCTTTCCCCAACAGAGAATAGGGAGTCTTGGGAAGACGGGTGGGGAGGAGAGACAAATGGGGAATGATAGAAGAGAGAGAGAACAGGAAGAGAAGCATTATTTAGGGAAATATTCCTAGCATCGCAAACATGCCCATATTCAAACTAGCTCGCCTGAACGCCCCCTTCTCTGAGGAGACTTCCTGGAGTCTCTGGGGTCACTACTGCCTTCTTTAGAGGGCCGTATCCCTCTCCTTGCCCTCTATTCTTTACTGAATTGAAACAATTAATTTCAACATCTGTCCTCACCTTTAGATTCTGAACTTCCCAAGAACAGGGAAACATGCCTTCCATGTGTTGATACTGCCTGTGCCCATCACTGTGCTTGCACAAAGCAGGGCTCCTGCCTTGACTGCTGACTGACTGTACTCTTGCCACGTGTGAATGACCCCCTGGCGGGTCTGTAATCTGTCCGACGGTAGGACCATCGTCTAGGTAAGTGAACTCTCTCACCAAGTTAGATCTTTTATTTTCCCTGAAGTTCTTATCTTTGTGGCTTTAACTTCTACATTAACAAAAGCTACAAGTATCCCACATCATTATTACATTTTAAGGATCAGTAAAAAGGTATTAGAAAGTGTGTTCAAAGCATGAGGGTTGTTTTCATCCTAATACTTAGTGAAACACAAAGGCAGACACCCACTTTGTATCTACAGAAGCATGGTGTGTACACACTCACACCTGCCGAAAACTCCCAAAATCAAACTGGTTGATGAGTTAGGATGGTAAGATTGCAGCTGTAGTTTTTCTCTTTAGGAAAAATTGCCTTTATGATGTTTATTTTGTTTGTACAAAGATAAATGAATAAATATACAAAGAAATACAAAATAGATCAGGAGAGAGGGGTAAACAAATATCTCACTTAAATGTCCAAACTTCTGTTACTGAAAGAGCAAGCAATGTTTTCCTAGTTGCACAGAAAAGAGCAGATTGTTTAGAATAGCACAGTGCTTGGGTGTGAGAGGTCTTAAGAGATAGCATCTGAAATTCACTTTACCCCTCCCTCTGGGGTTGTGAACTAGGGTTTGTTCTTGCCCTTCTAGTGGTCTGACTACACTGGTCAACTCAGTATTAAGAAAAGGGCAAGAATTTTCTGTCCATTTCTGGTTGATGACGTGCCCATTAGTCATCTCCTCTCTATCTACTCAGAAACAGCAAATATGCTGGGTGGCACAGGGTCCCTGGGAACCTTGGCAGGGCAACAGTTTACTGTTAGCTGGCCTGGTTCAGGGTGTGAATCCTGAACAAATTCCATGAAACTCCATGGTTGCTAAGAGACATAGTATCTTTAAATGTCAATTATAATTTCCCTCAAAATAGCTCAAAAATCACCTATTGTTTGAGCTTTAAAAGTTGCATTATCTGCTAGATTTAACATGATGTGGATGAAAATCTTGACTTCATCATTTACTAGCTGGGTAACAATGCTAAGTTACTTCTCTGAGCTTCATTTTTCCTTCTCTGTTAACAAAGGGTGGTGATAGGGAACAATTTCATGAACTGCAAAACACTCTGCCCGTATTAGTTTGAACTACTTAATTCACACCAAATGTGAGAATGTATGTGAAAGAGACCGAAAACAAAAAAGACATCAGAATATAAATGATTATCACAGGAGTTCCTGTGCCTCTTTGCTTGTATATTATTTTTGCTATGTTTGAAGTAGATACTAAAATCGGTGTGAAGTGAACATGAGGTGATCTGAAAATCAAAATTAATATTTAGCTCTTAAAAAGGAATTTGGGGATGACTTCTCAGTAATTATTTACTTTACAAAATAATTAACAATGGTTTATTATTATCATGTAATAGTATATATTATTATATATTATAATATAATATATAATATTATATATATAATATATATTATATATATATATAATATATATAATATATTTATATTATTATATATATATTATAATATTATATATTATAATATATTATTATAAGTAACATTATTAAGGACCCAGATATCCGAGATCATTTTAAGTGTGATTTAATTCACAAAATGTTGTTTTCAGCCCAATTTGTAAAGGTATTGCAGCACACCAGGCATATGCTAAACTTTCTGGAGGACACTGGCAATTGAGACTTTAAGTACCAGATAAGAAGGAATTGCAGTTGACCCCTCCATGGTCTGTAAATGGATACCTCCAGTGTGCATATGCTGACATTAACAGCGGGGCCCAGCCATGGGTGTATGTGACTCTGTGCTCTGAACACACAGAAAAACCCCTTCCTTTAGGATCCCTTCCTCACTGACCCCTCTCTGGATTCATCCTCTGGGCTGTGCCCCTTACACCTGTGTCGGGGATCCTCTGGTGGTCCCAGACTCTGGCCCTGGGTACCTTTCTCTTAGTTCCAGCTGGGCATGGTAATGACCCACTCTTTGAATCCATGGTTTAATGAATCCTTGTAGTATTCCTGCTCTTCCTGTCTGTGCCATTCTAACTTTAAATAACCAAACAGCAGCTGCTTGGAATCCAGTTGCCTGGACTTTGGGATTAGACAATCATGGCTCAGATCCTGACACTGACAGTGGCCAATTACTCACCCTGGGACACTGGGCAAGATTACTTCAACATTCGAAGACCTGATCTTCCTCATCTGTAAATGGGGATAATAACATCTAACATGTAATTTTTTTTTTGTATTAAAAAGATAGGGTTGGGCTTCCCTAGTGGCGCAGTGGTTGAGAGTCCGCCTGCCGATGCAGGGGACGCGGGTTCGTGCCCCGGTCTGGGAAGATCCCACATGCCACGGAGAGGCTGGGCCCGTGAGCCATGGCCGCTGGGCCTGCGCGTCCGGAGCCTGTGCTCTGCAACTGGAGAGGCCACAGCAGTGAGAGGCCTGCGTACCAAAAAAAAAAAAAAAAAAAAAAAAAAAAAGATAGGGTTTTTAGCATGGTTATATCATTGCTGCTGTTATTATTATTATTATCATCATATCTAGAATCATCTTAGAAGTAAAAAGTGAATATCAATTTGGTCCCGGTGCAATGATTGTAGTATAGGACTTCGTGGCTATGGGTTTTATACATGTTCACATACAAATGTATATGATGCTCTCAAGAGCACATGGATAATCATCTGTATTCACTTAGAAAACCCTAAGCTGGATAATTAAAAGTTAATTTCTTTTTGACTTTGGAACGCCCTACATGATTTTTTTTCCTGGAGATTTACCTCCAAACCACTTTTAGCTTGGATTAATATGAAAGCAAAATGAGATCTATATTCCCTAACATGCAAGAACAAACTTAGGGAAATGGAGTGGTTCAAAGTAGTTGAGGAACAGAGAGGAAAACGCAGTTGCATGTAGTTTATACACTTGCATCAGTTCACATATAGAGAATCAAAAGCAGCTTGAAAGAGAAGGAAAGGAGTGACTATAATGCTCAAAAAATAAAAAAATAAGTAAACCCACCAAAAAGGAATTTAACGGAGCAAGAGATCAGGAGTTTTCCTGTGGCTATGTGAGAGAGCCAAGAATGTTTGCCTGGAGAGGAAAAGACTTGGAGATCCCTGGTCTCATTCGTCTGAAGTTGTTTTTTTTTTTTTAGCGGTACGCGGGCCTCTCACCACTGTGGCCTCTCCCGTTGCGGAGCACAGGCTCCAGATGCGCAGGCCCAGCGGCCATGGCTCACGGGCCCAGCAGCTCTGCGGCATGTGGGATCCTCCCGGACCGGGGCATGAACCTGCGTCCCCTGCATCGGCAGGCGGACTCTCAACCACTGCGCCACCAGGGAAGCCCCATTTATCTGAAGTTTGATGGGCCATCATGTAGAGCAAAGAGTTTGTTCTGTTTTGTTCCCAAAGGATAAACTGGACCAATAAATGAGAATAACAGAGAGATCTAGTTGGGTTCAACAGAAGGAAGAAATTCTTAACCATTCCAGTGGTTGTGGAAGTGGGGGGCAGGCAGCAGGAGCTGAGTGCCCACATCTTAGGGATGTTGTAGATAATATTTTGGTGGTGGGGTGGTGGTGGGGGGAGATTGGTTGCAGTGAGCTCTCTGATTCTCTGTAGATTTAATAAAATTTTACCAAGATATAGAATTTCTATGTTTTGTTTTCCTGAATATTAAAAGACATAATATCATTTACTAATCTCATCAAATGGATTGCTCCTTATTAAAGTGTGCAAAGAGATGGAATTTGCAACTATGCTATATAAATAAATATTATCTTTGAATGTTGAATATACATAAATATAGAGCAAACATTATTTTTAACGTTCTGAAATAGCTTTGTAGGAGTTATGTAGGAGAAGAACTTCTAAAAATATCCTTCAGTTCTTTAAAGTTTCTTTTTTTTTTTTTTAATAATATGGACCATCTCAAAAACATGAGAGAATTACCAACTGTGAGTTATATGGGACAAATCTTTAAGAAATCCCGATTTATAATAATGCATTATGAATAATTATGTTCATAAAAAACTCCAATTTTGAGGATCTATATGCCATATGTGATGCTAACAGCTCCCTATGAGGTAGATATTTTTAGTAGTCCCATTTTATAGACGAGAAAACTGAGGTTCAGAGAAATCTAGAAATTTGTTCAAGGCCACCCAGCTAAATGTGGAACTGACTCCCAGCCCCTGCTTTTTCCACTGTGTCGCACTTCTTCTTGACCACTTCCTATCTTGCCTGAACAAACACAATTCAGGTCAAATGTCCAAACAACGATGACGTGCCCTGTCACACCTTCCAATTAAACCCTGTAATTTCCAAGTCTGAGGTGGAAATCCTTTGGCTGTATGTTCTTGTCTGGCCTGCCCAGGAAAATGTTTATTTTGAGATATGCCTCTCTCAGAATTGTGGATGTTTTTGACAGTCATTCATACATGGACCATGTTGAACTGGAGGTACAGAGTTACTACTTCATCTCACAACAGAGACCGCCCCTTTGCCCCCTGCTCCCAGTTTGGGTTCTGTTTCAAGGATGGTATTAAGGCTATCAGCAGGTCTGAAGAGACTATAAATAGAGTCCTGGGCTTTAGCCAATTCATCATGTTTATGTTTTTGCGTTGCATTGCAACCGTTGTTGGTAATTATAGACACGTGGGTGAGGATGGGTACTGATGAACAATTCCTCCTCCCAGGTTCCTCTTTGCACAAGCCCAACACTGGGGGTGTCTGAACCCACAATCTCATCATAAGGTCCCTCATGTCTAGTCACTGCTGTGTTTCCTGGCTAACTGATATAACCAGGGAGGATGAAATATCTGAAGGTATTCCACATCACCATCCAGGCTACGACCTGTGTAGTCAATGCCTTCTTTAAAAGAAATAATGTGACATCAAAGGAAAGTTGTTCCTCATCCTACCTGCAGATAGTAAACGCAAGAAAGATTTCCTCCTCTTTGTGATGACAAAGCATTTTCCACAGTCTCTGCAGATAAATATGTAAAGAGGATTCATGGATCTAATTGAAATGATGATCCCCAAGGGAACTCAGTGAAATAAGAGGTGCACTGTTTTCAGTAAATTGTTGTAATCTGTAAAATAATCTCTTTCGGTGCTCCAAAGGTAAAAGAAGGGAGGCGAAGGGAGGTGGGGAGGGGTCACCTTTTCCAGCTTTTCTCTTAATTCTCTGGTGTGCCAAGGGAAAGGGTTGGTCACAGACCAAGGATGCTCCCTGAGCTGCCCATGCAGCTACCAGAACAGTCAGGCACATCTGATTATAACCAGTCAACTGAACTTGGACTGTGAGAAAGAATGGAGTAGAAATAGCTGAGAGAAATAAAAGAAAAAATGCTGTCACCTTCAAGGTACCCATTTTGGAGGACATTCTTCCCCACTCACCATTCTCACTGCATGCCTTTGGGCAACAGCAGCAGAAAGTCAACTAGAGGGAAAGAGAAATTGGGGCCAACTTGTGTGTGGGGGGAACTTGTCCAATTCCCTGTTACATGCCCCTGCCATGTCCTACCTTTGCCCCAACTTGTCTAATTCATATACTCTGATGACAGGCTAAGTAGGTAGCTGTTCAAGCTGCTTAGAGCATCTAGCCAGGGTTGGGATAATATGGTGCATGAAGCCAAGAGGAAAATACCCATTTAGTATCCAGGGACAAGGTTTTGAGGTCAAATAAGTACGTGACAGTTAATTTAAGCAAAAGGTAAGCAAAGAAAGAAGCCATTCACAGAGGACCACATATTGTGTAATTCCATTTATACGAAATTTCTAAAATAGGAAAATCCATAGAGACAGAAAGTAGATTAGCAAGTGGTGCGTAGGGCTGAGGGGCATGGGAGGTTGGACAGTGACAGCTAAAGAGTACGGGATTTCTTTTTCAGGTGGTGAAAATGTTCTAAAATTGATAGTGGTGACAGATGTACAACTCTGTAAATACATCAGAGGGATGTTGGGTAAATTGTATGATATGAGAATTATATCTCAATGAACCTGTTAAGAAATACATTTGGGGAGCTGAGCTGTGGAATACCACAAATACTGAGTAAGGAACAGTGAGATGGAGAATGCTAACAAGAGGTGGTCTGCTGGGCAGTCCTAGGAGGGAGGTCAGAGGTGTTATACAGTTCCAGCTACAGCTCAAGTATTTTGAAAAGGGCTGAGATAGATACTCCCCTCATGTAAAAGACCACTGGAGATCATGATTACTCTAATCATGGATATGATTACCATAATCTACTTCTCCCATTGCAGTGGGATGAATCTGTCTAAAGGTGACCCCGGTGAATCTTGGTCTAATGATAGGATTATAGCTATGGAAAAATTGACTTCTTTTCATTTCTTGAAGCCTCATTAGAAACTTAGTTTGTGTGTTATGATCCTTGGAGAATAACTGCTCTTCCAGGTGGCAGTATTTTTCTATGTTTGCATTTTTTTTCAGGGTTCACTCAAAGAGTTCCAAACTTAGCTAATCATGGAAGTAGGAAGGTGGTTTTAGTTATATTTGAGGAAAAACCAAAAATTACTCCAGTATGTCTATAACAAATAATGAACGAGGAGCCATTTGTATTACACATGATCCACTGCTCGATGCAGTGACATGAGACATTTCATCTAGTATTTAGCATGACCTGGTCCTTCTACAATTCTCCAACCTCATCTCCCACTCTCTGTCTCATAGAGATCCAGAACTATAACCCTAAATGCATGTCTGCATTTTTGTTCATGCTATTCCTTCTATCTACAACATCCTTTCTCCTTCCCCACACTTGGCTAGTTCCTACCTGGTCTTCAGGACTCTTCCAGGAAGACTTCCTTAAATTCTCAGGATGATCTGGGAGTCCTTCCTATGGTCCCATAGCACCCTGTTTATACTCGATCAACACATTTACTACATTGTAATGGGCTTATCTATTTATCTGTTTCCCTACTGGTCTGAAGTCTCCTTAGGGATCATCACCATATCTCTTTGTCCTCAGCTGGGCTAGTTCCCAGCACCTAGTACATTCTTAATAAATGTGTGTTGAACCCCTTTATTTCAAAAAGACTATGCAGAAGTCACCTAGAAAGTTTGGCTAAAGAAATTTGGTACCATTCCTCTTAACCCCTAATATCACCCTAATAATCAGGTCCATTAAAAAGGATCATGGAGTGGCAGGCCATTCTTAGTGTTCCCAAAGCCTTGCACATGGCCAAGCACACATACTAAGCCCTCCTTAAACCGATCTATCTACAGTCCTTCGACTGTCGTATGTTAACTATCTTACAGACAACACCTTTAATACCATAGAGAGTCCTACCCCTAAATTATTTTTCACACACTGAGTTCATATGTTCATTCATTATTTGACAAAAGAACACTAGGGATTTCCCCAAAACAGAGATGAACAACTGTTCAGTTTTGACAGCAGCACCATCTTGGTAATGGAAGATTCATGCAATTGTCTGCATATTCAAATATTAATTTACAAAAATCAGGGGGAAACAGAAAAAGAAAGTGCTGGTGTTAGTGAAAATAAGCAGAGAGATCTCATTAATTTAATAAAATTAAGACAAAAATAGAAATCATTAGGTGTGCTAAAAGTGACCAGTCTTTAGCTGTGATTGGATACTCAAAGGAGGAGAGGTTGATTGTATGTTCAATTATGAATAAAAAGAACAAATTAAAGAGCATGGGTGGAACTTCTCTGGTGGCGCAGTGGTTAAGAATCTGCCTGTCAATGCAGGGGACACGGGTTCGAGCCCTGGTCCGGGAAGATCTTACATGCCGCGAAGCAACTAAGCCCGTGTGCCGCAACTACTGAGCCTGCGCTCTACAGCCCACGAGCCACAACTACTAAGCCCTCGTGCCACAACTACCGAAGCCTGCGTGCCTAGAGCCCATGTTCTCAACAAGAGAAGCCACCGCAATGAGAAGCCCACTCACTGCAAGGAAGAGTAGCCCCC